>NC_080379.1:61706320-62063820 GCF_014773155.1 Arachis stenosperma
GAGTGTGCTTAAGAACCCTGGACACCTCTAATTGGGGACTTTAGCAAAGCTGAGTCACAATCTGAAAAGGTTCACCCAATTATGTGTCTGTGGCATGTATGTATCCGGTGGTAATACTGGAAGACAGAGTGCTTTGGGCCACAGCCAAGACTCAATAAATAGCTATGTTCAAGAATCATCATACTTTACTAGGAGAATCATTAACACCATCTGGATTTTAAGTTCCTAAAGAAGCCAATCATTCTGAATTACAAGGGATAGAGTGAGATGCCAAAACTATTCAGAGACAAAAAGTTAAAAGCCCCGCTCATCTAATTAATACTGATCTTCATAGATGTTTTTTGGAGTTCATTCATATTCTCTTCTTTTTATCTTATTTGATTTTCAGTTGCTTGGGGACAAGCAACAATTTAAGTTTGGTGTTGTGATGAGCGGATAATTTGTATGCTTTTTGGCATTGTTTTTAGTGTATTTTTAGTATGATCTAGTTAGTTTTTAGTATATTTTTATTAGTTTTTAGTTAAAATTCATTTTTCTGGACTTTATTATGAGTTTGGTGTGTTTTTTCTGTGATTTCAGGTATTTTCTGGCTGAAATTGAGGGATCTGAGCTAAAATCTGATCCAGACTCAAAGGACTGCAGATGCTGTTGGATTCTGACCTCCCTGCACTCGAAGTGGATTTTTCTGGAGCTACAGAAGCCCAATTGGCGCTCTCTCAACGGCGTTTGGAAAGTAGACATCCTGGGCTTTCCAGCAATATATAATAGTCCATTTGCCCAAGATTTGATGGCCCAAACCGGCGTTCAAAGTCACCTCAAGAAATTCCAGCGTTAAACGCCGGAACTGGCACCTATTGGGGAGTTAAACGCCCAAAACTGGCACTAAAGCTGGCGTTTAACTCCAAGGAGTCTCTACACGAAATTTCTTCATGCTCAGGCCCAAGCACACACCAAGTGGGCCCGGAAGTGGATTTTTATGTCATTTACTCACATGTGTACTAGTTTTCTATAAGTAGGACCTTTTACTATTGTATTGAGAGGCTTTTTAGAGACCTGGGATAGCTATCTTTGTTTTATGCTATCTTAGACCATTGGGAGGCTGGCCATTCGGCCATGCCTAGACCTTGTTCTTATGTATTTTCAACGTGGTTTCTACACACCATAGATTAAGGTGTGGAGCTCTGCTGTACCTCGAGTATTAATGCAATTACTATTGTTCTTCCATTCAATTCCGCTTGTTCTTTGTCCAAGATATCACTTGTTCTTCAACATGATGAAGGTGATGATTGACGCCCATCACCATTCTCACCCATGAACAAGGTGATTGACAACCATTCTTGTTCTACAAGCATCTGAGGCTTAGTGAATATCTCTTGGATTCCTGATTGCACGATGCATGGTTGATCGCCTGACAACCGAGTGCTCGCCTGACAACGAGCCAACCATTCCGTGAGATCAGAGTCTTCGTGGTATAGGCAGGAAACTGATGGCAGCATTCAAGAGAATCCGGAAGGTCTAACCTTGTCTGTGGTATTCTGAGTAGGATTCAATGACTGAATGACTGTGACGTGCTTCAAACTCCTGAGGGCGGGGCGTTAGTGACAGACGCCAAAAGAATCAATGGATTCCATTCCGGTCTGATTGAGAACCGACAGATGAATTCCGCTATGCTGTGACGGAGCATATGCAATCGCTTTCACTGAGAGGATGGGAGGTAGCTGCTGACAACAGTGAAACCCTACACGAGCTTGCCATGGAAAGGAGTAAGAAGGATTGGATGAAGACAGTAGGAAAGCAGAGAGACGGAAGGGAAGGCATCTTCATACACTTGTCTGAAGTTCTTACACCAATGATATACATAAGTTTCACTATCTTTATCTTTTATATTATTTTCGTTCATCATCATATACATTTGAGTTTGCCTGACTAAGATTTACAAGATGACCATAGCTTACTTCAATGCTAACAATCTCCGTGGGATCGACCCTTACTCACGTAAGGTATTACTTGGACGACCCAGTGCACTTGCTGGTTAGTTGTGCGAAGTTGTGTAATGCCATGGAATTGAACCACCAAGTTTTTGGAGTTCATGACCAGGGATTATGAGAGTTGTGAAAAGTGTAGTGATCACAATTTCGTGCACCAAGGTATTACTGCTTTTTGGATGGCTATTCAGGGTACAACCAAATTGCAGTAGATCCCCAGGACCAAGAGAAAATAGCATTCACCTGCCCTTCTGGCGTGTTTGCCTACAGGAGGATGCCTTTTGGTCGTGCAATGCACCTGCAACCTTTCAGAGGTGCATGCTCTCTATCTTCTCAGATATGGTAGAGAAATTTCTGGAAGTCTTCATGGATGACTTCTCAGTATATGGAGACTCATTCAGCTCCTGTCTTAACCACCTATCACTTGTTCTGAAAAGATGCCAAGAGACTAACCTGGTTTTAAACTGGGAGAAATGTCACTTTATGGTGACTGAAAGAATTGTCCTTGGGCACAAAATTTCAAGCAGGGGAATAGAGGTGGATAAGGCAAAGGTAGAGGTAATTGAAAAATTACCACCACCTGCTAATGTTAAGGCAATCAGAAGCTTTCTGGGGCATGCAAGATTTTATAGAAGGTTCATCAAGGATTTTTCGAAAATTGCTAAACCTTTGAGTAACCTGCTAGCTGCTGACACGCCATTTGTGTTTGACACACAGTGTTTGCAGGCATTTGAGACCCTGAAAGCTAAGCTGGTCACAGCACCAGTCATCTCTGCACCAGATTGGGCATTACCATTTGAATTAATGTGTGATGCCAGTGATCATGCCATTGGTGCAGTGTTGGGACAGAGGCATAACAAACTTCTGCATGTCATTTATTATGCTAGCCGTGTTCTAAATGATGCACAAGAATTACACAACCACAGAAAAAGAATTACTTGCAGTGGTCTATGCCATTGACAAGTTTAGATCCTACTTAGTGGATCAAAGGTGATTGTGTACACTGACCATGCTGCTCTTAAATACTTACTCACAAAGCAGGATTCAAAACCCAGGCTTATAAGATGGGTGTTGCTCTGCAAGAGTTGATATAGAAATAAGAGACAGAAAAGGGACAGAGAACCAAGTGGCTGATCATCTGTCCCGGATAGAACCAGTAGCTGGGACGTCCCTCCCTTCTACTGAGATCTCTGAGACTTTCCCAGATGAGCAACTCTTTGCCATTCAGGAAGCTCCATGGTTTGCAGATATTGCAAACTATAAAGCTGTGAGGTTCATACCCAAAGAGTACAGTTATGTGCAGAGAAAGAAACTAATTTCAGATGCAAGTACTACCTTTGGGATGAACCATATCTCTTTAAGAGATGTGCTGACGGAGTGATCCGCAGGTGTGTACCCAGAGAGGAAGCACGAAGGATCCTATGGCACTGCCATGGATCACAGTATGGAGGGCATTTTGGAAGTGAGCGAACAGCCACTAAGTCCTCCAGTGCGGCTTCTACTGGCCTACTCTCTATAAAGATTCCCGAGAGTTTGTGCGTAACTGTGACAGTTGCCAAAGAGCTGGTAACCTGCCTCACGGATATGCCATGCCTCAACAAGGAATATTAGAGATAGAATTGTTTGATGTATGGGGAATTGATTTCATGGGACCATTTCCACCATCATACTCAAACACTTACATTCTGGTGGCAGTGGACTATGTATCTAAGTGGGTAGAAGCAATTGCTACACCCACTAATGATACCAAGACTGTACTGAAATTCCTCCAGAAGAATTTTCAGCAGATTTGGTGTTCCCAGAGTACTAATCAGTGATGGGGGCTCTCATTTCTGCAACAAACAGCTATACTCTGCTATGGTTAGATATGGAATTAGCCATAAAGTGGCAACTGCATATCACCCACAGACTAATGGGCAAGCTGAAGTCTCTAACAGAGAGCTAAAAAGAATCCTGGAACGGACTGTAATGGCCCGAAGAAAGGATTGGGCAAAGAGCTTGGATGATGCTCTGTGGGCATACAGAACAGCATTCAAGACTCCTATAGGAACCTCTCCATACCAATTGGTGTATGGGAAGGCCTGTCATTTGCCTGTGGAACTGGAACATAAAGCCTACTGGGCAACCAGATTCCTAAACATGGATGCACAGTTAGCTGGTGAGAAAAGACTGCTCCAGCTAAATGAGCTAGAGGAGTTCAGACTCAATGCCTTTGAAAATGCAAAAATTTATAAGGAAAAGGCAAAGAAGTGGCATGACAAGAGATTGTCAACCAGAGTCTTTGAGTCAGGACAAAAAGTCCTGCTCTTCAACTCCAGGCTCAAATTGTTTCCAGGAAAACTCAAGTCCCGGTGGAGGGGTCCGTATGTGATTACAGGAGTATCACCATATGGATATGTTGAGCTTCAGGATATTGATTCTGACAAGAAGTTCATTGTTAATGGACAGAGAATCAAGCACTATCTTGAAGGAAATTTTGAGCAGGAATGCTCAAAACTGAGACTTGAGTGATTCTCAGTGAACGTCCAGCTAAAGACAGTAAAGAAGAGCTTGCTGGGAGGCAACCCAGTCATTAGAAAGTTGTATGAATTGTTCTTACAAAGGCAAGTATCAAAAAAGAAGGAATTCACAGAGTTACAGAAGGATTCAGCTCAAAAAGCAGAGAAAAAGAGCTTACTGGCGAAAAAACGCCAGTAAGGGGCATTTTGGGCGTTAAACGCCAGAATGGGCACCATTCTGGGCGTTTAACGCCAGTAATGGTACCATTTTGGGCGTTAAACGCCAGAATGGGCACCATTCTGGGCGTTTAACGCCAGGTGTGCAGCATCCTGGGCGTTTTGGAAAAACGCCCAGTGACAAAGGATTTCTGGCGTTTAACGCCAGCCAGGGCACCTGGCTGGGCGTTAAACGCCCAAAAAGGGTAGCAAATGGGCGTTAAACGCCAGAATGGGTGCCATTCTGGGCGTTTAACGCCAGAAAGGTGGGGGGACCACATTTTGTTTTCAACTCAATTTTTTCAAACTTTCCTCTTTTTAACCATACTCTTCTACATAAATGCACTTCAACCCTTCATCATTCACTTTCAAATCTTCACAAATCAAAACCATTCTTCAAATCTATTTCAAATTAATCCCAAATCTTCTTCAAAAACTCACCCTTTTCTCAAATTCTTTCCATATCTTTTCAAATCCCTCTCTCTTTTTTCGAAAACTCCCCTCCCCACCTTATAAATACACGTTTGGCTCCCTCATTCCACCACACCATTCGAATTTCCTCTTCCTCCCCCTCTCTTCTCTCTTTTATTTTGCTTGAGGACAAGCAAACCTCTAAGTTTGGTGTGCTTTTCCGTGATCAATAAGCCAAGATTCATCAATATCATGGCCCCTAAGGGAAAACAAACCAATTTAAGAGGCAAGAAAGAGAATAATCCAAAGAATCTTTGGAATCAAGAGAAGTTCTTAACTAAAGAACATGAAGACCATTATCACAAAATAATGGGTCTGAGGTCAGTGATCCCGGAAGTTAAATTTGATCTAAAAGAAGATGAATATCCGGGGATCCAAGAGCAAATTCGAAACAGAGGATGGGAAATTCTAACCAATCCTGAGACAAAGGTTGGGAGGAACATGGTTCAGGAATTCTACTCAAATCTGTGGCTGACAGATAAGCAGAGAATGACTGGAACCGCTTACCATACCTATAGAACCATGGTCAGAGGGAAAGTTATGTACTTCCATCTGGACAAAATAAGAGAAATCTTCAAGTTACCCCAACTGCAAGATGATCCTGACTCCTTCAATAGGAGGATGGTGAGAGTAGATAAAGGGTTGGATCAAGTTCTAGAGGACATATGCCTCCCTGGAACTAAGTGGATAACCAATTCTAAGGGTGTCCCACACCAACTCAAGAGGGGAGACCTCAAGCCAATTGCAAGAGGTTGGCTAGACTTCATTGGGCGTTCCATATTGCCCACTAGCAACCGTTCTGAGGTCACCATCAAGAGGGCAGTGATGATGCATTGCATTATGCTTGGAAAAGAAGTGGAGGTTCATCATATGATTGCCTGTGAGATCTACACAATTGCAAATAGGAATTCCACTGTAACCAAATTGGCCTACCCAAGCTTGATCTCCTTGCTCTGTAAAGAGGCTGGGGTGAAGATAGAAGAAGATGAATTCATACCCATTGAACATCCAATCACCAAGAATACAATGGAAGGAGCAAGAGAAGCAGGGGCGTGAAATCCAAGAGATGAAGCGCCAAAAGCTCTCCTCTCAAGCTGAGGGAGCATCCACTTCTCAAAATCAAGGTTGTTGAGTCCTAACTCTGTGAAAACCTCTATCATTAGGAGCCTATGTTTGCGTTTTTTTTTTTGTTTTATTTTCTATTTATAATTTTTTTAGTTTCATCTTATATCTATATTTGAGTCTTGTTCTTAGTTCATAATTAATAAAATTTAAGTTTATGCCTTAAAGCTATGAATGTCCTATGAATCCATCACCTCTCTTAAAAGAAAAATGCTTTAATCACAAAAGAACAAGAAGTACAGGGTTTCGAAATTTATCTCTGAAACTAGTTGAATTAGTTTGATGTGGTGACAATACTTTTTGTTTTCTGAATGAATGCTTGAACAGTGCATATGTCTTTTGAATTTGTTGTTTTAAGAATGTTAAAATTGTTGGCTCTTGAAAGAATGAGGAGAAAGAGAACTGTTATTGAGGATCTGAAAAATCATCAGATTGATTCTTGAAGCAAGAAAAGCAGTGAAAAAAAAAAGGGAAGAAAAAAAAAAGAGAAGGAAATAAAGTTGTGATCCAAGGCAACAAGAGTGTGCTTAAGAACCCTGGACACCTATAATTGGGGACTTTAGCAAAGCTGAGTCACAATCTAAAAAGGTTCACCCAATTATGTGTCTGTGGCATATATGTATCCGGTGGTAATACTGGAAGACAGAGTGCTTTGGGCCACAGCCAAGACTCATACACTGGCTATGTTCAAGAATCAACATACTTAACTAGGAGAATCAATAACACTATCTGAGTTCTGAGTTCTTATAGATGCCAATCATTCTGAACTTCAAAGGATAGAGTGAGGTGCCAAAACTGTTCGGAGGCAAAAAGCTACTAGTCCCGCTCATCTAATTGGAGCTGTGTTTCTTTGATATTTTGGAGTCTATAGTATATTCTCTTCTTTTTATCCTATTTTGATTTTCGGTTGCTTGGGGACAAGCAACAATTTAAGTTTGGTGTTGTGATGAGCGGATAATTTGTATGCTTTTTGGCATTATTTTTAGTATGTTTTTAGTATCTTTTAGTTAGTTTTTAGTATATTTTTATTAGTTTTTAATTAAAATTCACTTTTCTGGACTTTACTATGAGTTTGTGTGTTTTTCTGTGATTTCAGATATTTTCTGACTGAAATTGAGGGTCCTGAGCAAAAATCTGATCCAGAGACTGAAAAGGACTGCAGATGCTGTTGGATTCTGACCTCCCTGCACTCGAAGTGGATTTTTTGGAGCTACAGAAGCCCAATTGGCACGCTCTCAATGGCGTTGGAAAGTAGACATCCTGGGCTTTCCAGCAATATATGATAGTCCATACTTTGCCCAAGATTTGATGGCCCAAACCGGCGGTCAAAGTCACCTTCAGAAATTCCAGCGTTAAACGCCGGAACTGGCACCAAAACGGGAGTTAAACGCCCAAACTGGCACAAAAGCTGGCGTTTAACTCCAAGAAGAGTCTCTACACGAAAATGCTTCATTGCTCAGCCCAAGCACACACCAAGTGGGCCCGGAAGTGGATTTTTCTGTCATTTACTCATTTCTGTAAACCTTAGGACACTAGTTTACTACTTATAGGATCTTTTGACATTGTATCCGTACCTTATGACCTCATAACATTTCTTACACGTTTCTTTCCACAGCATGAGTCTCTAAACCCCATGGTTGGGGGTGAGGAGCTCTGCTGTGTCTTGATGGATTAATGCAATTACTACTGTTTCTTATTCAATCATGCTTGCTCCCATTCTAAGATAATACTTGTTCTTAATCCGGATGAATGTGATGATCCGTGACAATCATCATCATTCTCAACTATGAACATGTGCCTGACAACCACCTCTGTTCTATCTTAGATTAAGTAATTATCTCTTGGATTCTTTAATCGGAATCTTCGTGGTATAAGCTAAGACTGATGGCGGCATTCAAGAGAATCCGGAAGGTCTAAACCTTGTCTGTGGTATTCTGAGTAGGATTCAATGACTGAATGACTGTGACGTGCTTCAATCTCCTGAAGGCGGGGCGTTAGTGACAGACGCAAAAGAATCACTGGATTCTATTCCGGCCTGATTGAGAACCGACAGATGAATTCCGCTATGCTGTGACAGAGCATATGCAATCGCTTTCACTGAGAGGATGGGAGGTAGCCACTGACAATGGTGAAACCCTACACACAGCTTGCCATGGAAGGAGACTTGCGTGTTTGAAGAAGAAGACAGTAGAAAAGCAGAGATTCGGAAGATGGAGCATCTCCAAACCCCAACCTATTCTCCATTACTGCAAAACAAGTAACCATTTCATGTTCTTTTGCTTCTCACAATCAATCCTGATAATTTCTGATCTCCTGACTAAGATTTACAAGATAACCATAGCTTGCTTCAAGCCGACAATCTCCGTGGGATCGACCCTTGCTCACGCAAGGTATTACTTGGACGACCCAGTGCACTTGCTGGTTAGTTGTGCGGAGTTGCAAAAAGTGTGATTGCAATTTCGTGCACCAATAAGAACATCACCTTGAAACACTAGAATTCATTCTTAAGAACTCTGAAGAAAAATACCTAATCTAAGCAACAAGATGAACCGTCAGTTGTCCATACACGAAACAATCCCCGGCAACGGCGCCAAAAACTTGTTGCACAAAATTGTGATCATCAATGGCGCCATCAACATGGTACGCTCATTGCAATCTCAACTCTTCATCACAACTCCGCACAACTAACCAGCAAGTGCACTGGGTCGTCCAAGTAATAAACCTTACGCGAGTAAGGGTCGATCCCACGGAGATTGTCGGTATGAAGCAAGCTATGGTCACCTTGTAAATCTTAGTCAGGCAGACTCAAATGGGTATAGATGATATATGAATAAAACATAAAAATAAAGATAGAGATACTTATGTAATTCATTGGTGGGAATTTCAGATAAGCGCATGAAGATGCTGTGTCCCTTCCGTCTCTCTGCTTTCCTACTGTCTTCATCCAATCCTTCTTACTCCTTTCCATGGCAAGCTTATGCAAGGGTTTCACCGTTGTCAGTGGCTACCTCCCATCCTCTCAGTGGAAATGTTCAACGCACCCTGTCACGGCACGGCTATCCATCTGTCGGTTCTCGATCAGGCCGGAATAGAATCCATTGATTCTTTTGCGTCTGTCACCAACGCCCCGCCTTCAGGAGTTTGAAGCACGTCACAGTCATTCAATCATTGAATCCTACTCAGAATACCACAGACAAGGTTAGACCTTCTGGATTCTCTTGAATGCCGCCATCAGTTCTTGCCTATACCACGAAGACTCTGATCTCACGGAATGGCTGGCTCGGTTGTCAGGCGAGCACTCGGTTGTCAGGCGATCAACCATGCATCGTGTATCAGGAATCCAAGAGATATTCACCCAATCTAAGGTAGAACGGAGGTGGTTGTCAGTCACACGTTCATAGGTGAGAATGATGATGAGTGTCACGGATCATCACATTCATCAAGTTGAAGAACAAGTGATATCTTGGACAAAGAACAAGCGGAATTGAATAGAAGAACAATAGTAATTGCATTAATACTCGAGGTACAGCAGAGCTCCACACCTTAATCTATGGTGTGTAGAAACTCCACCGTTGAAAATACATAAGAACAAGGTCTAGGCATGGCCGTGAGGCCAGCCCCCAAATGATCTAAGAACTAGATGTCCAAAGATGATCTAGAGATCTAAAGTGATCAAAAGATGAAAATACAATAGAAAAAGGTCCTATTTATAGGGAACTAGTAGCCTAAGGTTTACAAAGATGAGTAAATGACATAAAAATCCACTTCCGGGCCCACTTGGTGTGTGCTTGGGCTGAGCAATGAAGCATTTTCGTGTAGAGACTCTTCTTGGAGTTAAACGCCAGCTTTTGTGCCAGTTTGGGCGTTTAACTCCCGTTTTGGTGCCAGTTCCGGCGTTTAACGCTGGAATTTCTGAAGGTGACTTTGACCGCCGGTTTGGGCCATCAAATCTTGGGCAAAGTATGGACTATCATATATTGCTGGAAAGCCCAGGATGTCTACTTTCCAACGCCATTGAGAGCGTGCCAATTGGGCTTCTGTAGCTCCAAAAAATCCACTTCGAGTGCAGGGAGGTCAGAATCCAACAGCATCTGCAGTCCTTTTCAGTCTCTGAATCAGATTTTTGCTCAGGTCCCTCAATTTCAGCCAGAAAATACCTGAAATCACAGAAAAACACACAAACTCATAGTAAAGTCCAGAAAAGTGAATTTTAACTAAAAACTAATAAAAATATACTAAAAACTAAACCAAATATACTAAAAACATATTAAAAACAATGCCAAAAAGCGTACAAATTATCCGCTCATCAGTGACAGACGCAAAAGAATCACTGGATTCTATTCCAACATGATCGAGAACCGACAGATGATTAGCTGTGTGGTGACAGCGCATTTGGACCATTTTCACTGAGAGGACGGGAGGTAGCCATTGACGCCGGTGAAACCCGAACATACAGCTTGCCATGGAAAGGGGTAAGAATGATTGGATGAAAGCAGTAGGAAAGCAGAGATTCAGAAGGAACACAGTATCTTCATGCGCTTATCTGAAATTTCCACCAATGATTTACATAAGTATTTCTATCTTTATTTTATGCTTTATTTATCTTTATATTCGAAAACCATTATAACCATTTGAATCCGCCTGACTGAGATTTACAAGATGACAATAGCTTGCTTCGTACCAACAATCACCGTGGGATCGACTCTTACTCACGTAAGGTTTATTACTTGGACGATCCAGTGCACTTGCTGGTTAATTGTACGAAGTTGTGAAGAAGAGTGATATTACAATTGTGCGTACCAAGTTATTGGCGCCATTGAGATAACAATTTCGTGTACCATTGCTCAACCGATTCATCTTATTTATTGTGATTGAGATTGATATATAATCATAAAGATTTTTTTTCTCCATTAATTTTAGTAAAAAAATCCATGACGTAAAATAAAATAAAATAAAGTCAGTATCTACTTTTTTTCTCAATATTTTTTATATTTACTGTAAATATTAAATATAAAAAAATAATATTAATTATTATCACTTTTATTTATTTACATTCATAATTAAATTTAATATAATTATAGTAAATCTCTATAATTATAACAATTTATATCTATTACATGTATAGCTATTATATTATATATAATTATATATCTCCTCTTTTAATATACTTAGCAAGTATTTCTATTTATATAATCTACTTATCTACTTAATATATTAAAATTGGATTTTTTCTCAACTAATGAGAGTGATGTGTGAATTCCTCATGAATTCATTTTCCCTCCAAAATGAATGCATTTAATGAATAATGCGTAATTATACTAATTTAGGGAAATATCTTTATTATAATTATATAAAATTCATATTTAAATACATTATTAAACTACTTATCAATTATCAATCAAAAATATTTTTAATAATAATAATAATAATAATAATATACTTCTACTTAATATACTAAAATTGTATTTTTTCCTAACTAATTGAAGTGAGGTGTCAATTTTTCATAAATTTATTTTTCTTCTAAAATGAAAGCACTATTCTCTCTTCTAAATTTATTTTAGAAAAATATCTTTATTATATTTATATTACAATTAACATTTAATGAAAAATGTATGATTATACTAATTTAGGAAAATATATTTATTATAATTATATAAAATTAATATTTAATGCATTATCAACTAATGAAAGCGAGGTGTCAATTCTTCATGAATTTATTTTTTCTCCAAAATAAAAGTATTATTTTCTCTTCTAAATTTATTTTAGAAAAATAAAAATTCCATACTGAATATAGGTGGCAAGTTAAAAAAAATAAGCAAGTTCATAGAAACAAATCATATTTCTATAACATATATAAGAATGTATATTTTTATTATATAAAAATTAAATTTCTGCACTTCATGATAGACGTGACATACTTCTTAGCGTGTTTCTTAATTTATTTTTTATAACTCATCGAATACAATTTATTACAGCAAATTAATTATATCAACTAATTGATTTGATTAAGTATTTAAATATCACACGTTTTATTATAATTTATATCAATCAAATAATTGTAATTTATTATATCAATTATTTTAATTCATTAATTTATAAGGTACATAATAACATAGATGATTTGTTACTTATACTGATTAAATACAATAAATACATATTAATTTAGTTAAAAAAAATTATTGTCTCCTATGTTTTTCTATTTATTTTTTTTAATTCATTAAATCTAATCAATTATAATAAATTAATTATATCAACTAATTAATTTAATCAATTATTTTCTAATTTATTTTTTGAATTTAATAAATCAAATAAAATTAATTATACTAATTATTTGTATTGACTAATTGATTTGATTAATTCTTAAAAATATTTTTATTTAATTTATTTTATTTATTTGAATATAACTAATTGGTTATTTAATTTTATTAGGATAAATATCAAATTTTATTTCTAATATAAAAATACAAAATTTTATTCATTCCATTTTTATTTTACCACTATAAAAGACCATATATACTAGAAGAAAATATCATTCATTTACCAATTACTCTTTCATTAGGTAGCTTTTACAACAATTCTTTTTCTTCCTATGAGGCGTCGTCATAAGAAGGCAACTATCATGGACACAAATTAGCACACACTCTTCAACTCTCGTGCTTATTATTCAGAGCAATATATGATATATTATCCATTAAGCATTTATAGACCATGGGATTATCATGTTTGCATAAATAAAAAAATCTGTAATTAAGCTTAAGTCATTTACCTATTTGTGTGGTATATTGTAATGTGAAATTACTTTTAATTTATGTTGTGCAATGATATTATGGTTTAATTTAAGCTTTTATTTTAGAATTGTGTTATGATTTTATCTCATTATTTTCTCTTAGATATTAAGTTGATATATTTTTATTTATTATTATTGAAGCGGATGTGATATAAAATTTGTAAAAAACAAAAAACTTACATTCAATTTATTTTATTGTAGTCTTCTATTCTTCTATTTCTTTTTATTTTTTTATTCATTTTATTTTCTTTTTAAATATCATATAATGTATTATAATTTATACCAATTAATTCATTATAATTCATTATATCAGTTAGTTTAATTTATTAATTTATAATATACATGATAAAATAGATCATTTGTTACTTATACGTTTATTTTTCTAAAATCTAAATATGAATAATTATATTTTCAGTTTTTGTTATGAACAAAAGATTATTAATAATGAATAATAATTAACCACACATACTTTTAATCAAAGTGTTTGGATGATTTTTATATTTATTAACATTAATTATTGATTATTTTTCAAAAAAAATTATATTATAATTTTATGTTAGTTCATAATTGATTAATGATTAATGTTTATGAAGCTATGTTACTCTAAATTTTATATTTTATAAATATTTTATTTAAATATAATTTTTTTAACATAAAAATGTATTATTTTTAATAATATCATAATTTTATATTTTTTAATTATTCTAAATGAATATTTTATCAAATACTAATTAAAGTCATTCTTCCATTTGCTTTTACTAATTTATTTTCTAACTATTATATAAAATTAAAATCGTATTAATGAATTTAATATTAAAATTAATTTGACTTTTCATTATTTAGAGTGTTTTTCAATCAATAATTTTATACTCGTTACTTTTTTTCAGTTTTATTTTGAATTTTAATTTAGTACTCAAAGGTAGTGAAATTCCATTGATACGAAAATAAAGTTACAAAAAGGTCCATAGGGTAGAATAAGTAAAATAATGTGTGATACCCACATTACAACATCCAAATGAAACAACTTAGAATCTAAAATGTTTATCTTTCTCTTTCTCGCCGTCTATTATATTATCTATTCTATCTATTCTATTATATAAAAATTAAATTTTTACCTTTAATGATAGAATCAACGTAGCATGTTTCTGCTTTATTTTGTTTAACTCATTAAAGTCAATTCATTACGATGAATTAATTATATCAACTAATTGATTTGAATAGATATTTAAGTATCACACAATTTAAAATTATGTATATTAATTATTTGATTTAATTTTTATGATATATAAATTTAAGGAATAAATTAAAATAAGATAATTTAGGTATATATTTTGCACGCATCAAAGAAATTGTATACGGTCGATGATTGTAAAATTGTATACTAACATTGATATAATATTATTTTAGGTATATATTTTGCACGCATCAAAGAAAAGTATTGAGTTATTTTTTAGTAGATTTAAATTATTTATTGTTTATTAGAGAATTTTGTGCATTAGAATTCTCTAATAATTTATTATTTATTTTGAACTAATTTTGATATGTTCTTACTTGACAGTAAAATAACATATAAAAATTTTAAAAATTTGTTGGTGGGTCTAAGTATTATTAAGTTATTTATGGTCACATTGAATATATATGTTTGATTATTGAAGAAAGTAGATTACTAAAAATAATTAATAACTATTTTAGAGTTAATATATTTAACACTAGCTTAAGAAAAAACAAATAATACATAATATGTTATATTTTTATTAATTAAATTATTATAATTTAAATTAATCTTAACAAAATAATTTAAAATTATAATTTCAATCTTATCACGTGCATGATACGGGTTAATACACTTGTTAATTAATTATAATTGATTTATTTTAACGAATTAAATAAAATAGATTAGGAAACACTTCAAGAACTTGCCACATCAGTTCCATCATTATGTGCAAAAATCCGATTTTTATGTAATAGAATAGATAGAATAGATAGATAATAAAGATATTTTCTTAAATTAGTATAATTATACATTATTCATTAAATATTAATTATAATATTGTAATATAATTATAATAAAAATATTTTTCTAAAATAAATTTATTTAGAGAAATATAAATCTACTTAATATACTAAAATTGGGTTTTCTCCCAACTAATGAAAGTGAGGTGTCGATTCCTCATGAATTCATTTTCCGCCAAAATGAATGCATTATTTTCTCTTCTAAATTTATTTTATAAAAATATCTTTATTATAATTATACTATAATTAGCATTTAAGTAATAATGCATAATTATACTAGTTTAGGAAAATATCTTTGTTATAGTTATATAACATTAATATTTAATATATTATTAAACTACTCATCAATTATCAATAGAAAATATTTTTAATAATAATAATAATAATAATAATAATAATAATAATAATAATAATAATAATAATAATATGATAATTATATGATAATGGCACATGTTATTAATAACCAGTTTATATTTCTATAAATAAATTTATTTTAGCAAAATATCTTTATTATAATTATATTACAATATTATAATTAATATTTAATAAATAATGCATAATTATAGTAATTTAAGAAAATATCTTTATTATCTATTTATTCTATTTATTGTATTAAAAAAATCGGCTTTTTGCACTTAATGATAGAACTGATGTGGCAAGCTCTTGAAGTGTTTCCTAATTTATTTCATTTAATTTGTTAAAAAAAATTAATTATAATTAATTAATTATATCAATTAATTAATTTGATTAGACATTCAAATTCCACCATTTATTATAATTTATATGAATTGATTAATTATAATTAATTATATCAATTAATTAATTTGGTTAATTATATTAATTATTTAATTTGATTGGAATAAATATCAAATTATTTAATAATTAATTTAATAGTTTATTTTTCTCAATACCATTTATTTATACAAGATCAAATATTTTTTACTCATTCGCTCTCTTTTTTCTCTCTCTCGTGTTTGAGGTACAATTTTTATAATTTATTTTATTTTTATTTTTTTATCTTTATTTACACATTTTATTTTTTTAATTTTTGTTTATTTCAATTGCTTATTATTAGGCGCGTACCTTTTTTTTAGCTTCTAATTAATAAAAAAGATGTGTCATCTTTACGTTATTTTTAAATAATTTTACTATAATTTTGTTTTGTAATATTATATTTTGTCATGTATATTTCAATTTATATATATATATATATATATATATATATATATATATATATATATATATATTATCTTTTTTTGTGATTCACAATTAATATATATATTGTTTGTGTATGTAATTTATATGTTAATGCTTTTATTGATTCTCTTTATTATTTTTTTATGTGTCTCTTTGTTGTTCTTTATTTTAGTTATATTCATTAATTTCTCTGTATTGATACTCTTTTTATTTGAAATATCGTGACAATTTAGAGTGTATATTATGACCCATATGATATTCGTTAATTAGGTGTATTTTTTTAGATGATTTATGTTGTAATGTGTGTAAGGAGTTAACTTAAAATTATAATATGATATTTAAATTTATAATATGATTTATAGTATACTAAAATATTAGGATATTATCATATAAATATTTTTTATTTGTCTATTAGATTCAACTATATAGGATCTTAAAAATTATACAATTATGTAATTAGATATTTTTTCATATAATTATTGTATTGTTCAATTACATTAGTGAGACTATTTTCATTATTAATATTTATAAATATGCTATTATTTATATAATTGATTGAATCATCTTATTTGTAATTTTTTACTTTTGTTTTTTATCTTAATTTTGTTAATATTTTTCTATAATTTTATTTTATATTAATTTTTTTATTTTGATTAATAATTCTTAAGGGTATTATTATTTTATTTAAAGATAATTTAAATTTTTAGTAATATTTTTATAAAAGTTAATTAATAGGTTCTTCTTTAAAATAATTTTTCTGAAATTTTTTAATAAGATTTTAATTTTTCTTTTTCATCCTTTGAATTAATTAATTATATTAATCTTCTACTACAATACATTTTTTTATCTATTCCACACATTATCTTTTCTATCTTCTTTTACTTTTTTTAATTGCTATTTTTACCTTATTTTTAATTATTTATTTTACTTTTACTTCTCGTATATAGATTTATTATAATTCATTACATGTTCATTTTGAATTTAAGTGATTTTTAGGTTATATTTTACCATTGATGCTTTTATTTTGTTTAGTGTATTTTTTAGTCTGTGTTTAATATAATAATATGTAAATATCTATTCTATTATAAAAAAATTAAATTTTTGCACTTAATGATAAAAGTGTCGTGGCATGTTTCTAATGGTATTTTTCGATTTATTTCTTTTAACTCATTAAATTTAATTTATTATAATAAATTAATTATATCAACTAATTGATTTGGTTAATTATTTAAATATCATATAATTTATTATAATTTCTATCAATCAATTAATTATAATTCAAATTGAATGATTATTTTATTACGAAATTATTTCCTAATCTATTTATGGGCAACACATATATTAATTATAATCGCAAATTAAGTTATTTTACATTAAACGACTTATATAATGATAATCTCATTTATTATCATAAATGCTGAATTTAATAAGTCATTATTAATTTTAATTTAGAATTAAATAAGAATAAAACTAGAGATACTATTTTATTTGACCTTTAGGGTTTAATGGATGTCAACTCAGATATAAATAGTGACTTCCGAAAGGAATTGCAATTCAACTCTAACAAGAATACGGAAGGTTTTCAAAGAATAAGGGAATGGACTGAATTTGCATGAATTCTAAATGATCGAATTTACGATGTTGTTTCAGTTAGTTATTGTTACGAGAATTACTCTAATTTATACATATCTAAGGACTAGAATATATTAAATATTATTTAAGTAATTTATTTCTAATATTGATATTTGATTAAATTAGTTTTAGAAAAATTTAAATTATTGACTTAATTTATATATTACGACTATTCTTTTCAAATATATTATTTTTATATTTTTTAATATAAATTTTTTTCTCATTTTTAAGTTTATTTTCTTTCTTGGATATATGTATCATCTTTTTTTCTCATTTTATATTTCAGATTAGTAATGTAATTATTAAAAAATATATTTTAAAAAAAATATTAAAATATCACTATTTAAAAAAAGGAAAGATACGTGAAAAAAAAGAAAAACAAAAAATTAAAACATCACTATTAGAAAAAAAATATGTTAATATGCGTATGAATGGAGTCGGGATTGAGGAATATATATGGATATAAAAAATAAAAAATTATTGTACGATTGTAGAATAAAAAATAATCATATATATAAAATAAAATAATTATAACAAAAAAATAATTAATATATGTGATTTATATATTTTTAATAGCTGGTAACATGGAGTTTAACAAAATATAATTCATATATTTTTTTTATTCATGTATATGTATATGATCATTTATATATATATATATATATATATATATATATATATATATAATTATTTAACAAAATTAATATATATGTTATATAAATAAAAAAATTATTATAATTTTTGAAAATTACAGATGAACTTTTTTTCTATCAAATAAATTTATTCTAATTATATTACAATTAGCTTATGAATAATGTATGATTATATTAATTTAAGAAAATATTTTTATTATAATTATATCAAATCAATATTTAACGCGTTATTAAACTACTTATAAATCATCGCTATTTTTAATTATTCTAATTATATCAATTGATATAGTTCTAATTCTCATTCAAGTGCAATAATTTTATTAGGAGATAGTTGATGCACACATTAATAGTAACCCATTTAATTTGATATCAATTAGTGGATAATAATAATAATAATAATAATAATAATAATAATAATAATAATAATAATAATAATAATAAAGTCTACACGGTATATGCATTATATTTTAAAAAGATAAAATATATTTTAAAAAATTAGAGTATCAATAATCAATTGTGATTAATATCAATATCAATAATTAATTCTTATAATTATTTTTTGTACTACTAAAGGCTACATATAGTATTTTTTTTGTAGAATAAAAAAGATTGTGATTCATAACTTTTTGTAAAGTTATATCGTACGGACACAAGATTGATTAGATAACAAATTGAATTTTAATTAATATGTTTTATTTTCTGCTCATATTTTTTCATTAATTATTTTACTTTTTATATTTACAGTAAATATTGAATGTAAAAAAATATTGAATGTTATCTATTTTATTTATTTAGATTCATAATTAAATTTGATATAATTATAGCAAGTATATAGAATTAATAATAACATGATAGTATAATTTTAAGTTGTATAATATAATAAAAAAATATAATAATTTATGTATGCTTCCTATATATCAATAATATTATATATATTTATATATCTCCTCTTTTAGCTCTTTCCTAAAAATATTGACATATAATTAATGTCGATAACATATACATTGAGTAAGTATCTCCATTGAAAATATTTGCTAACTATTACCGTGTATAATTAGTGTGTGTGTGTATATATATATATATAAGGATTAATAGTGAATTGTTACAATTATTTATCATCTAGAAAATTCATACCTCGGACATAGAATTTTTTCTGTTTATTATTTTTCATACCTAAGGGATACTAACTACGATTCTATCAACAGTATTACCTATGGTAGATTATGTAATGAAAAAGTTTGAAAAATAAAAGCAAGATTTATAAGGTTGTGGAAAGTCCCATCCAAATTTGACAAGAACAACAAGACTTACATAGAAATGGTTCTTATGGATGATAAGGTAAGTTGATTATTTTCCATGATTCTTTCAAGTGATACTAGGTCTATTTTATAAATATTTTTTGTTTATATTTTAAGTTTATTTGATAAGTAAATCCTTGCACGAATCAAAGACAGTGCGATTTTATAGATTTATAAGGGCATACTAATAGCCTTTATATTTAATTTGTTTTAGAGTGTGATAATAGCCAATATATTTGTTGGTGGATTTAACTATTACTATATTATTTATAATCACATTCAGTATATATGTCTGATTTATTGAATAAAGTAGATTACTAAAACTGATTAATAACTATTTTAGAGTTAATCCAATTAACACTAAATTAAAAAAAACAATGCATAACATATTACTTTTTATTAATAAAATTATTATAATTCAAATTAATTTTAAAAAATAATTTAAAATTATAATTTCAATCTTATCACGTGCATTGGCACGGGTAATTATACTTGTTACAAACTAATAATGGAGCAAATCGATTTGGGTTGGTTGAGCAGTTAGTTCACTCATCTATTTTGTTGAGAGTTCAAATTTTACTTTGTGCATGTAGTAATTTATTGGCTAGCGATAAATTCTTAAATCGAGCTCTAATCCACAACGTATTAGTCTTTGGTTTGTCGGATTAAAAAATACCGTGAAAAAAAAAATGTAGCAATTGGAGTTTTTTTCATGGATTGTTCGTGCAATTCGTTATCATAGCTTGGAGTTAAAGTTGGTCTTCTCCAATTATATTTAACTCTTTATAAAATTGTATGTTATATATAATTTTTTTTAGAATAAATTTGTAGGATAGAAGTGGAAGAAAATTGTCTAATGACAGTACCTTTTCAATCCTTTATTTTCAGGAAATTGCAAAATAATAAAAGAATGTATTATAGAATAATTAGATTTAATTGATTGATTGTTTGAATAGTTTGTTTTGTGAAAAATGCAAATGATATCTAATGATGGCCTCTAATAATGTTGCTTTTGTGTGTGTTTGTGTATATATGACCGTGCATAAAATTCTAGTTACTCTCAAAATTTTGGGAGAAGTCTATCACTTTAATTTTGATATTTGTTTATTAATTAGTTTGTTAGTTTTCAAATTATTAAACGACTAATGTCTAAATCTATAAAATGATATTTTAGTTTTTAATTTAAACTACTAAAACTAAAAAAAAAAATGATTTGTTTTATAAATTGTAAGTTCAAAGACTAAAAAACTAATAAATAAAATTAAAGAATTAAAATATCATAAGATTTTACCAATTTAAATCAAGATACATAAATATAACAATTTATACCTTTAATATCATTTTTACAATCAACAAATGTGCATGCATGTGAGCGCGTATATATATATAATCATGATATATAAAAATTTTAGATTATATTAAATATATTGTGAAAATTACTCTTAATATTTTATTATTAATCAAGAAATATTTTTAAAGTCTTAAATTAAATAATTTCGTAACAAGTGAAAATATTAGAAATAAATTAAATTTATTATATTAATAATAAATATATTTTTTACATGATTATTACTAATATATATAATTATAACAATAATTATTGAAGAGTATTTTAATTAAATAGACTAAAGTGTATATTATTTGTAAGATTGCGAGAATTAATCTGGTCAATAAGGGAGAGATTTATATCAACACACTTTTGAATGGCAAGAGCCTCCACTTAGTCGAGAAGGGGGAGATTGTTAAGTTTTTTCTTTTCTTTGTGAGGCCTAAGGCAACATTTTGAGGGTGTCTCTTTGTACCCATTGTGCCACAACCCTAATCAGATTTTTGGGGTTATTGAGAGCGAGAAAGTATAGCCACCAAAAGAGAGAGAAGAGGAAAAACATAATTTTCATTTTTATCCAAAGCAGTAAACTTCAAATGGCAGTTTCTCATTAGTCACCGTTGGATCGGCTTAAAATTTTAACTGCATGTTTCTCTCATCTTTTTCTTCATTCTTAACGGTGGAGATGTTGATTAGAAGTCTGCAGTGAGAGAAATTAGTTTCACAAGAGAGAAATTAGGTTTTTCATTTTTACACAGAGCAGTAATCTTTGAACGACAGTTTCTCATTCTTTCACCATTGGATCAACGTGAAATTTGAACTATAGATTTTTCACATTTTGTTCTTCATTCTGAACGGTGAAGATTTTGATTGGAGGTTTACAGAAAGAGAAATTGGCTTCGACAGTAGCTTTGTTTTTTGGGTACTTTTCATCTTCTTGCTTTTCATTTATAAGCTTTGGTGCTTTGATGTTTTGGCTAACTATATGCACGTTCTTGTGCTTTGTTTGAGATTCTCTTATACCTCATTTGATTATACTGGAACTATTTCATTAGTCTGGATGACTCGAGGTTTTTACCTCTCATATTGAGGGGATTTTCCACGTTAAAATTTTGGTATGTTCTTGTTATTGTTTCACTTACTATATTTGCTTGTTATAGTTGCTGTCATATTGTGTTGTGAATGCTTCTATATTATTCTTGTGTTGGACATTTATGTCATTTCCGCTGCTGGGTTCTTTCAAATTATACATTATATATTATTATTTTAAATGAATAAAATAATAATCACTAATTTATATATAAAAAGGTTATTAGAGAGTATTTTAATCAATTGGATTAAAATATATATTATTTAATTTTTATAAGAGAAAAAATATACGTTAAAAATAAAAGAGTGAGGAATGTCAGAAAAAACAAAAGTGTCAATTTCTCATATTAATTTGATCAAGCATATACTATATAGACTTTGTTTTTTCCCAGTAAAACCTTATTTTACCTGGCATTCCATGAACAGACATTATTTCTGAAATTGTCGTTCAAGCCATATTTTGCAAACGACAGAGAGTCTGGGACGGGTCTCAGATTTTATTCACAAGAATGTGAAAAGTTCAATATATACTAATTACATATCATAAACTCAAAAGTTCAAAGTGAAAGTGTTACTGTGAGATCTTTTTGTTGCTATTATTTATTTATTAGGAGCTACTCATATAAAGAGGTCTAAAATATCTTTTTTTAAATGTTTTTTAATAATTAAAATTTAACATATAAAATTGATTAAACCATATTATTTTTGTTAAAATTAAGTCAGACAAATTTAATTGACCGAAAAAATAGTAAATTAAATTTTAAATTGGTCTAAATTAATATTATTTTTTATAAAAAATTACTAGAATACTCTTATTATAGAAAATAACTAAAATATTTATATATATATATATATATATATATATATATATAATAGAAGTATTTTAGTTATTTTTTATAAAAAATAATATTAATTTAAACCATTTAAGATTTGATTCACTATTTTTTCGGTGAAATTAATTTGTTTAGTCTAATTTTAATAAAAAAATATAATTTAATTAATTATATATATTAAATTTTAATTATTAAAAAATATTTAAAAAAAATATTTTAGATATCTTTATGTAAGTGCATAATTTACTAGTGAAATATTCCTTCTCCACCGGTCTCTCGTCTGTCAACTACATCAGCTATAGTGTGGGCCTTGATGACCTTAATGTTAGAGAAGAGTCTCTTTAAATTATAGGGTCTAACAGAAGAATATGGTCCATTCCATAAAGTTTTGGCAAATTGCTCATGGATCTTCTCTGTTGGGTGGAATGAATCCCACCATACGTAGTCACCAACATTTTCACACAATTCGTAATCTTCAACTTCTTTGGTGCCTCCACAACTGAAAACACCCCCATATGGCCCACTTCCGCAGCAAGCATTGATTCCATCCTTAAAACCTTCAAAAATTGAAACAAAATTTGGATTAGCAAATATATTTCAACTGGAGGATTTTTTATTGAAGAATAAAATTGAATGAAAAATAAAGAGCTTAATTAAATTTATAAAAAATATGTACATTATATATAATAATATTTTTATGGAATTTTTTGTACTAAAAAAAGTAGTCTCTGGTCTTCACTAAAATTTTATTTTCCACTATAGCATTATTCAGTATAACATATAAATGACTCGTGTTACACTGTATATTAATTTATACATTAATTTGTATATGTATAGAAACTGATAAAATGTCAAAATTAAAACTTGAAGTTAAGTATGATTTTGGTCCCAATATAAAAGCCAAAAATTAATTTTGTTTTCGATTTTTTTTTGTTACAAAATAATCTCTAAGGTTTTAGTTTATTTTAAAATCTTCTTTTTTATTAATTTTATTTTTTATTACTAAATTATCCTTCATTAAAAAAATTATAAAATAAAATAAAAAAGAAAAAAAAGAAAGAAAGGTAATAGAGGGAGAAAGAGAATCGGGAGAGAGGGAAAGAGGGGAGGGAAGGCCGCACCGCCACCTGTGATCGGAAGGAGAAATAGAGAGCAAGAGAGGAGAAAGCTAAGGGAGAAGAGAGAGATCGGAAGGGAGAAAGTTAAGGGCCGCCGCCGCTGCTCCTCCCCGTCGCCGCTGCCACTCCTGCTCCTCGTCATTCAGTCCTCGCCGCTGGATCTCACCGTGCGCTGCGAGCCGTTTCTGCTCCTTCTCCTCGCCCTCACTGATGTCATTGCCTCGCCTTTACTGTCGCCCTCGTCTCGCCGCACCTCCTCCTCGCCGTTGCACCTCGTCTCGCCGCACCTCTTCATTGCCGTCGCATCTCGTCTCCTCGTTTGTTTTGGTAATTATATTTATGGATTTTTGGTTCTTGTAATTGAAGATGAATTTGTATATTTTTTATTATTGTAATTGCATCTGAGTTTTGTTAATAAAAGTGGAAAAATTTTAGTTTTGAATTTTGTTGATGGTTCTTAGTTTTGATTGTTCTGATTTTCTGAGGTGGGAGTGGTGGTGGTGGGTTTTGAGTTTTTGATTGTTCTGTTCTGATTTTCTTAGTTTTCAGAATATTTGAAAAGTCTTATTATGACCAAGTCTCAAATCCTACAGTTATTTATAGCCTTAATTTCAGAGATTATTTTATTATAGATAATTAAGGCAAGTTTTGATTTATTGGATTTGATATAAGTTATGATTATTATCCAATTTTATAATTATTGGATTATTTTCTATATTTAAAGTATAAAGTTGATAGTTATGAAATAATAAGGATTTTATATGATTAGATAAATAATATTTTAAATATTATTACTGCTATTTTGGAAAATGAAGAAATTAAGTATATTATTTCTAATTTTTGGATTTGGGCATTTTATTGAAAATAATTTGTGAAATTGATGAACAAATAGTATTTTCTATGTACAAATTGTGTTGGATTTAATTTGGGTTTCAATTATTATATTATTCCCAATTTTATGTGAAATTACCATAATGCCCTTAACCCTAATTTTCAAAATAATGAAACCCTAACCCAGCGACCCGTTACCCGACCTGGTTCCTTTTCTCTCCACAATTAGCAGCAGCCGAAGTCCCCTTCCCCCAAAACAGTAGCAATACACAGTTTTCTCCATTTCCTTTTCCATGAAAGAAAGTCACAGGAGCAGAAAGGGAGGAAGAGAAAGGAATCTGCGCCGGTGGCACTAGGAAGGTTGTTGCCTGTCATCATTTCGAGTCACCGTCCCTGAGCCGCAACACCATGGAACCAGCTTCGTCGCGCCGCCTCAGCCATCCGTGCTATCGCCGTCGCCGCAGAAGCCTCCCCCGCCGATACCATGAACTGCGAACAGAGGAGAGAGAGAGGTCGAAACGGAGAGCTACATGAGGAAGAGGGTGGTCGTGGGTCGCAGTCGTCGGGGCTTCCGCCATGTCCTGCCGCTCGCCTACACCGATCGATGGAGGAGTGCAGCGCCGCCGTTGTTCCATTATCGTCGAACTCGAAGGAGGAGGAAGGCCGCCGGTCACACCAAACAGGAGAGGCGTAGAGAGAGAGCTGAGGCGAGCTGGGAGTCCGACCACCGCGCCCAGCCGCTGTTCACGTCGCCGGCGTCGCCTCCATTGGAACCGCCGTGCCCAGACACGCCGCCGCTGTGCTCCTTGCCGCAGTATCGCTGCTGTTGCTCATCTTCCGGAGCTGCAGCTGCTGGGGTTCTGCCACCGGTCTGATCTGAGGGAGAGGAGAAGCGATCGGAAGAGCAGTCAGGGAGCTATTGCCGCTGCTGCCAGCTCCTGGATGCCGTTCAAGCCGCCGGGAACCGCTACTGGAGCCTGTGTCATTTGGATTTCATCACGTGTTACCTCCACCAGAAACCACCGCTGTGATTCTGATCACCGGGGACGACTCTGTGACTTTCGGGATCACCGCTGAAGCTCCAGGCAGAGTTTCTGCCGCTTGAGACCTTGCTGCTGTCGCCAGAAAATTTTGCCGTTGATCCACCGGAGCTTCTAGCCGCCGCCGGAGCTGTGCCGGGGCCGGTTCGAATCTGCAGCTGCTTCGTGTTGTTATTCTGGTAAGAAATTATGTTTCGAAAGCCCTACGTTAGTGTCCCGTACGTGTATTAAAGCCTTTATGGTATTAATGTTCCTAGAGTTAGTAACTAAGGTTGCTTGTTGTAATTTAGAGTTGTTTATGCTGCTGCGAAAATGTGTGGGGCTGTGCTTTGAAGCTGCCTTTGATTTTGAGTTGAGGCGAAAAGAACTTATGAGGCGCTTTGATTATGGAATTGCGTTTTGAGGTAGGGGCGCTTTCCAAACACTATGTTTTATGTATTGGAATTATTACATATGGATACTGATGTGAGATATTATGTATTTGGTGATTGTATCTGCCTTATGTATTATTTGATTGACTCGAATGATTATGGATGTTGGTTTGGCTGAATTGTTGTGCGGCTTTGTGAATTGTAATGTTTGAAGTTGATTCTTTAAAGATTTGAAATCTGAGTTTAATCCGTTGAGGATTGATTTGATTTGAGTTAATTATTTTGATGATTTGAAAAGTCGAATGTACCTTTGAATTTAGCCTGGTTCATTTTAATTGATTTGGTTTTGGACAAGTGATTTGTTATTGAACCGTTTCTTTAAAGCTTTGGAAATGAGTTATATCGATTGATATTGAGTTGATTTTGAAATGGTATCCTTGAGATACGCCACTGAGGCGATTGTTGGATTTAGCTTGCTTTAAATTGATTTCTGGTTTTGAGCTGTTGAAAAGGAATGAGAAATGGTTTAGTTGGGACCCGAACCGGGTGGCAAAAGTCCAAGTTTTAGGGGAGGTGCTGCCGAAATTTCTACAAAATTCTACTCTTGTTTGTAAGGTTATTTGAAAAGGGTTGGATTTGAGAAATTGTATTATTTGATTTATTAAAAGGATATTTATGTTTTCAAGCTTAATTTATTTGATGAACCTTATACGTTGAGTTCGGCTTATTTAGAACTGAACTATTTTTACCGTTTGAATCACTGAAGGAAAGAATGATGCTTTAATATTGATTTCAATATAAAAAGGAGTTTTTAGTGATTTTTAAAGGAACCTAGACTTTTGATTGAGTAATCAAGTTTGAGGCATTTTGGAAGAGTTGGAAAAATGGGTTCCAAAAAGAAACCTGAAAGTGGTTTGATTCAAATGAATCAGTTCCGTTTCAAATGAGTTGATTTTTGGACCGGGTTGGAAACTTATGATTTTGTATGATCGGTTTCATAATAAATTCAGTTTTATTTACTTGAACCGAGAATCTATGACTTAAAGGGTTACGATGAATTTTAAGGAATTGATATAGGTTGACCTTCCCTAAAGACTTGGGACTCTGCCGAGAAACTTTTGTTTTAAAATCCCATTGTTGGATGGGTGATTTTGAATGTTCCTAAAATGAATCTTTAACTTTCCATGGTTTTGGAAGTTTTGGAAAGAGAATGCCGAGAGTGGCTTTGTTTTAAAAAGGGAACTCACTTTGAGTAAATTTGGCTTATGAGCCTGAGATGATTTGAGAAATGAGATCTTTAAAGCCAAGGCTGAAAAGAGTTGAAATTTGATTTCAAAGTGAAATGGCTTGAGAAAAGTGATTTATGGCTTAAATGCCGGTTTTATGAATTTGATGATGTTGAGTGTGGAAGTGTTGTTTTGTTATGGGCCGGAATGGCTGTGTATGATTATGAATATTGGCTGGTTCTGGATTGAACCGTGAGCCGGAATGGCTGTGTATGATATTGACTTATGACTGATTGCCGAATGAGTTGTGGGCCGTATGGCTAACTATGAATTATGAAATTAAGCCGGATGGCTGAGATGGATGTTGATCCATGGTTGGAACTGAATGAATATATGCTTGAGATACCTGGGTAGTAGCAAGGGTTGTGGTTTGTTCCACTTGCTCCAGGTCAGAGACTGAGATACCTGGGTAGTAGCAAGGGTCGTGGTTCGTCCCACTTGCTCCAGGTTAGAGACTGTGACGCCTGGGTAGTAGCGGTAGTAGTGGTGATTCCACTCGCTCCAGGTTGAGCTGTTAAACACCCGCATGGGTAGTAGCCGCAGTAGTGGTTATTCCACTGGCTCTGGGTTGAGCGGGTAGTAGTAAGGGGGTTGTAGCTCAAACTTTCTTGCTCCGCGATGGGTGTTTCTGTCCATGGTTAGCTACCAGGACGTGTCGGGTTGGCTATATAACCGACAGATGATATCATCAGCCACTAGGGACAGGCATGCATCATATGCATCTATGTGACATTGTTTGGGTGTGCATATTGTACTTGGTTTGCCTATGTGATTACTTGTGATTTCCTGCTACTTGTTCTATTTGCTGTAACTGTATGTTTGTGCTTGAACTTCCTATCTGTGTTTGCATCTGGGACTCTGTTGGATTGTGGTGGATTGGTTGTGGTTGGATTGTTTGGGCCTAGGGCCGTGGTTGAATGAGATGGACCGATGGTTGATTTCGGTTTTGGTGGTTCTGGTTTGGAATAAGATATGAAAGGTTCTTTTGGTTCAGTATAGATAAACCTTTTTGAAATGCTCTGATGTTTTGAAAGTTGAACAGTTCCTCTTTCAGAAAAGATTTCTGACTTTACTTTCTTTGTAAACTATTGTTTTTGAAAAGAGGCATAAGATGGTTATTAATCACTGGTACGATTTATCTTCATGTATCCTATTACAGTAATTCCCAAAAACCCTCTACTGAGAACCCTTTCGAGGATGATGTTCTCACCCCTTACATTTTTCCCCTTTCAGGATTTGGGCGCAGAAGTTATGAAGAGTTTATTTAGTTATTATTGTGATGCTCTGTATGGCCTTAGTTATTATTTATTGTACCCTCGCCTTTATCTTGATATATTCTGTGAGAGGGATAGGAACTGTACTGGATAATGTTTGTAATATTATTTATATATATGTATGCATATATATATGGATGTACTCTTTATGAGTTTCTGTAAGTTGTATGGTATGTATGGATGTACGTTGTATGGCGAAAGTATTTTTGGGAATGGTATTGCGGTTTAAAGTTTTTAAACAGGCTCATATTTTAGTAGTAAATAGTATAAGTGTTGTCGTAATGTCCTAGCTATCAGAGTTGCGCAGCCGGAAGCGTGAGCTTTGGTAGTTAGGGTGTTACATTATGGTATCAGAGCAGTCCTTCCTGTAGAGCCTGAGGAATGGACCAACTATGCTTCAGTTGCATACTCTGAACGTTTGTCATGTATTAGGTCTTGTCGAATGACGAGAATTAGAGCCTTATGCACATGACGATCTACTGATTAACGCTGTTAGTCTTGCATTGCATAATTCTTGGTATTAAGTTTGGCCGGCTTAATATTAGTGAATTATGTATATGAGAGCACTAATGGGTTATCATAGATAGTATACGAGTTTTGAGTAAAGCGAATTGCGGGTTTTGGGAACGTTAGAAACTATTTCTCGAGGCTATTCAGTTGTGTGTCTTGAATTTTGCTCGAGTTGACCGTTTTTTTCATGTCCTAACTTGAAGTTCTCATTTGCTACTCTTCTTGAAAAGTAGTTTGAGGTTCCACTCTATTCCTCTATTCATATGCATTTTTGTTTGATCTTAAGTGCATATGCTTGTTTGAGATCCTTGTTGCACCTACCTTCCTCTGTTTGAGTTCTTCTTGATTCATGTAGCCTTTGAGATAGCTTTGAACTTGTTCTATTGCGTTGTGCATTTTAACTCCGGATTCTGAGTCCATTCTTAGGAAACTTGTTGATTCAGTTTTTCTCTTATTTGACAGTGATCACAGCCAATTTTGAGATTTTATGAAAATTTGTTGTTGATTGGATATATACTTATCTACATATGTGGAGCTTGAAGATTTCTTATACAGTTTAACAACTATTTATTTCTAATATCTCGCCTGTACTTTTACTGGTTTACGGAACCGCATTTACTTTAAATTATAATTTGACTTTCTAGTAATTTTACTACGGTTCCAATGCACATCTTCATTTGATTAGGTATTTGGATATTTTTCAAAATTTTGGAAAGGAAAGCTTTTTCACTTTTATCCCAGTTGAGTCTCATTTGATAAGCTTTACTTAACTTATTTTGAATTGAGTTTGATTTAGCATGCTATATAGTTTATGCCATTGTTGTTCTTTTAAAAGTGCTGGACTCATAGCTTTCTTCCTATGAACGGGATAAATTCTCTATTAAAACTTCCATCTCTATGAATGTCATACTTGACTTTATTTTTAACTAATCTTTTTACAATGTGAACATTACCATTGATCTTGGTTTTCCTTCTCTTGTGGATTTCATTCTTATATGAGTCAGTTTGATTCGTTTCAAAATAGTGCATCGGTTATTCTCTCATCATCTCTACAAGAGTTTTTAGTCAAAGATTTATCCTTGAAAAATTACTAATGATTGTGTTGTCTTTTCCTACGACTTTTTCTTTGGATCAATTGGAAGCTTGTTGGATGTCTCACGACTAGTGAATCTTGTTTAAACTACTTTGATTTAAGATCCTTTCTTGTATGGCTTGACTCCTTTTCAAGTACATCCTAATATCCTTGAATATCCTTTTGAAATGGTGATTTCAACTATACTTTTGGAGTCTTGTTTTGAATTTTTAAAGAAGTTTTGAATTCTCTTTGAAGGAATTCTAAACTGAATCTATTCCCTGTTACTTGATTGAGAGTGAAACCATTAATCGATTTTGATGAAATTGTTCTTAAAGTTGGCATGCGCTATTTTAAATGAGGTTTTGAAAAGTTTCCTTGTTTAGTGGAAACCGGTTCGTTTGTAACGCACCACTTATTTCCTTTACCAAATTGTAAGCAAATTTTTACTTCGGAGTTTCTTTTCTAAAAAGAGTGTAACTTCCTCTTTTGTACTTGCTATAAATGTTATACACGCTTGTTTGAATATGAAATTTTGGGAATTATGAACAAGCATTTGATTACTTCCGAGTTGTTATGAACTGCTTTTGGTTAAGTTGTGCATCTAATTATCTTTCTAAAATATCTGGAAAAATATTTTTGCTCTTAGCCAAAGTTGTGTGCATTTTGTTTTTGGAACTCTACATAATCTACTTCAACATGAAATTGTATTGAAGTAAAGCCACGTTTATACTTTTGTTACTCTCTTGAAGGATGTTGGTTGTTTAACTTCCCTTTCAGACTGCGAAGTGATATTTTTATAAGTTTCCGATTCTTTTAAGAACAATGTATTCGAAAGTATAGTAATTATGCTCTTGAGTTCTGTGAGCTTGGCTCGGGTCTGAGATATTCTTTTCTGTAACCTCTTATTTCTTTGACTCATCTTGAAATTGTTTCAAACCATGCCCTTATTTTCTTCCTATGGATCCTATTGAATCTCTTTGATCCAAGGGTTATCTTGAAGTTGTCAATTGAATTGAGTCTAGCAAACTTCATTGCTTGAGTGTCCTTGTTTATTTGGAATTGGATACATTCTCTCAAATCTTTGAGTACTATCCTTGACATTTGACTCTCCTTTTTAAATCTTGTATCCTTCTGAGTAGACTCGAGAATTGTTTTGATATCACATGTGACTTGTAGACGTAGTAACGCGATGCGTTAGTTCGTTAAGACGTGATATGTGTATTTGGAAAGTGAAGCGGTAAGTGCGTAACGTTATGATGAGTTGTAGGCGTTTTGTTCCTTGCGGACGGGTTTGTGGTTGTCAGGCTAATGATCAAATTTGGGGTTTGTAAAGTGCTTGATGGAGTTGGAAAGTTGAAACTTTGAGGTTGATATGAGATTAGTGTGCGGAGGTTAAGCACGTCGTTTTAACTCCATCCTGTTTTATAGCCTTTAATGCTTTGCCCTTCTATCACATGATTGACCCATGTTAACTTTTGCTTTGAGCCTACCTTGTAACGTTTGCTTTGCAATCACACTCCTACCTTTACATCCTTATGCTTATGACAATCAAAGTATTTGAAAATCGTATATATATGATTATATTTTGAGATATTTTTGCTTCTTCCTTAAATGTGTTCAAAGGTGAACTGTTATGGAATTTCTTTCATTTTGTATCAATTTTCGAGGGCGAAAATTTTATAAGGTGGGTAGAATGTAAGACCCAGAATATTTGAAAAGTCTTATTATGACCAAGTCTCAAATCCTACAGTTATTTATAGCCTTAATTTCAGAGATTATTTTATTATAGATAATTAAGGCAAGTTTTGATTTATTGGATTTGATATAAGTTATGATTATTATCCAATTTTATAATTATTGGATTATTTTCTATATTTAAAGTATAAAGTTGATAGTTATGAAAAAATAAGGATTTTATATGATTAGATAAATAATATTTTAAATATTATTACTGCTATTTTGGAAAATGAAGAAATTAAGTATATTATTTCTAATTTTTGGATTTGGGCATTTTATTGAAAATAATTTGTGAAATTGATGAACAAATAGTATTTTCTATGTACAAATTGTGTTGGATTTAATTTGGGTTTCAATTATTATATTATTCCTAATTTTATGTGAAATTACCATAATGCCCTTAACCCTAATTTTCAAAATAATGAAACCCTAACCCAGCGACCCGTTACCCGACCCGGTTCCTTTTCTCTCCACAATTAGCAGCAGCCGAAGTCCCCTTCCCCCAAAACAGTAGCAATACACGGTTTTCTCCATTTCCTTTTCCATGAAAGAAAGTCACAAGAGCAGAAAGGGAGGAAGAGAAAGGAATCTGCGCCGGTGGCACTAGGAAGGTTGTTGCCTGTCATCATTTCGAGTCACCGTCCCTGAGCCGCAACACCATGGAACCAGCTTCGTCGCGCCGCCTCAGCCATCCGTGCTATCGCCGTCGCCGCAGAAGCCTCCCCCGCCGATACCATGAACTGCGAACAGAGGAGAGAGAGAGGTCGAAACGGAGAGCTACATGAGGAAGAGGGTGGTCGTGGGTCGCAGTCGTCGGGGCTTCCGCCATGTCCTGCCGCTCGCCTACACCGATCGATGGAGGAGTGCAGCGCCGCCGTTGTTCCATTATCGTCGAACTCGAAGGAGGAGGAAGGCCGCCGGTCACACCAAACAGGAGAGGCGTAGAGAGAGAGCTGAGGCGAGCTGGGAGTCCGACCACCGCGCCCAGCCGCTGTTCACGTCGCCGGCGTCGCCTCCATTGGAACCGCCGTGCCCAGACACGCCGCCGCTGTGCTCCTTGCCGCAGTATCGCTGCTGTTGCTCATCTTCCGGAGCTGCAGCTGCTGGGGTTCTGCCACCGGTCTGATCTGAGGGAGAGGAGAAGCGATCGGAAGAGCAGTCAGGGAGCTATTGCCGCTGCTGCCAGCTCCTGGATGCCGTTCAAGCCGCCGGGAACCGCTACTGGAGCCTGTGTCATTTGGATTTCATCACGTGTTACCTCCACCAGAAACCACCGCTGTGATTCTGATCACCGGGGACGACTCTGTGACTTTCGGGATCACCGCTGAAGCTCCAGGCAGAGTTTCTGCCGCTTGAGACCTTGCTGCTGTCGCCAGAAAATTTTGCCGTTGATCCACCGGAGCTTCTGGCCGCCGCCGGAGCTGTGCCGGGGCCGGTTCGAATCTGTAGCTGCTTCGTGTTGTTATTCTGGTAAGAAATTATGTTTCGAAAGCCCTACGTTAGTGTCCCGTACGTGTATTAAAGCCTTTATGGTATTAATGTTCCTAGAGTTAGTAACTGAGGTTGCTTGTTGTAATTTAGAGTTGTTTATGCTGCTGCGAAAATGTGTGGGGCTGTGCTTTGAAGCTGCCTTTGATTTTGAGTTGAGGCGAAAAGAACTTATGAGGCGCTTTGATTATGGAATTGCGTTTTGAGGTAGGGGCGCTTTCCAAACACTATGTTTTATGTATTGGAATTATTACATATGGATACTGATGTGAGATATTATGTATTTGGTGATTGTATCTGCCTTATGTATTATTTGATTGACTCGAATGATTATGGATGTTGGTTTGGCTGAATTGTTGTGCGGCTTTGTGAATTGTAATGTTTGAAGTTGATTCTTTAAAGATTTGAAATCTGAGTTTAATCCGTTGAGGATTGATTTGATTTGAGTTAATTATTTTGATGATTTGAAAAGTCGAATGTACCTTTGAATTTAGCCTGGTTCATTTTAATTGATTTGGTTTTGGACAAGTGATTTGTTATTGAACCGTTTCTTTAAAGCTTTGGAAATGAGTTATATCGATTGATATTGAGTTGATTTTGAAATGGTATCCTTGAGATACGCCACTGAGGCGATTGTTGGATTTAGCTTGCTTTAAATTGATTTCTGGTTTTGAGCTGTTGAAAAGGAATGAGAAATGGTTTAGTTGGGACCCGAACCGGGTGGCAAAAGTCCAAGTTTTAGGGGAGGTGCTGCCGAAATTTCTACAAAATTCTACTCTTGTTTGTAAGGTTATTTGAAAAGGGTTGGATTTGAGAAATTGTATTATTTGATTTATTAAAAGGATATTTATGTTTTCAAGCTTAATTTATTTGATGAACCTTATACGTTGAGTTCGGCTTATTTAGAACTGAACTATTTTTACCGTTTGAATCACTGAAGGAAAGAATGATGCTTTAATATTGATTTCAATATAAAAAGGAGTTTTTAGTGATTTTTAAAGGAACCTAGACTTTTGATTGAGTAATCAAGTTTGAGGCATTTTGAAAGAGTTGGAAAAATGGGTTCCAAAAAGAAACCTGAAAGTGGTTTGATTCAAATGAATCGGTTCCGTTTCAAATGAGTTGATTTTTGGACCGGGTTGGGAACTTGTGATTTTGTATGATCGGTTTCATAATAAATTCAGTTTTATTTACTTGAACCGAGAATCTATGACTTAAAGGGTTACGATGAATTTTAAGGAATTGATATAGGTTGACCTTCCCTAAAGACTTGGGACTCTGCCGAGAAACTTTTGTTTTAAAATCCCATTGTTGGATGGGTGATTTTGAATGTTCCCAAAATGAATCTTTAACTTTCCATGGTTTTGGAAGTTTTGGAAAGAGAATGCCAAAAGTGGCTTTGTTTTAAAAAGGGAACTCACTTTGAGTAAATTTGGCTTATGAGCCTGAGATGATTTGAGAAATGAGATCTTTAAAGCCAAGGCTAAAAAGAGTTGAAATTTGATTTCAAAGTGAAATGGCTTGAGAAAAGTGATTTATGGCTTAAATGCCGGTTTTATGAATTTGATGATGTTGAGTGTGGAAGTGTTGTTTTGTTATGGGCCGGAATGGCTGTGTATGATTATGAATATTGGCTGGTTCTGGATTGAACCGTGAGCCGGAATGGCTGTGTATGATATTGACTTATGACTGATTGCCGAATGAGTTGTGGGCCGTATGGCTAACTATGAATTATGAAATTAAGCCGGATGGCTGAGATGGATGTTGATCCATGGTTGGAACTGAATGAATATATGCTTGAGATACCTGGGTAGTAGCAAGGGTTGTGGTTTGTCCCACTTGTTCCGGGTCAGAGACTGAGATACCTGGGTAGTAGCAAGGGTCGTGGTTCGTCCCACTTGCTCCAGGTTAGAGACTGTGACGCCTGGGTAGTAGTGGTAGTAGTGGTGATTCCACTCGCTCCAGGTTGAGCTGTTAAACACCCGCCTGGGTAGTAGCCGCAGTAGTGGTTATTCCACTGGCTCTGGGTTGAGCGGGTAGTAGCAAGGGGGTTGTAGCTCAAACTTACTTGCTCCGTGATGGGTGTTTCTGTCCATGGTTAGCTACCAGGACGTGTCGGGTTGGCTATATAACCGACAGATGATATCATCAGCCACTAGGGACAGGCATGCATCATATGCATCTATGTGACATTGTTTGGGTGTGCATATTGTACTTGGTTTGCCTATGTGATTACTTGTGATTACCTGCTACTTGTTCTATTTGCTGTAACTGTATGTTTGTGCTTGAACTTCCTATCTGTGTTTGCATCTGGGACTCTGTTGGATTGTGGTGGATTGGTTGTGGTTGGATTGTTTGGGCCTAGGGCCGTGGTTGAATGAGATGGACCGATGGTTGATTTCGGTTTTGGTGGTTCTGGTTTGGAATAAGATATGAAAGGTTCTTTTGGTTCAGTATAGATAAACCTTTTTGAAATGCTCTGATGTTTTGAGAGTTGAACAGTTCCTCTTTCAGAAAAGATTTCTGACTTTACTTTCTTTGTAAACTATTGTTTTTGAAAAGAGGCATAAGATGGTTATTAATCACTGGTACGATTTATCTTCATGTATCCTATTACAGTAATTCCCAAAAACCCTCTACTGAGAACCCTTTCGAGGATGATGTTCTCACCCCTTACATTTTTCCCCTTTCAGGATTTGGGCGCAGAAGTTATGAAGAGTTTATTTAGTTATTGTTGTGATGCTCTGTATGGCCTTAGTTATTATTTATTGTACCCTCGCCTTTATCTTGATATATTCTGTGAGAGGGATAGGAACTGTACTGGATAATGTTTGTAATATTATTTATATATATGTATGCATATATATATGGATGTACTCTTTATGAGTTTCTGTAAGTTGTATGGTATGTATGGATGTACGTTGTATGGCGAAAGTATTTTTGGGAATGGTATTGCGGTTTAAAGTTTTTAAACAGGCTCATATTTTAGTAGTAAATAGTATAAGTGTTGTCGTAATGTCCTAGCTATCAGAGTTGCGCAGCCGGAAGCGTGAGCTTTGGTAGTTAGGGTGTTACATTCTTCTGATAATGATGATGATGACCATGACCATGATGATAACAGTGGTGGTGATGGTGGGTTCTGGTTTAACTTGTTTCTGGTTTATTTTGGTTGATTTTGTTGTTCTGATGAAGATGATGATGATGACCGTGATGATAATGGTGGTGGGTTCTCGTTCAACTTGGGCTTTTGGTTGATTTTGGGGTGATGATGATGATGACCATGATGATAATGGTGGTGGTGGTGGTGGTTGGTTCTGGTTCGGCTTGGGTTTCTGTTCTGCTTCTGTTGAGTTTGGTTGATTTTGGAGATAAAGGGGAAAGGGGATTTTAAAACAAGCTGAAACCTTGGGGGATCATTTTGTAGCGAAAAAAGATCAGAGACAAAATCGATTTTCGACCTCTACCTTAGAGACCAAAATCATACTTAACCTTTAAAACTTGATATATGTTATGTTGGTTATCCATGAGACCGAAGTTGTTGAGTCTCTAAAATTTTTGTTTTATAAAATAATTAAAATGAAAGAAAAAATAGTTTTCACATTTTTGGAAAATACTAAATAGAATAGCTAGGTCTTTTAGAAAAGAAATCAGTTTTTATTTTTTAACTATATAAAAGAAACTAAATTATAAAATTACCTTTTCCAAGATCATAAAAAGAAAAGCATAAACAGGAGATAGTAATGAAAATGAATAGTGGATAGTATACATACATACCATGATTGGTGGGGTTACTTATTCTCTCTTGAAGCCAATCGTAGAAATTGGAGTTAGAATACTTAAACCCTTCAAGGATTTGCTCAAGGCTTTTGAGAACACTACTCAAAGCATGATTATGAGCTTGAGCAAGAGCAGAAGCTGCTTCAAAGCAGCCACCTTTGTCGGATTTTGAGTTTAGAGCTCTGAGGGCTGGTAAGCATCCCAATGGAGACAAACTTAAAAATCCAAATTTTCTAGCCCCTTTCTCATATAGTACCTGAATACAAGAAATGATAAATATATAACTTTTTGTGTTTTTAATAAGTTTAAGTGTTTAACTACATTGGTAGTTCTTACATTTTAACATCAATTAGATTTTTCAATTTAAAAGTTTGTAATTAAATTTTTGTACTAGATAAAAGTTTTTAATTAGGATTTTGCTACTAATAATGCTAAATGTTTTGGTAAAAGAATATGAAATATCATTGAAATATTTATTTATGTGTTTGATGTATAAATTGTAGAATATTTTAGAAACAAGCATCCAAGGATTATTGCTTTTTTAGGACCTGGATAAATTTTTTATCTAACGTAGAGATCCAATTATAAATGCTTTTAATGAAGTGAGAACTTAATTAAAATTTTATGAATTTATAAACTATAAAGATCAATAAAAATTAATGTTTTTTCAATAGCAAAACGTTATTACTTAAGAGTAATATATCATTATTTTTCAGTTTTTTAAACCGTTATCTAATGCTATTACCAAGATTTCGATTAATTTAGTGTTTAAGAATTATATGACAGTCTCTTTTAACAACTTTTTTTTTTTTTCAAAGTTTAGATAAAAAAGAAAGGGTAACAAATTTAGACAAATTTGTTAGTCAATTGGGATAATTTAATTAACTAGATCTTGCAACAGATTATTCTTACTTGGATTGCTTGTGTCAAGTTTCCAATGACCATCCCCACATATTGTTCAGGGTTGTAGCTTTCTTGCATTTTTGGGTTACCCAAATAACCACCCATGTAATCGTTGCTACCTATGCTAATGAAATAAATTGCTTCTGAGATTAACTCCTTTGCCTTCTTCTCCCCAAGCTTTTCTGATAGTGACACTCTCACCTCTTCAAAGTTCCTTAGTTGTGTTGGAAGATCAATCACCTACATTAAACAATTTTCTTATGGAGATTTAAAAGATCAGTCACCTACATGAAATAGAACTCTGCATAAAGGATATTTCTTGATTAATATTAAGTTGGAAAATTTACATATTAGCAAACAAGTTCACATATATCCTAAGATACCAATTAAATCAAATATCACATGCATGGTTATCCTTTATAATTACGAATTTACCACTCCCTGATTGGTTTCAGCAAGAACACCAGCCCCACCAGAAGCAAAGTTGACACCATTGGTATAATCAGCATTTGGCTGTAAAAATGCAGGGACTAGTGGCAGCTTTTCATACTCACCTGTACCACCAAAGCAATAAAACCTCAGCACATACTATAATTAGGACAGAAGCAAATTGGCTTCTACAACATTAAAAACAACCAAAAAAAAAAAAATGAAAATGTTAACATTTTAGTTGAAATTTTGAAGACAATTCAAATAGGAATTTTCTAATTTAAAAATTTGTAATTGAGTTTTTTATTCATAAGTGGTCATCTTCTAAGGCTAGTCTTAGCCTAGTCCAACACATGAGTCTCTCGATTGTGTATGGTGTCTGGTTACTATTGCCTGCCTTTGACTATCCCGTGTCATATCTTAGTTTAGTCCAAACATGCTCGTGACTGGCTCAGCCATGTTTGGTGTCTAGTAATCGTTTTCCGAATCATGGCCTATCTTGACTTCTTGAGTCACTTCGAGTTAGGCTTAAAAAATATATAATCTATTATTTACGATTTTTTAAAAAATACACTTATCATTTAATTTCATTTAAGTTTGCCCCTAATAGGTTCGATTTATTCAATTTTTTCTTCAACATTTTTTATTAATGTCATTATTTCTATGTGTCTTCAATTTTGACCTTTAACATTTTAGATAGAATTAACATTTAGGAATAATTTTACACACAAATTAAAAACATTAAGAACAAAAATGAATAAAAGTATATATATATATATATATATATATATATATATAAAAGACTCCGAATTTTCAGAAGTTCTATTATAAATTATTTTTGATTTAATATAATTAAATCAAGTTTTGATAAATTGAGTTTTAAATTAATTAGGACTCATAATTTTCATAATAATTGGATATTTTCTTATTTAAAATTTAAAGTTTTAGTAATTAAAAAATAATGAAGATTTGTTAATTTAATTTGAATAATTAGAATTTTTAGTTTAGTTTAATAAACTAAGAAAATTGATTAGAATATCTCTAATTTTAAATTAGAGTACTTATTTTTTAGATAATTTTATTGGGTTAAATTTGGTTTTTAAATTACTACTTTATCCTCTAATTTTATCAAAATACTAATGTTATCCTTACTCCATTTTTCTAACTATAAGGCCCACATCGGTTGGAGAGGGGAACGAAGCATGTCTTATAAGCGTGTGAATACCTCTCTCTAGCATGACGCGTTTTGACGAGTGAGTGTGGGGGGCTTCGGCTATCATCCCTATCGTCAAAGGCAAAACCGTGAGGCCTTGTGTGCCAAATCGGACAATATCGTGTTAGCGGGTGGTCTGGGCTGTTACAGATGGTATCAGAGCCAGAACCCAGATCGATGTGCCAGCGAGGGCGCTGGGATCCTTTAGGGGGTGGATTGTAAGGCCTACATCGGTTGGAGAGGGAAACGAAGCATGCCTTATAAGGGTGTGGATACCTCTCCCTAGCATGACGCGTTTTGACGAGTGAGTGTGGGGGGCTTCGGCCATCATCCCTATCGTCAAAGGAAAAACCGTGAGGCCTTGTGTGCCAAAGCGGACAATATCGTGCTAAGGGGTGATTTGGGCTGTTACAGATGGTATCAGAGCCAGAATCCGGATCGATGTGCCAGCGAGGGCGCTGGGCTCTCTTAGGGGGTGGATTGTAAGGCCCACATTGGTTGGAGAGGGGAACGAAGCATGCCTTATAAGGGTGTGGATACCTCTCCCTAGCATGACGCGTTTTGACGAGTGAGTGTGGGGCTTCGACTATCATCCCTATCGTCAAAGGAGAAACCGTGAGGCCTTGTGTGCCAAAACGGACAATATCGTGCTAGTAGGTGGTTTGGGCTGTTACACTAACCCTAACCCTAAAACTACCCGCATACTCCTTCACTACTCTCACCCTAACCCTAACACACTCAATCGCCACCTACACACCCAGAAACGAAGAAGAAAACAGAGGGGGAGAGGTGAGAAATTAGACGGGAAGGAAGGAAGGAGAAGAAGAAAAAAAAAGAAGAGAGGGGGAGGGACAGTGCCGGTGGGGCTGGAAGCTGCCGTCGTCATCGAGCACGAAGAAGAGAGAGAGAGAGAGAGAGACGCAAGCCAGTGAATGAGGGAAGAAGTCGTCGCCGCCGAGATCGTCGTCGTTGTCGCAGTTGCCGGCTTGGGACTTCGAATAGAGAGAAAGAGCTCGCAAAGAGAGAGAAAAGCAACGACCAGAGAGAAGGGGAGAGGAACGAGATGGTGGTAGGTGTTTCCCTTACCGCCGCTGCCATCGTTGCTGTGGGTGGAGCCGCTGTGGAGCTATGCGCCACTGTTGGAACTGGCGCTGTCGTTGGAGATCCGGAATAAAGGCTAACCTAGTTTCACCTCTGCCTCTGATTCTTGCAAGGTTGCCGAAGCTCTCTGTCGCCGGAAAATAGCATGGACGTCGTCAAAAGTCACCACCAGAGCTGCTGCTGCTCCATTCTCTTGTTCCTTCTTAGTTACACTAAGTATTCTTGTTCTGGAATCTTCACCGCTAGTGTCTTGTTATTAGTTTGTTAATGATTTTGAGGTGTTAATGTCGTAGGGTTGAGTTACCATAATTGCATACTGTGATTGTAGCTGTCATTGCTGGGGGAGTCATCGGAGCTACTAGTACTGCCGCTGGTGTTTCTGTGTTGTTGAGTTAATTTGATGTAGTGACTTTTTTTTTAAATTTATTTTACTTCAAGGAATTGTTATAAATCGATATCGATGTAAAAAATATAATTTTTTTGTGATTATATGAGTCTTATGAATTAAATTAGACTGTTTTGGAGAAATAAAATTGGTTAAATGAGGATGGATATTAAAGTAATAAAATGAATTAGAAACAATGGTTGAAGTCTCTTGGTGAGTAGATTAGAATTTAGATCAGTTGTTTGTTGTCCTAATGCGGTGAAAATTTAATAACTTAAAGATAAGTTAAGATAAAAAAATATATTGGCATTAAAAATTTGATTTGTATATGTTGAAAAATTGTTTGGTATTGAAAAGGTTGAGAAAGGTTTGAGAGATGTTTGGTTTGGATAGAATCTTTGAAGGGTGAAAAAGTCCAACTTTTAGCAGATGTTCTACCAAAATTTTTATAAGAATTGAATGAAACTAAACAATAAAAATGATAAGAATTATTGTTGTTTTTATAAATATTAGAGATTTTGTCTTAGAGTTTAAGTTTATTAATCCATATTATAGGATTATGTTTTGGGGCTTTAGTGAATTTAGGCTTAGTTTGATAAAGTTTTTACTTTTCAAAAGAAGCTTATAAAAGCTAATTTTTAAAAGATAGCTTTTTAAAAGTTGTAGCATTTATGTTTGGTAAATCAAATTAAAAATTGCTTTCAATAAATACAAGCAACAACAATTGCATTTGGTAAAATAATTTTTAAAATTTAAAAATACTATAATATTCATAAATGCAAGCATTAAATTTGAAAATTAGTTAACATATAAAGTTATATTAGACATTTAAATTTTTGAAAAGCACAAGTCAACTTTGAAACGCTCTATCTTAAATGCTTTCAAAAGTATCCCGATCTTTTAAAAGCTACAAGTACAAGCACATAATCTTTTTTATTTACTAAATACAAAATGAGGAGGTTGAGCTTTTAAAAAGTATAAGCACCTCTTCAAAAAGCTTTACCAAACCAAGCCTTAAAGTAATGAACGTAATTGTTTAAGGATAAATGATTATGTTTTAATTAAGATTATGATTGGGAAATAAAATGATTCATTAATCTTTTAGAAAAATTTTGGATTTAAAATTAAGTTGGAGTTAGTTTGGGAACTTAGTTAAACAAAATGCACTTATGGTTGTGTTAATTGTAAAATTTATTGGTGAATTAACTTGTTTGATTTGATTAATAATGAAAAGAATAAATAAATAATTAAAATTAACTTAAAAAAAGATTTAACTAATTATATATTTAAAAGTTCATTATTTTATCAACCAAAGGGCTTGGGAATAAGAAATATAAATATGAGATTTTATGGAGCTAAATATAAGAGTTGAAAGAAAAAGAGATAATTGAGAAATATGATAATAAAATCGTAATTTCAAAGAATTGCGAGATAAGAGTTGAGAAACTTTAGCTATAATCTAACTTGAACTTGAGTATCATGAAAATTTAGTTTATTAGCCTTTAAAGTGATTCATTGAGATTGAATGAAATAAAGATGATGTGTTTGAGTTAGTTTATAATCTTAACCATGAGTTTAGAGTATTGTATTTGACATTACATATCCGCAAGTCGTATGTAATAGCCTAAATCTAACTCGACAAAATTTAAAGTGTGCAGAATAAAAAGTGGAATTGTGTTGCTGATTCTGAAACTAATATGAAAAATAAGATTTGAATAGAGGCTCACAGTGAAAAGTGAAATTGATATGAGACTCACGATGAGAATTATGATTAAATTGAGATATATGCAAGATATTATAATTAATGATGATGATATATTATTGATGAAATTTGTTTTGAGTTGTTAAACTTTTTCTAGCAAGTTTGTACTCCCAGTGACTTCCGTATGGAATCTAAGAACCATCCTAAAGACCTCGAATGCATCGGGATGGAATTAATAAATTTAAATTGAAATATTCTCCTATAAAAATTGTTAAGAAAATATTAATGTTGTGGAATGGTGGTTCGTCTTATCCATGGTGAGGACGGTGGCTTTGTTCCGTTCATGGATTGACAATGAAGTTAAATGTTTTAGTAACAGTTAGAGATATGTGGAATTAAGACTTATGAAATTTATTACAACTATGACTGTAGTTGATTGTGATTATAATTGTGATATGAGATACCTGTATCTACTAAGGATGGTGATTTTATCCCACTTGTGCAATGTTGCGGCGTATATGTGGGGATGGTGGTTTCGTCCCTCCTATAATGAGGATGGTGATTTTGTCTTGCTCACAGCTTGAGGATGATTATTTTTATGATAAATGTGATTATAAAGAATTATGATTTTGATTATGATCCTTGTTATGACTATGGCTATGTTTGATTTTGATTGTGATTGTTATATAATAATTGAATTGACAAGGACGGAGATTTTGTCCCGCTTGCGTGACTGATGAGATACCTGCACCTGGTAAAGATGATAGTTTTGTCCCGCTTGCTCAGTGTTGCGGTGGACAAGTGAGGTTGATGATTTTTTCTCTTGTGTTGCGGTGGACAAGCGGAGTTGATAATTTTCTCTCTTGTTGCGTTGGATAATTAGATAGAAGGTTGATGATTCCCTTCGATTCAATTTTCAACTATGGTATGGACGAGTTAGATTGATGATTTCTTTTCTTGTTGCATAACATTTTCTCTGATGTAAGGGTGGACGGGCACTCTCCTGGATAGCATTGTCTCTCCAAGAGAAGGTGATAGGATACTCTCCCTACGAGACCAATTTATACATGCATGAGATATTTTTCTCTTAGGATGCACAATAAAGAGATGATGTCCAGGTTAGCTACCAGATGTGTCAGGTCTGGTAGTTTAACCGACATATAAGCTCACAGCCAGTAGAACAGGTATGCATCATACTATATTTGTTTGTATATTATTTGAAATTGTTTGTCTGTATTTGTGAAATTGAAGAATGTGTTATTGTTTGCTTGTTTGTGATTGAGATTATTGGTATGGAATTGTAGTATAGTAGTTTTTCAGGAAAGAGATTGACTGGATGGTAAATCTTGAAAGGAATGGAAAGTGAGTAATAATATGTCCTATGATCGAAATTAAGAAAAGTAAACGGCGGTAGAATTAAATTGGTTAATTATAAAAAAAATAATTTAGAGAAGAAAATGATATTGAAGAATGAGTTAGAAAACAGTGATAATTAAATCCTAAAAATTGGAAAGACAAGAAAAATTTGCAAGAGAAAGATACATAAGATAAATACTGATTAACTTCTTAAGATGAATTATGTTTTATATTTTTTTATAATAATTTTAAAATCCTCTACTAAGACGGTGTGATTTGCTTCTCACCTCTTACATTTCAATATTTTTTAAAAAAACTGATGAAAAAGTTTCTAAAGAGTTTACTAAACATTGAACGTACAATATTTTTTTTAGAATAAATTTAAATTTAGTTATTTTTTTTCTCGTTGTTATTTTAGAATTTATTATTTTATGATAGATAGAAAATTGTATTTTATTGTATGTATATATATGTGTGTATAAAAATATATTTGGTGTATTTTTTAATCATGATAAGAATTGCTATTTTTTGAGTTATATGTTCTGTTAATTCCCTATTATTTTTAGACATATAGAATGTATGTATGTGTATGTATATATAAAAAAAATGTCTTTAATTTTAAGTTTTGTCTTAAAATTTTTTATATATATAAGTAAATAATACAGGATATATAAATAATATTTTTACTATTAGCGATATTATATATTTATGATTTAAACATGATATTTTAATATATATATATATATATATATATATATATATATATATATATATATATATATATTATATATTAACACTCTCTTCGTCACTAGACCAATCCTATTCTTGTAGCTTCATCCAAAATAAATAAATAAATACGTCGTAACTGAATTCTTAGATTTAACATGCGTGAGAAAAGAAAATAACAGAACAATGGTAATAGATGCATTCCATGACCGTAATCGTACCTATAAAATCCACAATAACACGGCCATCTGAGAAACGTCCTGTGGGTTCTTTAAAATACCCGTTTTGCCCATATGGTTTGTAATTAGCTCTGTTCTCCGGAACAGTATCTATGTAGTTGTTGTTCCCTGAATCCACTGTAGAGTCGCCAAAGATGAAAAAGGCTTTAGTAGTAGTGTCATCACTAGTACTACTCTCTTCTACGAGACTTTGGCATGTGCCTAAACTCATTATTGAAGCAATGAAATGAACCAGGGTTATGGAAATAACAAAGCAACCAAAGGGAGAACTAGGCTTTGATGGTGATGCCATCTTGAAAGAGTTCTAGTAGTTGTCATCCACTTTAATCAGGCTTTGGTTTTATGAAGCAATTTTGCTATGGAATTTTCTGTTGCGATGAAACCGAAGCGCTTAGTAACATTGTGGCCTCGTGGGGGTTGTGGTCCTGTTTTTTATAAATATTTTTAGGGCCATATTTATCCTTCTAAACTTCTGATAACGACAATTTGTTTAAACATTTGAGATTTATTTAATTTATGGATTTAATTTTATAAAATTACGGCATAAAATAATTTTATGCATACGTCTAATCATATATTGTTATATTAATAAAAGTGACTAATTTTAAATTTATTTTTTAAAAAGTCATATAAATATATAAATTATTTTAGAAGACCATGTAATTTTTTTTTACAATATCATCTAAAGATAAAAAATAAATTCTAATTTGTTCCATAAAAGAAATAACTCTTTTATTACTGGTTATTTAGTATTTAAGAGTTATATGTCCAAAATCAACATATATGAAAACGTATAATTTGTCACCATCGATTATGTGTTGATATATCTGTACAATATAGAGTCTATTATTACAAACAATACAATCCCACGTTATTCACATTATTTTTAAAAAAATTATAAATGTGAAAAATTTTTATTTTTTGAATTTTTTAATTGAATTAGACCTATTTAATTATAATATGATATTAGAATTTATCCAATCAAATATTACAGATAAACTACTTATAGATATTTATTTATTTTTTAATATAAAAAAGTATATTACAAAATTCATAAAAAACAATGTCTAATAAGATTTATATATATATATATATATAGAGAGAGAGAGAGCGTGTTATAATGTGTATATAAATATTCAATTACTAATTTAGTTATTTATATTAAATATATATTAAAATATAAAATATATATTAAAATATATTAAATATTATATATATTTATATATAAATATATAATAACTAATTTGGTGATTGATTGTTTTATATGCACGAATATTTTTAATAATATACACATATAAAATGCAGTTCTTATTCCCGAGAAAAGAAATGTTTAGTATAATAATTAATTGCTTTGTGATATTCGTCAATGTTGTTGTTTCGTTATAGCATATGGACTTTTAAAGTAAAACTAAAGTTTAATTATTCTATATATTTTTATAGTTTTATCAAAATTTTAATTAGGTCTTTAAATTTTTTTAATTCAGTTTTTGGATATTATTTTTTTTAATTTAGTCTCTATTAATGTTAAATTTTAAAAAATATGAGTGAATTATAAAATTATTTGTATATTCTTAGGAATTTAATTGAAAAGAAAAAAAGTATACAAATTTAATTAAAAATTCGATAAAGCTATAAATATTCAATGAAAGATATTTCTATAATTCCTATCTAATGATTCTACGACATGAAAGATATTTCTATAATTTCTTTTATTTTGTCACTATTATTCTTTTGTTTATTTATATATAAATTATACCAAAAATATTTTTTTTTACTTTTGAAATATCTTATTTTAAAAACATAAAAGAAAGAAATAAATAAAATAAAACAGAAATAATAATAATAAGTATATATAAAATTCAATTTACATCATTCAAATATTTATTATGATCATATAATATTTTATATTTATGTAAATTTATAGAATATAATTTGTGTCTTTTATTATATCATAATACACCATCAAAAATCACAAGACTATATACTTTGTGTTATTGAAATTTAAAATCTAAAAACAATATATATATATATATATATATATATATATATATATATATATATATTATAGAGAGATTAGGTATTATTACTAGAGGAACTTTATTAATTCATGACATATGACGGGGGGAAAATCCATTAAAGGGAAACATTCATCTAAATGGAAGCAATTTTGTTCAGGGATTCCTGACATATATTACATATATAGTTAAAGGATGGTTTAAAATCAAGAGACTATCCATAAGTACTATTACTTTCATCCAAGAATATGGTTTTTTCTTTTTTTTTTTTACTGAAATTTAAAAAGAAAATATAAATTGTATTTAACATAATTTTTCTCTCTTATCTCAACACATTTCTGTTTTATCTCTCTAATCTATTTCTATATATTTATCAAACACAATCTAAAAGATATTTAGTTGAAAGATACCTTGGCAACAATAATAATAAGTAAATTGTCATTTGGGTCGATATTGGTTATTGGTTCTTTCTCCTCAAAAAAAAAAAAAAAATACTTCCTTAACACCTTTTCATATTTTTTTGGCCCAATAAAAAAGAAAGAGAATGCAACTCCAAGATCATCTCTAACTAAGTTTAGTATATGCTTGACAATTATATGATCTGGTTCTAAATTAATATATAATTGAAAATATGCAATATAAATGATCCATTCAGCATTTACAACACAGAGATAATATAGTTCAAATGTAATCTTTTAATAGTGCATTTACTGTTCATATAAAACTCTAATTTGAGTTTCTTGATCTTCACTAAAAGCATGGACTCTTTTTTTTTTATTGGCTGTAAAATATAGAGGTAAACACAAATTCAGCAGAAAAAAGTTGAAAAATAAAAATATTTCTTGAACTAGGAATACAAGAAAAAATTATTTTTTCATATCCAGCTAATATGAATTTTAAGAGAAAAATCCAAAGCAGAAGTTGAAAAATATGCTCATTTCGTAGGCGCTAGAAACAACATTCATGCAGACCTGTACGTTCTCTATTTTGCGGGAGATGCAGTTGAATTGGGCTTCCATTTTGCATATGATGCAGCTGAGTTAGTCCTGACACTTTCGCCTCTATTTCGTGGGCGCCTAGGCTGAATTGAAGGTGAATTTCATTTTGCAGCCAGTACTATTAAGATGATCATGTGTATTTCTGTCTTCCTTTTCAATCGTTCGTATTTTGAGAATTAATAATTTTTAAATATTTATTTAAAAAAAAGCCATCAAAGTATAGCAATTAAAAATTTGAAGTTGAAAATAATTCTATACTCTTCTTTGATATCTGCTTGCTGTAGCCATTGCACAAATGCCCCTAGCCTATTAAGGACAATGTAACCCTGCCATAGAAAAGAGTCAAGTAAGATTACATAAAAAATAACTTTAGTCACTAAAAATTAACATTGCTTATAATTTAGTCCTCGAATTATCGCACATTGTTAAGCAGGTACTAGAAGTTCATAATCATATTCAGGAACTAAATTGGCTATATTTCTAAAAACAAACCTCCATTTACTATGAGCATAGTAGAGGAAGCGCGACGGAAGCCACGGGAGCGTGAGGCACGGTGAGAGAGCGTGACAAAATTTTTGAGTATTTTATTGATGATTGTTAAATATCGATTTAGAAATTCACAAATTTAAAAGTTTAAGATTTGTTGTAGTGATAAATCGACAATTAATATTCTCAAAGTTTAGTTAAAAATGTCACAAATTCAAAAATCAATAATCGAGAGTTTAGGCCTAGATCGTGCTCCCTAGAAATCACAATATTGTGTATGATCATTGGTTATGAGAGATCGGAGATTTATTTACAATTGACGAGAATTTAAATAGTAAGAAATTAAAAGAGAAGACAAATAATAAATATCAAGAAAATTTAAACTAAGAGCAATTAAGGCAATTAACTAGTAAAAAGAAAGTAAATTCAAATACTAAAAAAATCTTGGTAAGGGTTGAGGGTTAAAGATCACTATTTTTGTCACTAATGGTGGACGAAATTGTGATTCAATATTCTTAATATATTATTCTATCTTTTGAGCTTTGGCATGTACCCTTGGGGCACTGGTTGAATTCACAACTCCGTTCAACTAACCAGCAAGTGTACTGGGTCGTCCAAGTAATACCTTACGTGAGTAAGGGTCGAATCCACAGAGATTATTGGTTTGAAGCAATCAATGTTATTTTATTTGGCTTAGTCAGGATACCAATAGGATTCTTTAGCCTCGTATTTTCGTTGCCAATTAGAGCGTAGAATAAGTAGTTATTACTTTAATAATAGAGAATAAAAGCGTTACTTGTTGTGCAGTAATGACGAATATGTTGGAGTTTTGGAGATGCTTTGTCCTTTGAATTTCTACTTTCCCTAGGCGTCCTTTTCTCACACGCATTGTTCCTTCCATGGCAAGCTCTATGTAGGGTGTCACCGTTGTCAATGGCTACTTCCCATCCTCGCAATGAAAGCTATGCACGCACTCTGTCACAGTACGGCCAATCACCGGTTGGTTCCCGCTCCTACTGGAATAGAATCCCTCTTTTGCGTCTGTCACTAACGCCCAGCAGGTTAAAGTCTGAAGCACGTCACAGTCATTCAATCCCGGAATCCTACTCGGAATACCACAGACAAGGTTTAGACTTTCCGGATTCTCATGAATGCCGCCATCAATCCAGCTTATACCACGAAGATTCTGATTAGGGAAGCTAAGAGACATTCATTCAATCTGATGTAGAACGGAGGTGGTTGTCAGGCACACGTTCATGGATTGAAGAAGGTGATGAGTGTCACGGATCATCACCTTCTCCACAGTTAAGCGCGAATAAACATCTTAGATAAGAACAAGCGTGTTTGAATGGAAAACAAAGGAATTGTATTAAATCATCGAGACGCTGCAGAGCTCCTCACCCCCAACAATGGAGTTTAGAGACTCATGCCGTCACAAAGTATGTAATTCAGATCTGAAAATAGCATGAGGTACAAGATAAGTCTGTAAAAGTTGTTTAAATAGTAAACTAGTAACCTAGGTTTACAGAATATGAGTAAACTAAGATAATTGGTGCAGAAATCCACTTCTGGGGCCCACTTGGTGTGTGCTGGGGCTGAGACTAAAGCTTTCCACGTGTAAAGGCCTTTCTTGGCGTCAAACTCCAGGTTTTGACGTGTTTTGGGCGTTCAACTCCGGATCATGACGTTTTTCTGGCGTTTAACTCCAGACAGCAGCATGTACTTGGCGTTCAACGCCAAGTTACGTCGTCTATCTTCGCGCAAAGTATGGACTATTATATATTGCTGGAAAGCCCTGGATGTCTACTTTCCAACGCCGTTGAGAGCGCGCCAATTGGACTCCTGTAGCTCCAGAAAATCCATTTCGAGTGCAGGGAGGTCAGGATCCAACAGCATCAGCAGTCCTTTTTCAGCCTAAGTCAGATTTTTGCTCAGCTCCCTCAATTTCAGCCAGAAAATACCTGAAATCACAGAAAAATACACACACTCATAGTAAAGTCCAGAAATATGATTTTTGCCTAAAAACTAATATTATTTTACTAAAAACTAACTGAAACATGCTAAAATCTACATGAAATTACCCCCAAAAAGCGTACAAAATATCCGCTCATCACAACACCAAACTTAAACTGTTGCTTGTCCTCAAGCAACTAGATGAATAAAATAGGCTCTAACAGAAATTAAGAAGTAATATATATTTTAGAGTTTTAAATGAAGCTCAGATTCTTATTAGATGAGCGGGGCTTGTAGCTTTTTGTCTCTGAACAGTTTTGGCATCTCCCTGTATCTTTAGAATTTCAGAATAATTGGCATCCTTAGGAACTCAGAATTCAGATAGTATTATTGACTCTCCTAGTGTAGTATGTTGATTCTTGAACACAGCTATTTATGAGTCTTGGCCGTGGCCCTAAGCATTTTGTCTTCCAGTATTACCACCGGATACATAAATGCCACAGACACATAACTGGGTGAACCTTTTCAGATTGTGACTCAGCTTTGCTAGAGTCCCCAGTTAGTGGTGTCCAGAGCTCTTAAGCACACTCTTTTGCTTTGGATCACGACTTTAACCACTCAGTCTCAAGCTTGTAACTTGGACCTGCATGCCACAAGCACATGGTTAGGGACAGCTTGGTTTAGCCGCTTAGGCCTGGATTTTATTTCCTTGGGCCCTCCTCTCCATTGATGCTCAAAGCCTTGGATCCTTTTTACCCTTGCCTTTTGGTTTTAAGGGCTGCTTGGCTTTTATTCCTTTTGATTGTAAATTTTTTTTTTTTTTTTTTGAACTGCTTTTTCTTGCTTCAAGAATCAATTTCATGATTTTTCAGATCATCAATAATATTTTTCGTGTTCCTCATCCTTTCAGGAGCCAATATTCATCCAATTCAAGGTACAATTTATGCACTGTTCAAGCATTCATTCAGAGAACAGAAAGTATTGCCACCACATATAATTAATTATAGTCTTTATTACTAAGAACTCATAAATATAGATTACTTCTTTATTCTAAAAAATCTACTACTTTATTCATGCCTAATGATGATGAGAAAAATAAATTATAGCTTAATTGAAAATAAAATCAAAATAGATAAACTAATTACTACTAAATATCTCCTAAGGTGAATTTAAAAAAATTGCTATCACTAAGTTAAAGCAGGAAAATTAAAGGGAAAGAAAATTGGAACTTAGCAACCTGTTGTTTTGAAGAGTAGGTGCTCCTTTAAAATATGTGGTGCTTTTTCATGGATTAATCCTTTGGCGCTTTAGCTCCCTTAGATTCACATCCTTGCTCTTCCTGTTCTCTCAGGTGCCATGATCTTAATGAGTTTTAGCTCAGTGATCATGGCAAATCACACCAAACTTAGAGGTTTGCTTGTCCTCAAGCAAAAGAAAGGAAAGGAGAGGAGTAGAAGGAGAGGTATTTTCGAAAAAAAATAAGATGAGTTGAAAAAGATATGAGAAGAAATTAAAAATATTTGAAAAAAATTGGATTAGAAAAAGATATAATTTTAAAAAAAAAAGAAAAGATATGAATCAAAATTTAAAAGATAGAATTGAATTTTAATTTTGAAAAGGATTTTTAAAAGGAGTTAAAGATGTGTTGGAAACAAATTTGAGAAGATGATGGATTGAATTGGAAAGCCATTTGTTCTTTTGGTTTAAGATAAATCTAAAAAAATTTGCAATCATTGGATTTTAGAAATTAGGATAAACTTTTTGGAATTGAAAGTGATAATTTAAAATATGTTTATGCAAGAAATCATGAATTGAAACATAAAAATTTTGAAAAATTGCAAAGAAAAACGAAATTGTACCTCCTCCCACCATCCTGGCGTTAAACGCCCACATGGTGCATGGTTTGGGCGTTTAACGCCCACATGTTGCTTCTCCTGGGCGTTCAACGCCCATGTGATGCTTCTTCCTGGCGTTGAACGCCAGGAGGTCCTTCTTTACTGGGCGTTTTTCTAAACGCCCAGAATGCTAGCAGATTGGCGTTAAACGCCCAGAAGGTGCATCTTTCTGGCGTTTAACGCCCAGAAGATGCTTCTTCTTGGCGTTTAACGCCCAGAAGGCTACCCTTACTGGCGTTGAACGCCCAGTGGGTGCTTCTTTTGGGTGTTTAACGCCCAAAGTATTTCTTACTGGCTTTTTCATGCCAGTAAGCTTCCAAATTTCCCTGTAACTCTGTGACTTCAACCAATTGCTATTTCACCTTTTGAAGATACTTGGACTCAAACCTGTAAAGAAAAATCAATACTAATAAAATTAAATTTTGTGATTGGCTGGGTTGCCTCCCAGCAAGCGCTTCTTTAATGTCTTTTAGCTGGACTGAGTTTTAATCAAGTCTCAGTTTTGAGCATTCTTGCTCAAAATTGCCTTCAAGATAATGTTTGACTCTTTGTCCATTAACAATGAACTTTTTGTTAGAGTCATTATCCTGAAGCTCTATGTATCCATATGGTGACACGTTTGTAATGACATATGGACCTCTCCACCGGGATTTTAATTCCCCAGGGAATAATTTGAGCCTAGAATTGAATAGCGGAACTTTTTGCCCCGGATCAAAGACTCTGGATGACAATTTCTTATCATGCCATCTTTTCGCTTTCTCTTTGTAAATCTTTGCATTTTCGAAAGCATTGAGTCTAATTTCCTCTAGCTCTGATTCGAGACTCTCAGCCATATTGACATCTCTTACCAGAGAGTCAATTATATCAACACTCATGCAGTCATTTGGGGTGTCTGGATGTTGCATGGCTTTAACAACATTCAGCTTGAACTCTTCCTCATTGACTCTCAAGGTTACTTCCCCTTTTTGGACATCAATGAGGGTTCGGCCAGTTGCTAGGAAAGGTCTTCCTAGAATGAGAGTTGCACTCTTGTGCTCCTCCATTTCCAGCACCACAAAGTCAGTAGGAAAGGCAAACGGCCCAACCATGACAATCATGTCTTCAATTACGCCTGATGGGTATTTAATGGAGCCATCAGCAAGTTGAAGACATATCCTGGTTGGTTTGATTTCTTCAGTTAAACCAAGCTTTTTGATAGTAGATGCAGGTATTAGGTTGATACTTGCCCCAAGGTCACATAAAGCTTGCTTGGTGCAAGTGCCCTCTAATGTGCATGGTATCATAAAGCTCCCAGGATCTTTAAGCTTCTCAGGTAAGCTTTTCAGAATGACTGCACTGCATTCTTCAGTGAGGTAGACCTTTTCAGTTTCCCTCCAATCCTTCTTATGACTTAAGATTTCTTTCATGAACTTAGCATAAGAGGGTATTTGCTCAAGTGCTTCTGCAAACGGAATCTTTATTTCAAGAGTCCTGAGATAGTCTGCAAAGCGGGCAAATTGCTTATCCTGTTCCGCTTGACGGAGTTTTTGAGGATAAGGCATTTTGGCTTTGTATTCCTCAACCTTAGTTGCTGCAGGTTTATTACCTACAGAAGTGGGTTGGGAAGCCTTTTTAGAAGGATTGTTATCAGCACTTGTATGTGACTGATCACCCACTGGCGTTTGAATACCAGAGGTGGAAGCTGGGGTGGCGTTAAATGCCACCTCCTTGCTTGTTATTGGCGTTTGAACGCCAGCTTTGTCCCTTTCTGGGCTCGGACTGTCTTCAGGAGGATTTTGGGTATCCACTTGTTCATTTCTTGGTTTCCTGCTTCTTTGAAGTGAGGTATTTAATATTTTCCCACTTCTTAATTGAACTGCTTGACATTCTTCTGTTATTTGTCTTGACAGTTGTTTTTCTGTCTGCTTTAATTGTACTTCCATGTTCCTGTTAGCCATTCTTGTTTCCTGTAATATTTTCTTGAATTCGGCTAGCTGTTGAGTTAGAAAGTCCAATTGCTGATTGAATTCATTAGCCTGATCCACTGGACTGAGTTCTGCAGTTACTGTTTTAGCTTCTTCTTTCATGACAGATTCATTGCTTAAGTACAGATGTTGATTTCTGGCAACTGTATCAATAAGCTCTTGAGCCTCTTCAATTGTTTTTCTCATATGTATAGATCCACCAGCTGAGTGGTCTAGAGAAATCTGAGCTTTTTCTGTAAGCCCATAGTAGAAGATGTCTAATTGCACCCATTCTGAAAACATTTCAGAGGGGCATTTTCTTAGCAACTCTCTGTATCTCTCCCATGCATCATAAAGAGATTCATTATCTCCTTGTTTGAAGCCTTGGATGCTTAGCCTTAGCTGTGTCATCCTTTTTGGAGGGAAATAGTGATTCAGGAATTTTTCTGACAGCTGTTTCCATGTTTTTATGCTGTTCTTAGGCTGGTTATTTAACCACCTCTTAGCTTGATCTTTTACAGCAAATGGAAACAGTAATAGTCTGTAGACATCCTGATCTACTTCCTTATCATGTACTGTATCAGCAATTTGCAGAAATTGTGCCAGAAACTCTGTAGGTTCTTCATGTGGAAGACCGGAATACTGGCAGTTTTGCTGCACCATGATAATGAGCTGAGGATTCAGCTCAAAGCTACTAACTCCAATGGAAGGTATACAAATACTACTCCCATATGAAGCAGTAGTGGGGTTAGCATATGACCCCAAAGTCCTCTTGGACTGTTCATTCATATTGTCTTGTCCATTCATACTTACTTCCATAATGGAATACAAGAGATAATTTATATGTTGATATTATTTATTTTCCAGTAGTGGAATAAATAAAAATGGAATATATAAAAAAAAATATTTTGAAAATATTTTGTGAAAAATTTTTCGAAAAATTTGAAATTGAAATTTGAATTTTATAAAAAAAAAAAAATTTCGAAAAAGTAGTTTTTAAAATTGGTTAGAAAATAAATTTTTTTGAATTTTGAATTTTATGATGAAAGAGAAAAACACACAAAAGACACAAGACTTAAAATTTTTAGATCTAATGCTCCTTATTTTTCGAAAATTTTTGGAGGGAAAACACCAAGGAACACCAAACTTAAAAATTTTAAGATCAAGACACAAGAAAAACTCAAGAACACTTTGAAGATTCACAAGAACACCAAGAACACAAGAAAGAACACCAAACTTAAAATTTTTAGACAACTTCAATAAAATTTTCGAAAATTATATTAAAATTAACAAGAAAACACCAAACTTAAAGTTTGGCACAAAATTAAATCAAGAAAAATTATTTTTGAAAAAGATTTTAAAAAGAAGATGCCCAATTGCCAAGAACATAAGCCAACGCTCTAGCCAACTGATTTAAAAATGTAACTATTTTAAAGATGTGTTATTTTTATGGATAAAAGTATAATTTTTAAAAGTTAATGTTTTGAAAAAGCACAAGAAAAACAAGAAAAAGACACAAAACAAGAAAAATTCAAGATCAAACAAGAAAAATAAGCAAGAACAACTTGAAGATTAATGAAGAACAAAAAATCACAAGTCGAAAATTTTAAAGAGAAATATGAGATATGCAATTGACACCAAACTTAGAACAAGACACTAAAACTCACGAAAATTTAACAATTAATTAAGAAAAATAATATTTTTGAAAAGGAATTTTTTTGAAAATAAACTATCCTATCAAGATTTAATGACTCTATAACAATAAAACATAAAAATAAAAATAAATTATTCCTAATCTAAGAAATAAAATAAGCCTTAAATTGTCCAAACTCAATAATCCCCGGCAACGGCGCCAAAAACTTGGTGGACGAAATTGTGATTCAATATTCTTAATATATTATTCTATCTTTTGAGCTTTGGCATGTACCCTTGGGGCACTGGTTGAATTCACAACTCCGTTCAACTAACCAGCAAGTGTACTGGGTCGTCCAAGTAATACCTTACGTGAGTAAGGGTCGAATCCACAGAGATTATTGGTTTGAAGCAATCAATGTTATTTTATTTGGCTTAGTCAGGATACCAATAGGATTCTTTAGCCTCGTATTTTCGTTGCCAATTAGAGCGTAGAATAAGTAGTTATTACTTTAATAATAGAGAATAAAAGCGTTACTTGTTGTGCAGTAATGACGAATATGTTGGAGTTTTGGAGATGCTTTGTCCTTTGAATTTCTACTTTCCCTAGGCGTCCTTTTCTCACACGCATTGTTCCTTCCATGGCAAGCTCTATGTAGGGTGTCACCGTTGTCAATGGCTACTTCCCATCCTCGCAATGAAAGCTATGCACGCACTCTGTCACAGTACGGCCAATCACCGGTTGGTTCCCGCTCCTACTGGAATAGAATCCCTCTTTTGCGTCTGTCACTAACGCCCAGCAGGTTAAAGTCTGAAGCACGTCACAGTCATTCAATCCCGGAATCCTACTCGGAATACCACAGACAAGGTTTAGACTTTCCGGATTCTCATGAATGCCGCCATCAATCCAGCTTATACCACGAAGATTCTGATTAGGGAAGCTAAGAGACATTCATTCAATCTGATGTAGAACGGAGGTGGTTGTCAGGCACACGTTCATGGATTGAGGAAGGTGATGAGTGTCACGGATCATCACCTTCTCCACAGTTAAGCGCGAATAAACATCTTAGATAAGAACAAGCGTGTTTGAATGGAAAACAAAGGAATTGTATTAAATCATCGAGACGCTGCAGAGCTCCTCACCCCCAACAATGGAGTTTAGAGACTCATGCCGTCACAAAGTATGTAATTCAGATCTGAAAATAGCATGAGGTACAAGATAAGTCTGTAAAAGTTGTTTAAATAGTAAACTAGTAACCTAGGTTTACAGAATATGAGTAAACTAAGATAATTGGTGCAGAAATCCACTTTTGGGGCCCACTTGGTGTGTGCTGGGGCTGAGACTAAAGCTTTCCACGTGTAAAGGCCTTTCTTGGCGTCAAACTCCAGGTTTTGACGTGTTTTGGGCGTTCAACTCCGGATCATGACGTTTTTCTGGCGTTTAACTCCAGACAGCAGCATGTACTTGGCGTTCAACGCCAAGTTACGTCGTCTATCTTCGCGCAAAGTATGGACTATTATATATTGCTGGAAAGCCCTGGATGTCTACTTTCCAACGCCGTTGAGAGCGCGCCAATTGGACTCCTGTAGCTCCAGAAAATCCATTTCGAGTGCAGGGAGGTCAGGATCTAACAGCATCAGCAGTCCTTTTTCAGCCTAAGTCAGATTTTTGCTCAGCTCCCTCAATTTCAGCCAGAAAATACCTGAAATCACAGAAAAATACACACACTCATAGTAAAGTCCAGAAATATGATTTTTGCCTAAAAACTAATATTATTTTACTAAAAACTAACTGAAACATGCTAAAATCTACATGAAATTACCCCCAAAAAGCGTACAAAATATCCGCTCATCAACTAACCACTACATGATAATTATAAATAGTAAACCCAATTTGTCAACCACTACGAATTGAAAAAAAAGTCAATTAAGCTTAATTAAGCCTAATCCACAAGTTCTAACTAACTTACTAATTGAACTTAAATAAAAGGTTAGCATTGTAACACCCTAAGCCTTACCTCATGCCGTGAAGCAAAGGATACATAAGTGCCACGACAATTTTTAAGACTTATACGATAATATATATATATATATATATATATATATATATATATATATATATATATATGGAATGAAATAATATTCTAGAAGTCCGATGAAGAGATACAACCCAAAATAGAATCAGAAAAGCGCGAAGCATTCACATGATAACTAAAAGTGTAAAGGCACAAGATACAGGTACAAGATAATAAAGCATATGTAGATATATAAGCACAATAGTCATATAGTACTAGCCGCAACCCGCGGAATTTAGGCCGACTAATTATATACAGATATGACAGAGTTTTTATAAAGGCACAAACATAAACAACCTGCCTCTCAAGTTTAGCTTCTAAGGCAACTAAAATACAAAAGATAGAGAGAACTACAACAAAATATTCAAAATATACAAAAGAGATGTCACTAGATCCTCCGTTCTGTCACCATCTCACAACTCACTGAGGTGGGTCATGACCTACATCTGAAAAATAATAACAAAATATGGTATGAGAACCGGAGGTTCTTAGTATGGTAACAGTGCCTAATATGTAAGATATAAGGTTCCGGGACGCCAAATACAATCCTAGAACTTCACATCAAACTTAAGATTCAAGATTAAAGCAACGTTAAAGTTAAGAATCATAACTTAAAACCATAATGAAACAAGGGAAATCTAACTTAAGGAATTTCTAACTAAACTAACACCGCTGTCCCACAGCTCTAGCCAGCGTAACCTCTATGCGACTCTATCACCACCACCTACCGAACCTCCTCAACCTCAATGACAAACACAAATAGATACATACAAATAATTCACAAATAATATGACATATACAAGAAGATATTCAGGAAGCATATAAACATGTTATACAATTAGGCAAAATAATGCAAGTAGACAAAGCAAGCAAACATATAGAAAATGCATATGATGAATGCTTGTCCTATTGGCTGTGTCACATTGTTGGTTCAACTGCCAACTCAATACATTCCCATGGGAATGTCGCTTTCAGTCACATTTATAAATGAAAACCCCCTGGGATATAGTGTCTGCCTCACTTTTCCTGAGATATAATACTTGGCCACTCTTATGACCGAAAGTATGTGCGCAGGACTTCTACCACAGCCCTTACACCTCAGCGTAAGCGGGACAAATCCCACGCCCTATGCCTACAACTCAGCATAAGCGGGATGAACCATTGCCCTTAAGCCTACATTTCATTGATATTATTCAAAAACAGTTTAATGATTCATAGTAAAATCTCTCAGCTCATTCAGAGTCTCATCATGCTTGGCATTCATGCCTCAAGGTTCTCAATCTCAAAATAAGGTCATCATCACATCATGTGTCCCCCATTCAATATCAAAGAACTCTCCACCAACTCACTCAGACTAATTCATCCGCAATTCATAGTACGCCTAAGTCTCTGTCTTCTAAGATTTAACTAACTTTCTCATTAGTCTCAAGTATCAATTACTAGTTAACAATCTTAAACAGTAGTTAAAGGAGTTTGAAAGACTAGAGAAGCCTTAAAAAGTGAAGAAAAGGCATTTTTCATCAAAATAGGGGTCTCACGTACGCAAGCTCCTTGTTCGGGTACGCGAGACTCCCAGGCAGTGAAGAATGCCCGTGTCGCGTGCACTATGTCGCGTACGCAAACCTCACCAGACTTAGAAAAATTTAAAAGCTGTAGAATTTAGATTTTTGCACCAAACTTCAAACGTTCATAACATCCTTTACATAAATTTATTTTCCTCAAACTTTATATCATTTTAAAGCTCTTGAAAGAATCTTTAATTTAAAACAAAGATCACTCAATTTCAAGGTTCAAGACTCAAGTTATGATCCATCAAATTTCAATAAAAACAAAGTTTTGCAAATTCTCTAGTTTCTAAAACTCCCAAAACCAAACCAGTTCATATACATTCTACATCATGTCAAAATTTACCATTCAACACCCACATTCACATCCTTATATTTCATCACTTACCATTATATTTTATCTATCATTTCCACACCTAATTTATCATTCAATTCACTATAATTCAACAAACTCCACAATTTCTACATCAAGATTCCAACATTAGCAATTTGGCACATTCTCACTATTCACAAGCATCATTCACCATACCTCATCATAAACCATAGTTACCACAATCCAACCCCATCATCAAAATCAATATCATAATTCATCACAATCATCAATACCATCATGCATTATCAATTCAACAATTATCAACAACCAATTCAATCCTATCCTATGGTCCACTAGCCTAAGTGTCCAAAAACATTACATATTACATAGAGAAAATCAAAACCATACCTTGGCCGATTTTTAATATGTACCAAATACTAAAATTTGACCTCAACCAAGTTTTCACAAGTTTTCAAGTTCAACAAGTTACCACACACAATCCAAAAGCTTTCAAATAGTCAAGACAACTCTAACAAGCACCAATGCTCAAACTAATATAATATATTTCATCAAAATCAATACCTAATATTTACAATATACTAAATTATAAGGGTTTTTAAGAAACTTTACCTTATCCACAAAAATTGGGGATGAAACCCAACAATTCCTCACAAATGCTTAGTACCTAAACAACCAAAACACAAAAATTTACTCAAAACTCAAACCTTAATTTTCGAAATTCATAGAGCAGTAGAATAGGGAGGAAGTTTTGAAATTTTGCCAACAAAAGTTAGATAGAACTAACGGGCTCGGTGAGAGCTTCACGTAGTCACAAACGAGGCGTGAATCGGAGCATCGTAACTCAAGTTATGATCAATTAATGTGATTGTGAATAATAACTTTCCCTTTCTTCTCTCAACTCACTTCAGCCACTCAAATCCTAATGTGTGTGTGTGTTTGTGGCTGAAAGGGTTCTTTAATGTGTATTATATATATTGGGGTCAGGTCCAATTTGGGCCCAATCTAACCCGTTAGTGTTTTTGGTCCGTTTGGCCAAACCTTTAGAATTAGTGCCTGGTTTTCAGTTCTAAAAGTCTTCCTAAGTTTTTCTACTATTTTTTATCATTCTCACATAGTGTCAGACAGACTTAAGCCGGTACTGCCGGCTAATTTACCGGTATGCATTTTTACGCAATTTTCCGCAAAAAAATTATATTTTCCAACTCAGAAAAATCTATTGAGTCCAAATATCATATTTAAATTTTTTAAATAATATTCTAAATTTTTGAACCTATTTCGGGCAATTAAATTATTTTAATTAAGTGGTTAGTTAATTACGGTTCTTATAAGCATCAATAGAAATAAGATTAATTAATATCTCTAAATTATCAATCAATTTGGATATCAATCCTGCTAGATAACCAACAAAGATCTAACCAATATCAAGTCAATAAATATTTTTAAAATATATTCTATATTAATCAATTATCATCAATTAGTGATTATTTAAAATTTATTTTTTTAAATACAAAATTAATGATTATTAATTGCAGTTATTTAAAATTGACTGGTTAGAACTTAAAAGTTGTTTACCTATATTTTGCTGTCAAAAAATATTTATAAAAGTTGCTCATGTTTATTTTGTTTTATTTACTAAAAAGCAACAATAATTTTGGAGATCAGTTTTAAATTCTAAACCCAATTAAATGTCATTTAATCTTACTTTGAATCACAACATAAAAAAAAACTTCTGGGAAACATTGAGCTTGCATTGTAATGATGAAAAGCTAAACACAAACCAAACTAGAGCCTGTGCAGTTGGTATACAGAAAGAAATAGTTCACATGCTTTCCATTAGCCCCATTTGAAAACAAAGAGAACCTCTGAATCAATCAATCGTAGAGGCAGGGTTGAGACGAAAATCTAGCATTGCCACATTACACCCAAGAAGCTTCATGCCAACTGCACCAAAAACGATGCAGACAAGTGAGAATGAAGAACATACCATGGCAAGGATGAAGGAATTCTCGGCTCTTCATAATCGGTGATGGTTGAACTATTAGCAAGGAGAGCACGAGTGTAGAAGTGGGACGGTTAAGCACGCAATAAGAGATTGTCGTGTTGCAGCAAGAGATTGAGCATCAGCAACCGAGGCGGATGGGCAGAAAGAAGGTTAGAGTAGCTACCGACGGGAGGGGTAGAGCACGCACTTCCGTTCTGTAGGGACGAGCAGACAAGGATGTTGGGGGTCCTGACTTAGGATAGGTCATAGGGGGATCAGAGATGCTGTAGATGGGTTTGGGTGAGTGCTGGGTCGGGTCAACTCTTGTGGGTATGAAGGTTATGGAGAATCACAACCGCAGTCAAAGGTTATGAAGGCTTTGTTCAACTCGGCTGCAAGATCGCTAGAGTGAGAGAGAGAGAGAGAGAGAGAGAGTAATTGAGCGCTACTTCTGTTTGAATTGATAGGTCGCGGTGTGTTGCTCCGTTTGACACCCTCCCCCCCGCCCCAAAATAAAACTTCATCAAAACCAAGCTCCACAACTTGAACAAAAAAGATACAGAAACAAGAGAATACTTAGAACTTGAACATTAAATCTATTAGAATTTTATACTATCAATGCCATTATATTGTTGCCACTAGCGATGGCGGTGGAGACAATGATACTATTTTTCTTTGTTAATTTGAGGCAGATTTGATAAAGGTTCCAATTAAAAGTTTCGATTAAACGATTCAATTAGATTAGGGTTTAAAATTAATTTTTAAAATACCGTTACGCATTAATAAATAGAGAAAAAAATTGGGATAATTCTATTAAACATTTTTAAGAACTCCATCAAATGAAACTTTCAATCAGAGTTCCATCAAATACTTTGCATTCCTTTTTATTTTCAAGTTCTTTCTGTCTTTCTTGTTAGAAGTTCTTATGAGCAATCAGGGATTTTGTTAGCATTGTGAAGGTGTTTTTCGTGGTCGAGGAAGATTTAATTTTGATTTGAGCTTTCGCCTCTATCTTTTCCTGTATTATTTCTTAGTTCATGGTTCTACCTCTATCTTTACTTTTGTTTGTCCGTACTTGTTGATTGTGTGTGATGGATTTTGCAACTGCTGTGATTTATAGCTTTACTCTATGCCCGAATACTTTCAATATTTATGACCAATTGAATAAGTACTGTAAAATTAAAAATGGATTATGAGTTTTCAAAATAAATATGAAAATCTCTATCATTGAATCTAGACACCAAAAGGCATAACAAATCACCTAAATTAAAAGAAAATAAACAAGAAATAATATCCAGTTTGGTTCCTCTACTTACACGAGTCTTAATTTAGTTTCTGAAGTTTCAATTGCTTCTATTTAATCTTCAAACTTTGCGAATATAACTTATGTTAGTTACTGAAATAATTTTAATGCACAAACGTTAACAGAATGCTGACGTGGATAGCCAGATACCACGTTAGAATTTGTAAAACGACGTCATTTTTTTTTGGCACTCAAATAGCCAAAAAATATCGTAAGTGATATTTATTGATTTTTTTCTCCCAAACCAATTGATCCGGCACTTTTTTTAATTTTTTTATTGGGATAGGAGTGGTGTGTAACGCGATTATGGGAGTCCAGGGTGTTTTACCAGGGTGTGACGGATGTGATTAACAAATCGGACGGTCCGATTAGGAGGAGAGTAATCGGACGGTCCGATTACAGGCATCGCAGGTACATAAATCGGACAGCCTGATTTGCGTACTGCATGCTGATGAGTGGATAATTTATACGCTTTTTGGCATTATTTTTAGGTAGTTTTTAGTAGGATCTAGCTACTTTTAGGGATGTTTTTATTAGTTTTTATGTAAAATTCACATTTCTGGACTTTACTATGAGTTTGTGTATTTTTCTGTGATTTCAGGTATTTTCTAGCTGAAATTGAGGGACCTGAGCAAAAATCTGATAGGAGGCTGACAAAGGACTACAGATGCTGTTGGATTCTGACCTCCGTGCACTCGAAATAGACTTTTTTGGAGCTACAGAACTCCAAATGGTGCGCTCTCAACTGCGTTGGAAGGTAGACATCCAGAGCTTTCTAGAAATAAATAATACTCCATACTTTATACGAGTTTAGATGATGCAAACTGGCGTTCATCGCCAGCTCCATGCCGCATTCTGGAGTAAAACGCCAGAAACACGTCACAAACCAGAGTTAAACGCCAAAAAAACGTTACAACTTGGTGTTACATGTAAAGCTCAAGCTCAGTCCAAGCACACACCAAAGTGGGCTCTGGAAGTGGATTTTTGCACTTAGACTTATTTCTGTAAACCCTAGTAGCTAGTTTAGTATAAATAGAACTTTTTACTATTGTAATAGGCATCTTTGATCTTTGGACGAGATTTTGGAACATCTTTGATTATTTTTAGTCCTTAGACATTGGGGGCTGGCCTCATGGCCATGCATAGACCTTTATCACTTATGTATTTTTAACGGTGGAGTTTCTACACACCATAGATTAAGGTTTGGAGCTCTGCTGTTCCTCAAGTATTAATGCAATTACTATTATTCTTCTATTCAATTCAGCTTATTCTTATTCTTATTCTAAGATATTCGTTGCACTTCAACATGATGAATGTGATGATCCGTGACACTTATCATCATTCTCACCTATGAACGCGTGCCTGACAACCACTTCCGTTCTACCTTAGATCGAGCGCGTATCTCTTAGCCTCCATTCCGAAAGATCGAAGTCTTCATGGTATAAGCTAGAATTATTGGCGGCCATTCCTAAGATCTGGAAAGTTTAAACCTTGTCTGTGGTATTCCAAGTAGGATCTGAGATGGGATGACTGTGACGAGCTTCAAACTCGTGAGTGTTGGGCGTAGTGATAGACGCAAAAGAATCACTGGATTCTATTCCAACATGATCGAGAACCGACAGATGATTAGCCGTGCTGTGACAGAGCATTTGGACCATTTTCACTGAGAGGATGGGAGGTAGCCATTGACAACGGTGAAACCCAACATACAGCTTGCCATGGAAGGGAGTAAGAATGATTGGATGGACGCAGTAGGAAAGCAGAGATTCAGAAGGAATACAGTATCTCCATGCGCTTATCTGAAATTCCCACCAATGAATTACATAAGTATCTCTATCCCTATTTTATGTGTTATTTATCTTTATATTCGAAAACCATTATAACCATTAGAATTCGCCTGACTGAGATTTACAAGATGACCATAGCTTGCTTCATACCAACAATCTCCGTGGGATCGACCCTTACTCAAGTAAGGTATTACTTGGATGACCCAGTGCACTTGCTGGTTAGTTGTGCGAAGTTGTGACAAAGTATGATTCACGTTTGAGAGCTCCAAGTCTTTGGCACCATTGTTGATGATCACAATTTCGTGCACCTAGTTTTTTGCGCCGTTACCGGGGATTGTTTGAGTTTGGACAACTGACGGTTCATCTTGTTGCTCAGATTAGGTAATTTTCTTCTTATTTTCTTTTAAAAAAGTTTTTAAAAATCTTTCAATTTTTTTATTTATTTTCGTTTTTCCAAAAAATAATTTTCGAAAAATCCAAAAAAATTTAATAAAATCATAAAAACAAAAAATATTTTGAGTTTCTTGTTTGAGTCTAGTGTCAATTTTTAAGTTTGGTGTCAATTGCATGTTTTTAAAATTTATGCATTATTTTGAAAAATTCATGCATAGTGTTCTTCCTGATCTTCAAGTTGTTCTTGGTAAGTCTTCTTGTTTGATCTTCATATTTTCTTGTTTTGTGTCTTTTGTTATTTTTCATATGCATTTTTGCATTCATAGTGTCTACGTATGAAAAATTTCTAAGTTTGGTGTCTTGCATGTTTTTCTTGTCTGAAAAATTTTTCAAAAATAAATCTTGATGTTCATCATGATCTTCAAAGTGTTCTTGGTGTTCATCTTAACATTCAAAGTGTTCTTGCATGCATCATGTGTTTCGATTCATAATTTTCATATTGTGAGTCATTTTTGTATTTTTCTCTCTCATCATTAAAACTTCAAAAATAAAAAATATCTTTTCCTTCTTTTACTCAAAAATTTGAAATCTTTGGGTTGACTTAGTCAAAATTTTTTAAAATAAGTTGTTTCTTGTTAGTCAAGTCAAGATTTCAATTTTAAAAATCTTATCTTTTCAAAATCTTTTTCAAAAATCAAATCTTTTTCATTTTTTTATTATTTTCGAAATTTTTTTAAATTGATTTTCAAAATATTTTTCTTATCTTTATTTCAAATTTTCGAAAACTTTACTAACAATTAATGTGATTGATTCAAAAAATTTGAAGTTTGTTACTTTCTTGTTAAGAAATGTTCAATCTTTAAATTCTAGAATCATATCTTTTAGTTTCTTGTTAGTCAAGTAATCAAATTTTAATTTTAAAAATCAAATCTTTTCCAAATTATCTTTTTTCAATCATATCTTTTCAAACATATCTTTTTCAAATCATATTTTTTTTCAAAATCAATTTCAAAATCTTTTCCAACTTCTTATCTTTTCAAAATTGATTTTCAAATCTTTTTCAACTAACTAATTGACTTTTTGTTTGTTTCTTATCTTTTTCAAAACCACCTAACTACTTTTCTCTCTCATCTTTCGAAAATCACCTGACCTTTTTCAAAATTCTTTTAATTAACTAATTGTTTCAAATTTTAATTTTAATTTTATTTCTTCTCTTAATTTTGAAAAACTCCTCTCTCTCATCTCTTTCTATTTATTTATTCATTTACTAATTCTTTTCTTCATCAAAAAATTTCGAACTCTCTCTCCTCCTCTATGTTCGAATTTTTCTCCTCCTCCTTCTATTCTTTTCTTCTTCTACTTACATAAGAATCTCTATACTGTGACATAGATGATTCCTCTTCTTTTCTGTTCTCTTTTTTTTTTTATATGAGCAGGAGCAAGGACAAGGACATTCTTGTTGAAGCAGATCCTAAACCTGAAAGAACTCTGAAGAGGAAGCTAAGAGAAGCTAAAGTACAACAATTCAGAGAAAACCTTACAGAGAATCTCAAGAAAGAAAGAGACATGGCTGAACCCAATAACAAGGATTTGGCTCCTCTGAAGTTGTTTATTTACTTTAGAGAGAAAAGTAACGTAGTCTAAGCCATTGATAACATAAACGGTTTTGATCATCTTAAATAAATAAATGCATTAAAAGAACCTTGAAAATCGTGCAAGCAGCAGCTTTCAAGACCGCGTGATTTTCTCTTTTTATTTCATTTTGTTTCTATTTTATTTAGTTTTTTATTTCTTTTTTTTTTCAACCAAAAAAAATTATTTTTGATTCTATTTTTTCACAATATTTAATTCTCTTTTTATGTTTTATTATCATATTCTTCCATGATATTGTTGTTATTTTGGTTATCTTCTTCTTTTTTATTTTTGTCTTTTATAATTTACATTTAAAATTTTGTCATGAAAGAAAATAATGGTGATCACTAGTAATTTTTCATCTTTTTTTAATCCTGAATAATTTTTTGAAAAATCTGATAAAAAAAATAAAATTAATTAATTTAAATTGGATCAAGAAATAATTTTTTTTATTTTAATATAAAAAAATACTCATGTAAATGTACTAAATGTACTCAATTTTTTTTAGATAAATGTACTCAATTTTTTTAGATAAATCAATTTTTTTTAGATAAATGTACTCAATTTTTTTTGTTTATACATTTATCTAAAAAAAATTGAGTACATTTAGTACATCTACATGAGTATTTTTTATATTAAAATAAAAAAAATTATTTCTTGACCCAATTTAAATTAATTAATTTTATTTTTTTTATCAGATTTTTCAAAAAATTATTCAGGATTAAAAAAAGATGAAAAATTACTAGTGATCACCATTATTTTCTTTCATGACAAAATTTTAAATGTAAATTATAAAAGACAAAGATAAAAAAGAAGAAGATAACCAAAATAACAACAATATCATAGAAGAATATGATAATAAAACATAAAAAGAGAATTAAATATTGTAAAAAAATAGAACCAAAAATAATTTTTTTTGGTTGAAAAAAAGAAATAAAAACCTAAATAAAATAGAAAGAAGATGAAATAAAAAGAGAAAATCAGCGGTCTTGAAAGCTGCTGCTTGCACGATTTTCAAGGTTTTTTTAATGCATTTATTTATTATTTATTTATTTAAGATGATCAAAACCGTTTATGTTATCAATGGTTTAGACTACGTTACTTTTCTCTCTAAAGTAAATAAACAACTTCAGAGGAGCCAAATCCCAATAACAATGGTAGAGGCGCAAGGAGGATGCTTGGTGATTATACTACACCTACTTCCAATTTTTATGGAAGAAGCATCTCAATCCCTGCCATTGGAGCAAACAATTTTGAGCTGAAGCCTCAATTAGTTGCTCTAATGCAATAGAACTGCAAGTTTCATGGACTTCCATCAGAAGATCCCTATCAGTTTTTAACTGAATTCTTGTAGATTTGTGATACTGTTAAGACTAATGGAGTAGATCCTGAAGTCTACAGGCTCATGCTTTTCCCTTTTGCTGTAAGAGACAGAGCTAGAACATGGTTAGACTCACAACCTAAAGATAGCCTGGACTCTTGGGATAAGCTGGTCACGGCCTTCTTGGTCAAGTTCTTTCCTCTTCAAAAGCAGAGCAAGCTCAGAGTGAATGTTCAGACCTTGTAGCAAAAAGATGGTGAATCCCTCTATGAAGCTTGGGAAAGATACAAGCAGTTGACCAAAAAGTGTCCTTCTGACATGCTTTCAGAGTGGACCATCTTAAATATATTCAATGATGGTCTATCTGAGTTCTCTAAGATGTCACTGGACCATTCTGCAGGTGGATCCATTCACCTAGAGAAAATGCCTGCAAAAGCTCAAGAACTCATTGACATGGTTGCAAATAACCAATTCATGTACACCTCTAAGAGGAATCCTGTGAGTAATGGGACGCCTCAGAAGAGGGGAGTTCTTGAAATTGATACTCTGAATGCCATATTGGCTCAGAACAAAATGTTGACTCAGCAAGTCAATATGATTTCTCAGAGTCTGAATGGATTGCAAAATGCATCTAACAGTACTAAAGAGGCATCTTCTGAAGAAGAAGCTTATGATCTTGAGAACCCTGTAATGGCAGAGGTGAATTACATGGGTGAAGCCTATGGAAACACCTATAATCTCTCATGGAGAAATCATCCAAATTTCTCATGGAAGGATCAACAAAAGCCCCAACAAGGCTTTAATAATGGTGGAAGAAATAGGTTTAGCAATAGCAAGCCTTTTCCATCGTCTTCTCAGCAACAGATAGAGAATTCTGAGCAGAGCCCCTCTAGCTTAGCAAACATTGTCTCTGATCTATCTAAGGCCACTTTAAGTTTCATGAGTGAAACAAGGTCCTCCATTAGAAATTTGGAGGCACAAGTGGGTCAGCTGAGTAAGAAAATCACTGAAACTCCTCCTAGTACTCTCCCAAGCAATACAAAAGAGAATCCAAAAAGAGAGTGCAAGGCCATTGATATAATCAATATGGCTGAATGCACAAAGGAGAAGAAGGACGTGAATCCCTGTGAGGAAGACCTCCTGGGACGTCCTCTGAACAAAAAGGAGTTCCAAACTGAGGAACCTAAGGAATCTGAGGCTCACCTAGAGACCATAGAGATTCCATTGAACCTCCTTTTTCCATTCATGAGCTCTGAGAACTATTCTTCCTCTGAAGAGGATGAAGATATAATTGAAGAGCAAGTTGCTCAATATCTAGGAGCCATCATGAAGCTGAATGCCAAGTTATTTGGTAATGAGACTTGGGAAGGTGAACCTCCCTTGCTCATTAGTGAACTAAATACACGGGTTCAGAAAACTTTACCTCAAAAGAAATAAGATTCTGGTAAATTCTTAATACCTTGTACCATAGGCACCATGACCTTTGAGAAGGCTCTGTATGACCTGGGGTCAAGTATAAATCTTATGCCACTCTCTGTAATGGAGAAACTGGGGATCTTTGAGGTACAAGCTGCAAGAATCTCATTAGAGATGGCAGACAAGTCAATAAAACAAGCTTATGGATTGGTAGAGGACGTGTTAGTAAAGGTTAAAGGCCTTTACATCCCTGCTGATTTCATAATCTTAGACACTGGGAAGGATGAGAATGAATGCATCATCCTTGGAAGACCCTTCCTAGCCACAGCAAAAGATGTGATTGATTTTGACAGAGGAGAGCTACTCCTTCAATTGATTGGGGACTACCTTGTGTTTAAAGCTCAAGGATCTTCCTCTGCAATCATGGAGAGGAAGCATGAAAAGCTTCTCTCAATACAGAGTCAAACAAAGCCCCCACAATCAAACTCTAAGTTTGGTGTTGGGAGGCCACAACCAAACTCTAAGTTTGGTGTTGGACCCCCACATTCAAACTCTAAGTTTGGTGTTGGGAGGTCCCAACAATGCTCTGAACATCTGTGAAGCTTTATGAGAGCTCACTGTCAAGCTATTGACATTAAAGAAGCGCTTATTGGGAGGCAACCCAATTTTTATTTATCTATATTTCTATTGTTCTTTTATGTTTTATTAGGTTTATGATCATGTGGAGTCACAAAATAATTGCAAAAATTAAAAACAGAATCAAAAATAGCAGAAGAAAAAGCACATCCTGGAAGAGGAACTCACTGGCATTTAAACGCCAGTAAGGAGCCTAGAGCTGGCGTTTAACGCCAGAAAGAAGCATCAGACTGGCGTTAAATGCCAGAAACAAGCATGGAAGTGGCGTTCAACGCCAGAAACATGCTGCAGATTGGCGTTGAACGCCCAAAACAAGCATGGAAGTGGCGTTTAACGCCAGAAACATGCTGCAGTCTGATGTTAAACGCAGGGATTGCATAAAGAAGGTGTTTACACACCTAATTGGTGCAGGGATGATAAATCCTTGACACCTCAAGATCTGTGGATCCTACAGGATCCCCACCTACCTCAACTCACTCTCTCTCTTCTTCACACTCTTCCCCAAATACCCTTCATCAATCACATCAATCTCTCTTCCCCATTACCTCCTTACCACTAACATCCATCCACTATTTCCCATAAACCCCACCTACCTTCAATTCAAAATCCTTTCCCTCCCAAACCCAACCCTAGAGGCCGAAAACTAACCCCTCTCCCTCCACTATATAAACCCCTCTATCCTTCTTCATTTTCACACAACACAACCCTCACTTCTCCCTTTTGGCCGAATACACATCTCTCTCCCTCTCCTCCATTTCTTCTTCTTCTTCATCTATTCTTTCTTTTTTTGCTCGAGGGCGAGCAATAATTCTAAGTTTGGTGTGGTAAAAGCATAGCTTTTTTATTTTTCCATAACCATTTATGGCACCTAAGGCCAGAGAAACCTCTAGAAAGAGGAAAGGGAAGACAAAAGCTTCCATCTCCGAGTCATGGGAGATGGAGAGATTAATCTCAAAGGTCCATCAAGACCACTTCTATGAAGTTGTGGCCAAGAAGAGGGTGATCCCTGAGGTCCCTTTCATGCTCAAGAAAAATGAGTATCCAAAAATCCGATATGAGATCCAAAGAAGAGGTTGGGAGGTTCTTACCAACCCCATTCAACAAGTCAGAATCTTAATAGTTCAAGAGTTCTATGCAAACGCATGGATCACTAGGAACCATGATCAAAGCATGAACCCAAACCCAAAGAATTGGCTTACAATGGTTCGGGGGAAATGCTTAGATTTCAGTTCGGAGAACGTAAGGTTGGCGTTCAACTTGCCTATGATGCAAGAAGACGCACGCCCCTACACTAGAAGGGTCAACTTTGATCAAAGGTTGGACCAAGTCCTCATGGACATATGTATGGAAGGAGCTCAATGGAAAAGAGACTCAAAAGGCAAGCCGGTTCAATTGAGAAGACTGGACCTTAAGCCTGTGGCTAGAGGATGGTTGGAGTTCATCCAACGCTCCATCATCCCCACTAGCAACCGATCCAAAGTAAATGTGGATTGGGCCATCATGATCCATAGCATCATGATTGGAGAGAAAGTAGAATTTCATGAAGTCATCCCTCTAGAACTCTACAAAGTAGCCGAAAAGCCCTCCACCTTGGCAAGGCTAGCTTTTCTTCATCTCATTTTCCATCTATGCTACTTAGCTGGAGTTGTCATAGAAGGAGACATCCTCATTGAAGAGGACAAGCCCATCACTAAGAAGAGGATGGAGCAAACAAGAGAGCCCATTCATGGATCTCAAGAGACGCATGAGGAAGCTCATCATCAAGAAATCCCTGAGATGCCTCAAGAGATGCATTTTCCCCCAAACAACTATTGGGAACAACTCAGTACTTCTTTAGAAGGATTGAGTCATGACATGAACCAATTAAGGGTGGAACATCAAGAGCACTCCATCATTCTCAATAAGATTAGAGAAGATCAAAGAGCTATGAGGGAGGAGCAACAAAGGCAGGGAAGAGACATAGATGAGCTCAAGAACACCATTAGTCATTCAAGAAGAAGGTGCCACCATCACTAAGGTGGACTCATTCCTTAACTTTCTTGTTCTTATCTCTCTGTTTTTCGGTTTTTGAGCTTCATGTTTGTCTATGTTTATGTCTTTACTACATGATCACTAGCATTTAGTAACTATGTCTTAAGGCTATGAATAATTCCATGAATCCTTCACCTTTCTTAAATGAAAAATGTTTCTAATACAAAAAGAACAAGAAGTACATGAGTTTTGAATTCATCCTTGAAATTAGTTTAATTATATTGATGTGGTGACAATACTTTTTATTTTTTGAATGAATGCTTGAACAGTGCATATTTTTTATCTTGTTGTTTATGAATGTTAAAATTGTTGGCTCTTGAAAGAATGATGAATAAGAAAAATGTTATTGATGATCTGAAAAATCATAAAATTGATTCTTGAAGCAAGAAAAAGTAGTGAAGAACAAAAGATTGCGAAAAAAAAATGGCGAAAAAAAAGAGAAAGCAAACAGAAAAAGTCAATAGCCCTTAAAACCAAAAGGCAAGGGTAAAAAGGATCCAAGGCTTTGAGCATCAATGGATAGGAGGGCCCAAGGAAATAAAATCCAGGCCTAAGCGGCTAAATCAAGCTGTCCCTAACCATGTGCTTGTGGCATGCAGGTCCAAGTGAAAAGCTTGAGGCTGAGTGGTTAAAGTCATGATCCAAAGCAAAAAGAGTGTGCTTAAGAGCTCTGGACACCTCTAACTGGGGACTTTAGCAAAGCTGAGTCACAATCTGAAAAGGTTCACCCAGTCATGTGTCTATGGCATTTATGTATTCGGTGGTAATACTGGAAAACAAAGTGCTTAGGGCCACGGCCAAGACTCCTAAAAGTAGCTGTGTTCAAGAATCAACACACTTAACCAGGAGAATTAATAACATTATCTGAACTCTGAGTTCCTATGGATGCCAATCATTCTAAACTTCAAAGGATAAAGTGAGATGCCAAAACTGTTCAGAAGCAAAAAGCTACAAGTCCCGCTCATCTAGTTAGAACTAATATTCATTGATATTTTGGGATTTATAGTATATTCTCTTCTTTTTATCCTATTTGATTTTCAGTTGCTTGGGGACAAGCAACAATTTAAGTTTGGTGTTGTGATGAGCGGATAATTTATACGCTTTTTGGCATTATTTTTAGGTAGTTTTTAGTAGGATCTAGCTACTTTTAGGGATGTTTTTATTAGTTTTTATGCAAAATTCATATGTTTTTACTTTACTATGAGTTTGTGTGTTTTTCTATGATTTCAGGTATTTTCTGGCTGAAATTGAGGGACCTGAGAAAAATCTGATAGGATGCTGACAAAGGACTACAGATGCTGTTAGATTCTGACCTCCGTGCACTCGAAATGGACTTTCTGGGGCTACAGAACTCCAAATGGCGCGCTCCCAACTGCGTTAGAAAGTAGACATACAGGGTTTTCCAGCAATATATAATAGTTCATACTTTATTCGAGTTTAGATGACGCAAACTGGCATTCAACGCCAGCTCCATGCTGCATTCTGAAGTAAAACGCTAGAAACACGTCACAAACACACCAAAGTGGGCCCTGGAAGTGGATTTCTGCACTTAGACTTATTTCTGTAAACCCTAGTAGCTAGTTTAGTATAAATAGAACTTTTTACTATTGTACTAGGCATCTTTGATCTTTGGACGAGCTTTTGGAACATCTTTGATTATTATTAGTCCTTAGACATTGGGGGCTGGCCTCACGGCCATGCCTAGACCTTTATCACTTATGTATTTTCAACGGTGGAGTTTCTACACACCATAGATTAAGGTGTGGAGCTCTGCTGTTCCTCGAGTATTAATGCAATTACTATTATTCTTCTATTCAATTCAGCTTATTCTTATTCTAAAATATTCGTTGCACTTTAACATGATGAATGTGATGATCCGTGATGCTCATCATCATTCTCACCTATGAATGCATGCTTGACAACCACTTCCGTTCTACCTTAGATCGAGCGCGTATCTCTTAGCCTCCATTCCGAAAGATCAGAGTCTTTGTGGTATAAGCTAGAATTATTGGCGGCCATTCCTAAGATCCAGAAAGTCTAAATCTTGAATGTGCTATTCCGAGTAGGATCTGAGATGGGATGACTGTGACGAGCTTCAAACTCGCGAGTGTTGGGCGTAGTGACAGATGCAAAAGAATCACTGGATTCTATTCCAACATGATCGAGAACCGACAGATGATTAGCCGTGCTGTTACCGAGCATTTGGACCATTTTCACTGAGAGGATGGGAGGTAGCCATTGACAACGGTGAAACCCAACATACAGCTTGCCATGGAAGGGAGTAAGAATGATTGGATGGACGCAGTAGAAAAGCAGAGATTCAGAAGGAACACAGTATCTCCATGCGCTTATCTGAAATTCCCACCAATGAATTACATAAGTATCTCTATCCCTATTTTATGTGTTATTTATCTTTATATTCGAAAACCATTATAACCATTAGAATTCGCCTGACTGAGATTTACAAGATGACCATAGCTTGCTTCATACCAACAATCTCCGTGGGATCGACCCTTACTCAAGTAAGGTATTACTTGGACGACCTAGTGCACTTGCTGGTTAGTTGTGCGAAGTTGTGACAAAGTATGATTCACGTTTGAGAGCTCCAAGTCTTTGGCACCATTGTTGATGATCACAATTTCGTGCACCTAGTTTTTAGCGCCGTTGCCGGGGATTGTTTGAGTTTGGACAACTGACGGTTCATCTTGTTGCTCAGATTAGGTAATTTTCTTCTTATTTTCTTTTCAAAAAGTTTTCAAAAATCTTTCAGTTTTTTTTATTTATTTTCGTTTTTCCAAAAAATAATTTTCGAAAAATTCAAAAAAAATTTAATAAAATCATAAAAACCAAAAATATTTTGTGTTTCTTGTTTGAGTCTAGTGTCAATTTTTAAGTTTGGTGTCAATTGCATGTTTTTAAAATTTATGCATTCTTTTGAAAAATTCATGCATAGTATTCTTCATGATCTTCAAGTTGTTCTTGGTAAGTCTTCTTGTTTGATCTTCATATTTTCTTGTTTTGTGTCTTTTGTTGTTTTTCATATGAATTTTTGCATTCATAGTGTCTAAGTATGAAAAATTTCTAAGTTTGGTGTCTTGCATGTTTTTCTTGTCTTGAAAATTTTTCAAAAATAAATCTTGATGTTCATCATGATCTTCAAAGTGTTCTTGGTGTTCATCTTGACATTCATAGTGTTCTTGCATGCATCATGTGTTTCGATTCATAATTTTCATGTTGTGAGTCATTTTTGTATTTTTCTCTCTCATCATTAAGAATTCAAAAATAAAAATATCTTTTCCTTCTTTTACTCAAAAATTCGAAATCTTTGGGTTGACTTAGTCAAAAATTTTTAAAATAAGTTGTTTCTTGTTAGTCAAGTCAAGATTTCAATTTTAAAAATCTTATCTTTTCAAAATCTTTTTCAAAAATCAAATCTTTTTCATTTTTTTTATTTTTGAAATTTTTTAAATTGATTTTCAAAATCTTTTTCTTATCTTTCTTTCAAATTTTCGAAAACTTTACTAATAATTAATGTGATTGATTCAAAAAATTTGAAGTTTGTTACTTTCTTCTTAAGAAAGGTTCAATCTTTAAATTCTAAAATCATATCTTTTAGTTTCTTGTTAGTCAAGTAATGAAATTTTAATTTTAAAAATCAAATCTTTTCCAAATTATCTTTTTTCGATCATATCTTTTCAAACATATCTTTTTCAAATCATATCTTTTTCAAAATCAATTTCAAAATCTTTTCCAACTTCTTATCTTTTCAAAATTGATTTTCAAATCTTTTTCAACTAACTAATTGACTTTTTGTTTGTTTCTTATCTTTTTCAAAACTACCTAACTACTTTTCTCTCTCATCTTTCGAAAATCACCTTACCCTTTTTCAAAATTCTTTTAATTAACTAATTGTTTCAAATTTTAATTTTAATTTTATTTCTTCTCTTAATTTTCGAAAACTTCTCTCTCTCATCTCTTTCTATTTATTTATTCATTTACTAATTCTTCTCTTCATCAAAAAATTTCGAACTCTCTCTCCTCCTCTATGTTCGAATTTTTCTCCTCCTCCTTCTATTCTTTTCTTCTTCTACTTACATAAGAATCTCTATACTGTGACATAGAGGATTCCTCTTCTTTTCTGTTCTCTTCTTTTTTTATATGAGCAGGAGCAAGGACAAGGACATTCTTGTTGAAGCAGATCCTGATCCTGAAAGGACTCTGAAGAGGAAGCTAAGAGAAGCTAAAGTACAACAATTCAGAGAAAACCTTACAGAGAATCTCAAAAAAGAAAGAGACATGGCCAAACCCAATAACAATGGTGGAGGCGCAAGGAGGATGCTTGGTGATTATACTACACCTACTTCAAATTTTTATGGAAGAAGCATCTCAATCCCTGTCATTGGAGCAAACAATTTTGAGCTGAAGCCTCAATTAGTTGCTCTAATGCAATAGAACTGTAAGTTTCATGGACTTCCATCAGAAGATCCCTATTAGTTTTTAAATGAATTCTTGCAGATCTGTGATATTGTTAAGACTAATGGAGTAGATCCTGAAGTCTACAGGCTCATGCTTTTCCCTTTTGCTGTAAGAGACAGAGCTAGAACATGGTTAGACTCACAACCTAAAGATAGCTTGGACTCTTGGGATAAGCTGGTCGCGGCCTTCTTGGCCAAGTTCTTTCCTCCTCAAAAATTGAGCAAGCTCAGAGTGAATGTTCAGACTTTCAAGCAAAAAGATGGGGAATCCCTCTATGAAGCTTGGGAAAGATACAAGCAGTTGACCAAAAAGTGTCCTTCTGACATGCTTTCAGAGTGGACCATCTTGGATATATTCAATGATGGTCTATCTGAGTTCTCTAAGATGTCACTGGACCATTCTGTAGGTGGATCCATTCACCTAAAAAAAACGCCTGCAGAAGCTCAAGAACTCATTGACATGGTTGCAAATAACCAATTCATGTACACCTTTGAGAGGAATCCTGTGAGTAATGGGACACCTCAGAAGAGGGGAGTTCTTGAAATTGATACTCTGAATGCCATATTGGCTCAGAACAAAATATTGACTCAGCAAGTCAACATGATTTCTCAGAGTCTGAATGGATTGCAAAATGCATCTAACAGTACTAAAGAGGCATCTTCTGAAGAAGAAGCTTATGATCTTGAGAACCCTGTAATGGCAGAGGTGAATTACATGGGTGAAACCTATGGAAACACCTATAATCTCTCATGGAGAAATCATCCAAATTTCTCATGGAAGGATCAACAAAAGCCCCAACAAGGCTTTAATAATGGTGGAAGAAACAGGTTTAGCAATAGCAAGCCTTTTCCATCGTCTTCTCAGCAACAGATAGAGAATTCTGAGCGGAGCCCCTCTAGCTTAGCAAACATTGTCTCTGATCTATCTAAGGCCACTTTAAGTTTCATGAGTGAAACAAGGTCCTCCATTAGAAATTTGGAGGCACAAGTGGGTCAGCTGAGTAAGAAAATCACTGAAACTCCTCCTAGTACTCTCCCAAGCAATACAGAAGAGAATCCAAAAAGAGAGTGCAAGGCCATTGATATAATCAATATGGCTGAATGCACAAAGGAGGAGAAGGACATGAATCCCAGTGAGGAAGACCTCCTGGGACGTCCTCTGAACAAAAAGGAGTTCCAAACTGAGGAACCTAAGGAATCTGAGGCTCACCTAGAGACCATAGAGATTCCATTGAACCTCCTTTTTCCATTCATGAGCTCTGAGAACTATTCTTCCTTTGAAGAGGATGAAGATGTAACTGTAGAGCAAGTTGCTCAATATCTAGGAGCCATCATGAAGCTGAATGCCAAGTTGTTTGGTAATGAGACTTGGGAAGGTGAACCTCCCTTGCGCATTAGTGAACTAAATACATGGGTTCAGCAAACTTTACCTCAAAAGAAATAAGATTCTGGTAAATTCTTAATACCCTGCACCATAGGCACCATGACCTTTGAGAAGGCTCTGTATGACCTGGGGTCAAGTATAAATCTTATGCCACTCTCTGTAATGGAGAAACTGGGGATCTTTGAGGTACAAGCTACAAGAATCTCATTAGAGATGGCAGACAAGTCAATAAAACAAGCTTATGGATTGGTAGAGGACGTGTTAGTAAGGTTAAATGCCTTTACATCCCTGCTGATTTCATAATCTTAGACACTGGGAAGGATGAGAATGAATGCATCATCCTTGGAAGACCCTTCCTAGCTACAGCAGGAGATGTGATTGATTTTGACAGAGGAGGGCTAGTCCTTCAATTGAATGGGGACTACCTTGTGTTTAAAGCTCAAGGATCTTCCTCTGCAATCATGGAGAGGAAGCATAAAAAGCTTCTCTCAATACAGAGTCAAACAAAGCCCCCACAATCAAACTCTAAGTTTGGTGTTGGGAGGCCACAACCAAACTCTAAGTTTGGTGTTGAACCCCCACATTCAAACTTTAAGTTTGGTGTTGGGAGGTCCCAACAATGCTCTGAACATCTGTGAAGCTTTATGAGAGCTTACTGTCAAGCTATTGACATTAAAGAAGCACTTATTGGGAGGCAACCCAATTTTTATTTATCTATATTTCTATTGTTCTTTTATGTTTTATTAGGTTTATGATCATGTGGAGTCACAAAATAATTGCTAAAATTAAAAACAGAATCAAAAACAGCAGAAGAAAAAGCACATCCTAGAGGAGGAACTCACTGGCATTTAAATGCCAATAAGGAGCCTAGAGCTGGCGTTTAACGCCAGAAAGAAGCATCAGACTGGCGTTAAATGCCAGAAACAAGCATGGAAGTGGCGTTCAACGCCAGAAACATGCTGCAGATTGGCGTTGAACGCCCAAAACAAGCATGGAAGTGGCGTTTAACGCCAGAAACATGCTGCAGTCTGACGTTAAACGCAGGGATTGTATAAAGAAGGTGTTTACACACCTAATTGGTGCAGGGATGATAAATCCTTGACACCTCAAGATCTGTGGATCCCACAGAATCCCCACCTACCTCAACTCACTCTCTCTCTTCTTCACACTCTTCCCCAAATACCCTTCATCAATCACATCAATCTCTCTTCCCCATTACCTTCTCACCACTAACATCCATCCACTCTTCCCCATAAATCCCACCTACCTTCAAATTCAAAATCCTTTCCCTCCCAAACCCAACCCTAGAGGCCGAAAACCAACCCCTCTCCCTCCACTATATAAACCCCTCTATCCTTCTTCATTTTCACACAACACAACCCTCACTTCTCCCTTTTGGCCGAATACACATCTCTCTCCCTCTCCTCCATTTCTTCTTCTTCTTCATCTATTCTTTCTTTTTTTGCTCGAGGGCGAGCAATAATTCTAAGTTTGGTGTGGTAAAAGCATAGCTTTTTTGTTTTTCCATAACCATTTATGGCACCTAAGGCCGGAGAAACCTCTAGAAAGAGGAAAGGGAAGACAAAAGCTTCCACCTCCGAGTCATGGGAGATGGAGAGATTCATCTCAAAGGTCCATCAAGACCACTTCTATGAAGTTGTGGCCAAGAAGAGGGTGATCCCTGAGGTCCCTTTCATGCTCAAGAAAAATGAGTATCCAAAAATCCGACATGAGATCCAAAGAAGAGGTTGGGAGGTTCTTTCCAACCCCATTCAACAAGTCAGAATCTTAATGGTTCAAGAGTTCTATGCAAACGCATGGATCACTAGGAACCATGATCAAAGCATGAACCCAAACCCAAAGAATTGGCTTACAATGGTTCGGGGAAAATGCTTAGATTTCAGTTCGGAGAAAGTAAGGTTGGCGTTCAACTTGCCTATGATGCAAGAAGATGCACGCCCCTACACTAGAAGGGTCAACTTTGATCAAAGGTTGGACCAAGTCCTCATGGACATATGTATGGAAGGAGCTCAATAGAAAAGAGACGCAAAAGGTAAGCCGGTTCAATTGAGAATATTGGACCTTAAGCCTATGGCTAGAGGATGGTTGGAGTTCATCCAACGCTCCATCATCCCCACTAGCAACCGATCCAAAGTAAATGTGGATCGGTCCATCATGATCCATAGCATCATGATTGGAGAGAAAGTAGAAGTTCATGAAGTCATCCCTCTAGAACTCTACAAAGTAGCCGAAAAGCCCTCCACCTTGGCAAGGCTAGCTTTTCTTCATCTCATTTTCCATCTATGCTACTTAGCTGGAGTTGTCATAGAAGGAGACATCCTCATTGAAGAGGACAAGCCCATCACTAAGAAGAGGATGGAGCAAACAAGAGAGCCCATTCATGGATCTCAAGAGACGCATGAGGAAGCTCATCATCAAGAAATCCTTGAGATGCCTCAAGGGATGCATTTTCCTCCAAACAACTATTGGGAACAACTCAACACTTCTTTAGAAGGATTGAGTTATGACATGAACCAATTAAGGGTGGAACATCAAGAGCACTCCATCATTCTCAATAAGATTAGAGAAGATCAAAGAGCTATGAGGGAGGAGCAACAAAGGCAGGGAAGAGACATAGATGAGCTTAAGAACACCATTAGTCCTTCAAGAAGAAGGTGCCACCATCACTAAGGTGGACTCATTCCTTAACTTCCTTGTTCTTATCTCTCTGTTTTTCGGTTTTTGAGCTTTATGTTTGTCTATGTTTATGTCTTTACTACATGATCACTAGCATTTAGTAACTATGTCTTAAGGCTATGAATAATTCCATGAATCCTTCACCTTTCTTAAATGAAAAATATTTCTAATACAAAAAGAACAAGAAGTACATGAGTTTCGAATTCATCCTTGAAATTAATTTAATTATATTGATGTGGTGACAATAATTTTTGTTTTTTGAATGAATGCTTGAACAGTGCATATTTTTTATCTTGTTGTTTATGAATGTTAACATTGTTGGCTCTTGAAAGAATGATGAACAAGAAAAATGTTATTGATGATCTGAAAAATCATAAAATTGATTCTTGAAGCAAGAAAAAGCAGTGAAGAACAAAAGCTTGCGAAAAAAAATGGCTAAAAAAAAAGAGAAAGCAAACAGAAAAAGTCAATAGCCCTTAAAACCAAAAGGCAAGGGTAAAAAGGATCCAAGGCTTTGAGCATCAATGGATAGGAGGGCCCAAGGAAATAAAATCCAGGCCTAAGCGGCTAAATCAAGCTGCCCCTAACCATGTGCTTGTGGCATGCAGGTCCAAGTGAAAAGCTTGAGACTGAGTGGTTAAAGTCATGATCCAAAGCAAAAAGAGTGTGCTTAAGAGCTTTGGACACCTCTAACTGGGGACTTTAGCAAAGCTGAGTCACAATCTGAAAAGGTTCACCCAGTCATGTGTCTGTGGCATTTATGTATCCGGTGGTAATATTGGAAAACAAAGTGCTTAGGGCCACGGCCAAGACTCATAAAAGTAGCTGTGTTCAAGAATCAACACACTTAACTAGGAGAATTAATAACATTATCTGAACTCTGAGTTCCTATGGATGCCAATCATTCTAAACTTCAAAGGATAAAGTGAGATGCCAAAACTGTTCAGAAGCAAAAAGCTACAAGTCCCGCTCATCTAGTTAGAACTAATATTCATTGATATTTTGGGATTTATAGTATATTCTCTTCTTTTTATCCTATTTGATTTTCAGTTGCTTGGGGACAAGCAACAATTTAAGTTTGGTGTTGTGATGAGCGGATAATTTATACGTTTTTTGGCATTGTTTTTAGGTAGTTTTTAGTAGGATCTAGCTACTTTTAGGGATGTTTTTATTAGTTTTTATGCAAAATTCATATGTTTTTACTTTACTATGAGTTTGTGTGTTTTTCTATGATTTCAGGTATTTTCTGGCTGAGATTGAGGGACCTGAGAAAAATCTGATAGGAGGCTGACAAAGGACTACAGATGCTGTTAGATTCTGACCTCTGTGCACTCGAAATGGACTTTCTGGGGCTACAGAACTCCAAATGGCGCGCTCTCAACTGCGTTAGAAAGTAGACATACAGGGTTTTCCAGCAATATATAATAGTTCATACTTTATTCGAGTTTAGATGACGCAAACTGGCGTTCAACGCCAGCTCCATGCTGCATTCTGGAGTAAAACGCCAGAAACACGTCACAAACACACCAAAGTGGGCCCCGGAAGTGGATTTCTGCACTTAGACTTATTTCTGTAAACCCTAGTAGCTAGTTTAGTATAAATAGAACTTTTTACTATTGTACTAGGCATCTTTGATCTTTGGACGAGCTTTTGGAACATCTTTGATTATTATTAGTCCTTAGACATTGGGGGCTGGCCTCACGGCCATGCCTAGACCTTTATCACTTATGTATTTTCAACGGTGGAGTTTCTACACACCATAGATTAAGGTGTGGAGCTCTGCTGTTCCTCGAGTATTAATGCAATTACTATTATTCTTCTATTCAATTCAGCTTATTCTTATTCTAAGATATTCGTTGCACTTTAACATGATGAATGTGATGATCCGTGATGCTCATCATCATTCTCACCTATGAATGCATGCTTGACAACCACTTCCGTTCTACCTTAGATCGAGCGCGTATCTCTTAGCCTCCATTCCGAAAGATCAGAGTCTTTGTGGTATAAGCTAGAATTATTGGCGGCCATTCCTAAGATCCAGAAAGTCTAAATCTTGAATGTGCTATTCCGAGTAGGATCTGAGATGGGATGACTGTGACGAGCTTCAAACTCGCGAGTGTTGGGCGTAGTGACAGATGCAAAAGAATCACTGGATTCTATTCCAACATGATCGAGAACCGACAGATGATTAGCCGTGCTGTTACCGAGCATTTGGACCATTTTCACTGAGAGGATGGGAGGTAGCCATTGACAACGGTGAAACCCAACATACAGCTTGCCATGGAAGGGAGTAAGAATGATTGGATGGACGCAGTAGAAAAGCAGAGATTCAGAAGGAACACAGTATCTCCATGCGCTTATCTGAAATTCCCACCAATGAATTACATAAGTATCTCTATCCCTATTTTATGTGTTATTTATCTTTATATTCGAAAACCATTATAACCATTAGAATTCGCCTGACTAAGATTTACAAGATGACCATAGCTTGCTTCATACCAACAATCTCCGTGGGATCGACCCTTACTCAAGTAAGGTATTACTTGGACGACCTAGTGCACTTGCTGGTTAGTTGTGCGAAGTTGTGACAAAGTATGATTCACGTTTGAGAGCTCCAAGTCTTTGGCACCATTGTTGATGATCACAATTTCGTGCACCTAGTTTTTAGCGCCGTTGCCGGGGATTGTTTGAGTTTGGACAACTGACGGTTCATCTTGTTGCTCAGATTAGGTAATTTTCTTCTTATTTTCTTTTCAAAAAGTTTTCAAAAATCTTTCAGTTTTTCTTATTTATTTTCGTTTTTCCAAAAAATAATTTTCGAAAAATCCAAAAAAAATTTAATAAAATCATAAAAACCAAAAATATTTTGTGTTTCTTGTTTGAGTCTAGTGTCAATTTTTAAGTTTGGTGTCAATTGCATGTTTTTAAAATTTATGCATTCTTTTGAAAAATTCATGCATAGTATTCTTCATGATCTTCAAGTTGTTCTTGGTAAGTCTTCTTGTTTGATCTTCATATTTTCTTGTTTTGTGTCTTTTGTTGTTTTTCATATGAATTTTTGCATTCATAGTGTCTAAGTATGAAAAATTTCTAAGTTTGGTGTCTTGCATGTTTTTCTTGTCTTGAAAATTTTTCAAAAATAAATCTTGATGTTCATCATGATCTTCAAAGTGTTCTTGGTGTTCATCTTGACATTCATAGTGTTCTTGCATGCATCATGTGTTTCGATTCATAATTTTCATGTTGTGAGTCATTTTTGTATTTTTCTCTCTCATCATTAAGAATTCAAAAATAAAAATATCTTTTCCTTCTTTTACTCAAAAAGTCGAAATCTTTGGGTTGACTTAGTCAAAAATTTTTAAAATAAGTTGTTTCTTGTTAGTCAAGTCAAGATTTCAATTTTAAAAATCTTATCTTTTCAAAATCTTTTTCAAAAATCAAATCTTTTTCATTTTTTTTATTTTTGAAAATTTTTAAATTGATTTTCAAAATCTTTTTCTTATCTTTCTTTCAAATTTTCGAAAACTTTACTAATAATTAATGTGATTGATTCAAAAAATTTGAAGTTTGTTACTTTCTTGTTAAGAAAGGTTCAATCTTTAAATTCTAAAATCATATCTTTTAGTTTCTTGTTAGTCAAGTAATGAAATTTTAATTTTAAAAATCAAATCTTTTCCAAATTATCTTTTTTCGATCATATCTTTTCAAACATATCTTTTTCAAATCATATCTTTTTCAAAATCAATTTCAAAATCTTTTCCAACTTTTTATCTTTTCAAAATTGATTTTCAAATCTTTTTCAACTAACTAATTGACTTTTTGTTTGTTTCTTATCTTTTTCAAAACCACCTAACTACTTTTCTCTCTCATCTTTCGAAAATCACCTTACCCTTTTTCAAAATTCTTTTAATTAACTAATTGTTTCAAATTTTAATTTTAATTTTATTTCTTCTCTTAATTTTCGAAAACTTCTCTCTCTCATCTCTTTCTATTTATTTATTCATTTACTAATTCTTCTATTCATCAAAAAATTTCGAACTCTCTCTCCTCCTCTATGTTCGAATTTTTCTCCTCCTCCTTCTATTCTTTTCTTCTTCTACTTACATAAGAATCTCTATACTGTGACATAGAGGATTCCTCTTCTTTTCTGTTCTCTTTTTTTTATATGAGCAGGAGCAAGGACAAGGACATTCTTGTTGAAGCAGATCCTGAACCTGAAAGGACTCTAAAGAGGAAGCTAAGAGAAGCTAAAGTACAACAATTCAGAGAATCTCAAAAAAGAAAGAGACATGGCCGAACCCAATAACAATGGTGGAGGCGCAAGGAGGATGCTTGGTGATTATACTACACCTACTTCAAATTTTTATGGAAGAAGCATCTCAATCTTTGCCATTGGAGCAAACAATTTTGAGCTGAAGCCTCAATTAGTTGCTCTAATGCAATAGAACTGCAAGTTTCATGGACTTCCATCAGAAGATCCCTATTAGTTTTTAAATGAATTCTTGCAGATCTGTGATACTGTTAAGACTAATGGAGTAGATCCTGAAGTCTACAGGCTCATGCTTTTCCCTTTTGCTGTAAGAGACAGAGCTAGAACATGGTTAGACTCACAACCTAAAGATAGCTTGGACTCTTGGGATAAGCTGGTCACGGCCTTCTTGGCCAAGTTCTTTCCTCCTCAAAAGTTGAGCAAGCTCAGAGTGAATGTTCAGACTATCAAGCAAAAAGATGGTGAATCCCTCTATGAAGCTTGGGAAAGATACAAGCAGTTGACCAAAAAGTGTCCTTCTGACATGCTTTCAGAGTGGACCATCTTGGATATATTCAATGATGGTCTATCTGAGTTCTTTAAGATGTCACTGGACCATTCTGCAGGTGGATCCATTCACCTAAAAAAAATGCCTGCAGAAGCTCAAGAACTCATTGACATGGTTGCAAATAACCAATTCATGTACACCTTTGAGAGGAATCCTATAAGTAATGGGACGCCTCAGAAGAGGGGAGTTCTTGAAATTGATACTCTGAATGCCATATTGGCTCAGAACAAAATGTTGACTCAGCAAGTCAACATGATTTCTCAGAGTCTGAATGGATTGCAAAATGCATCTAACAGTACTAAAGAGGCATCTTCTGAAGAAGAAGCTTATGATCTTGAGAACCCTGTAATGGTAGAGGTGAATTACATGGGTGAAGCCTATGGAAACACCTATAATCTCTCATGGAGAAATCATCCAAATTTCTCATGGAAGGATCAACAAAAGCCCCAACAAGGCTTTAATAATGGTGGAAGAAACAGGTTTAGCAATAGCAAGCATTTTCCATCGTCTTCTCAGTAACAGACAGAGAATTCAGAGCAGAGCCCCTCTAGCTTAGCAAACATTATCTCTGATCTATCTAAGGCCACTTTAAGTTTCATGAGTGAAACAAGGTCCTCCATGAGAAATTTGGAGGCACAAGTGGGTCAGCTGAGTAAGAAAATCACTGAAACTCCTCCTAGTACTCTCCCAAGCAATACAGAAGAGAATCCAAAAAGAGAGTGCAAGGTCAATGATATAATCAATATGGCTGAATGCACAAAGGAGGAGAAGAACGTGAATCCCAGTGAGGAAGACCTCCTGGGACGTCCTCTGAACAAAAAGGAGTTCCAAACTGAGGAACCTAAGGAATCTGAGGCTCACCCAGAGACCATAGAGATTCCATTGAACCTCTTTTTTCCATTCATGAGCTCTGAGAACTATTCTTCCTTTGAAGAGGATGAAGATGTAACTGAAGAGCAAGTTGCTCAATATCTAGGAGCCATCATGAAGCTGAATGCCAAGATGTTTGGTAATGAGACTTGGCAAGGTGAACCTCCCTTGCTCATTAGTGAACTAAATACATGGGTTCAGCAAACTTTACCTCAAAAGAAATAAGATTCTGGTAAATTCTTAATACCTTGTACCATAGGCACCATGACCTTTGAGAAGGCTCTGTATGACCTGGGGTCAAGTATAAATCTTATGCCACTCTCTGTAATGGAGAAACTGGGGATCTTTGAGGTACAAGCTACAAGAATCTCATTAGAGATGGCAGACAAGTCAATAAAACAAGCTTATGGATTGATAGAGGACGTGTTAGTAAAGGTTAAAGGCCTTTACATCCCTGCTGATTTCATAATCTTAGACACTGGGAAGGATGAGAATGAATGCATCATCCTTGGAAGACCCTTCCTAGCCACAGCAGGAGATGTGATTGATTTTGACAGAGGAGGGCTAGTCCTTCAATTGAATGGGGACTACCTTGTGTTTAAAGCTCAAGGATCTTCCTCTGCAATCATGGAGAGGAAGCATAAAAAGCTTCTCTCAATACAGAGTCAAACAAAGCCCCCACAATCAAACTCTAAGTTTGGTGTTGGGAGGCCACAACCAAACTCTAAGTTTGGTGTTGGGAGGCCACAACCAAACTCTAAGTTTGGTGTTGAACCCCCACATTCAAACTTTAAGTTTGGTGTTGGGAGGTCCCAACAATGCTCTGAACATCTGTGAAGCTTTATGAGAGCTCACTGTCAAGCTATTGACATTAAAGAAGCGCTTATTGGGAGGCAACCCAATTTTTATTTATCTATATTTCTATTATTCTTTTATGTTTTATTAGGTTTATGATCATGTGGAGTCACAAAATAATTGCAAAAATTAAAAACAGAATAAAGAACAACAGAAGAAAAAGCACATCCTGGAAGAGGAACTCACTGGCATTTAAACGCCAGTAAGAAGCCTAGAGCTGGCGTTTAACGCCAGAAAGAAGCATCAGACTGGCGTTAAATGCCAGAAACAAGCATGGAAGTGGCGTTCAATGCCAGAAACATGCTGCAGATTGGCGTTGAACGCCCAAAACAAGCATGGAAGTGGCGTTTAACGCCAGAAACATGCTGCAGTCTGACATTAAACGCAGGGATTGCATAAAGAAGGTGTTTACACATCTAATTGGTGCAGGGATGATAAATCCTTGACACCTCAAGATCTGTGGATCCCACAGGATCCCTACCTACCTCAACTCACTCTCTCTCTTCTTCACATTCTTCCCCAAATACCCTTCATCAATCACATCAATCTCTCTTCCCCATTACCTCCTCACCACTAACATCCATCCACTCTTCCCCATAAACCCCACCTACCTTCAAATTCAAAATCCTTTCCCTCCCAAACCCAACCCTAGAGGCCGAAAACCAACCCCTCTCCCTCCACTATATAAACCCCTCTATCCTTCTTCATTTTCACACGACACAACCCTCACTTCTCCGTTTTGGCCGAATACACATCTCTCTCCCTCTCCTCCATTTCTTCTTCTTCTTCATCTATTCTTTCTTTTTTTGCTTGAGGGCGAGCAATAATTCTAAGTTTGGTGTGGTAAAAGCATAGCTTTTTTGTTTTTTCATAACCATTTATGGCACCTAAGGCCGGAGAAACCTCTAGAAAGAGGAAAGGGAAGACAAAAGCTTCCACCTCTGAGTCATGGGAGATGGAGAGATTCATCTCAAAGGTCCATCAAGACCACTTCTATGAAGTTGTGGCCTAGAAGAGGGTGATCTCTGAGGTCCCTTTCATGCTAAAAAAAAATGAGTATCCAAAAATCCGACATGAGATCCAAAGAAGAGGTTGGGAAGTTCTTACCAACCCCATTCAACAAGTCAGAATCTTAATGGTTCAAGAGTTCTATGCAAACACATGGATCACTAGGAACCATGATCAAAGCATGAACCCAAACCCAAAGAATTGGCTTACAATGGTTCGGGGGAAATGCTTAGATTTCAGTCCGGAGAACGTAAGGTTGGCGTTCAACATGCCTATGATGCAAGAAGATGCACGCTCCTACACTAGAAGGGTCAACTTTGATCAAAGGTTGGACCAAGTCCTCATGGACATATGTATGGAAGGAGCTCAATGGAAAAGAGACTCAAAAGGCAAGCCGGTTCAATTGAGAAGACTGGACCTTAAGCCTGTGGCTAGAGGATGGTTGGAGTTCATCCAACGCTCTATCATCCCCACTAGCAACCGATCCAAAGTAACTGTGGATCGAGCCATCATGATCCATAGCATCATGATTGGAGAGGAAGTAGAAGTTCATGAAGTCATCCCTCTAGAACTCTACAAAGTAGCCGAAAAGCCCTCCACCTTGGCAAGGCTAGCTTTTCTTCATCTCATTTTCCATCTATGCTACTTAGCTGGAGTTGTCATAGAAGGAGACATCCTTATTGAAGAGGACAAGCCCATCACTAAGAAGAGGATGGAGCAAACAAGAGAGCCCATTCATGGATCTCAAGAGATGCATGAGGAAGCTCATCATCAAGAAATTGCTGAGATGCCTCAAGGGATGCATTTTCCTCCAAACAACTATTGGGAATAACTCAGCACTTCTCTAGAAGGATTGAGTCATGACATGAACCAATTAAGGGTGGAACATCAAGAGCACTCCATCATTCTCAATGAGATTAGAGAAAATCAAAGAGCTATGAGGGAGGAGCAACAAAGGTAGGGAAGAGACATAGATGAGCTCAAGAACACCATTGGTCCTTCAAGAAGATGGTGCCACCATCACTAAGGTGGACTCATTCCTTAACTTCCTTGTTCTTATCTCTCTGTTTTTCAGTTTTTGAGCTTCATGTTTGTCTATGTTTGTGTCTTTACTACATCATCACTAGTATTTAGTAACTATGTCTTAAGGCTATGAATAATTCCATGAATCCTTCACCTTTCTTAAATAAAAAATGATTCTAATACAAAAAGAACAAGAAGTACATGAGTTTCAAATTCATCCTTGAAATTAGTTTAATTATATTGATGTGGTGACAATACTTTTTGTTTTCTGAATGAATGCTTGAACAGTGCATATTTTTTATCTTGTTGTTTATGAATGTTAAAATTGTTGGCTCTTGAAAGAATGATGAACAAGAAAAATGTTATTGATGATCTAAAAAATCATAAAATTGATTCTTGAAGTAAGAAAAAGCAGTGAAGAACAAAAGCTTGCAAAAAAAATGGCGAAAAAAAAGAGAAAGCTAACAGAAAAAGTCAATAGCCCTTAAAACCAAAAGGCAAGGGTAAAAAGGATCCAAGGCTTTGAGCATCAATGGCTAGGAGGGCCCAAGTAAATAAAATCCAGGCCTAAGCGGCTAAATCAAGCTGTCCCTAACCATGTGCTTGTGGCATGTAGGTCCAAGTGAAAAGCTTAGGACTGAGTGGTTAAAGTCGTGATCCAAAGCAAAAAGAGTGTGCTTAAGAGCTCTGGACACCTCTAACTGGGGATGTTAGCAAAGCTGAGTCACAATCTGAAAAGGTTCACCCAGTCATGTGTCTGTGGCATTTATGTATCCGGTGGTAATATTGGAAAACAAAGTGCTTAGGGCCACGGCCAAGACTCATAAAAGTAGCTGTGTTCAAGAATCAACACACTTAACTAGGAGAATTAATAACATTATCTGAACTCTGAGTTCCTATGGATGCCAATCATTCTAAACTTCAAAGGATAAAGTGAGATGCCAAAACTGTTCAGAAGCAAAAAGCTACAAGTCCCGCTCATCTAGTTAGAACTAATATTCATTGATATTTTGGGATTTATAGTATATTCTCTTCTTTTTATCCTATTTGATTTTCAGTTGCTTGGGGACAAGCAACAATTTAAGTTTGGTGTTGTGATGAGTGGATAATTTATACGCTTTTTGGCATTATTTTTAGGTAGTTTTTAGTAGGATCTAGCTACTTTTAGGGATGTTTTTATTAGTTTTTATGCAAAATTCATATGTTTTTACTTTACTATGAGTTTGTGTGTTTTTCTATGATTTCAGGTATTTTTTGGCTGAGATTGAGGGACCTGAGAAAAATCTGATAGGAGGCTGACAAAGGACTACAGATGCTGTTAGATTCTGACCTCTGTGCACTCGAAATGGACTTTCTGGGGCTACAGAACTCCAAATGGCGCGCTCTCAACTGCGTTAGAAAGTAGACATACAGGGTTTTCCAGCAATATATAATAGTTCATACTTTATTCGAGTTTAGATGACGCAAACTGGCGTTCAACGCCAGCTCCATGCTGCATTCTGGAGTAAAACGCTAGAAACACGTCACAAACACACCAAAGTGGGCCCCGGAAGTGGATTTCTGCACTTAGACTTATTTCTGTAAACCCTAGTAGCTAGTTTAGTATAAATAGAACTTTTTACTATTGTACTAGGCATCTTTGATCTTTGGACGAGCTTTTGGAACATCTTTGATTATTGTTAGTCCTTAGACATTGGGGGCTGGCCTCACGGCCATGCCTAGACCTTTATAACTTATGTATTTTCAACGGTTGAGTTTCTACACACCATAGATTAAGGTGTGGAGCTCTGCTGTTCCTCGAGTATTAATGCAATTACTATTATTCTTCTATTCAATTCAGCTTATTCTTATTCTAAGATATTCGTTGCACTTTAACATGATGAAAGTGATGATCCGTAACGCTCATCATCATTGTCACCTATGAACGCATGCCTGACAACCACTTCCATTCTTCCTTAGATCGAGCGCGTATCTCTTAGCCTCCATTCCGAAAGATCGGAGTCTTCGTGGTATAAGCTAGAATTATTGGCGGCCATTCCTAAGATCCGGAAAGTCTAAACCTTGTTTGTGGTATTCCGAGTCCGATCTGAGATGGGATGATTGTGACGAGCTTCAAACTCGCGAGTGTTGGACGTAGTGACAGACGCAAAAGAATCACTGGATTCTATTCCAACATGATCGAGAACCGACAGATGATTAGCTGTGCTGTGACAGAGCATTTGGACCATTTTCACTGAGAGGACGAGAGGTAGCCATTGACAACGGTGAAACCCAACATACAGCTTGTCATGGTAGGGAGTAAGAATGATTGGATGGACGCAGTAGGAAAGCAGAGATTCAGAAGGAATACAGTATCTCCATGCGCTTATCTGAAATTCCCACCAATGAATTACATAAGTATCTCCATCCCTATTTTATGTGTTATTTATCTTTATATTCGAAAACCATTATAACCATTAGAATTCGCTGGTTAGTTGTGCGAAGTTGTGACAAAGTGTGATTCACGTTTGAGAGCTCCAAGTCTTTGGCGCCATTGTTGATGATCACAATTTCGTGCACCAAGTTTTTGGCGCCGTTGTTGATGATCACAATTTCGTGCACCACATGCCACGCATCAAACATGCATGCATGCCCAGCCCCTGCTTGTATACCCGGTGAAGAACCCCATCCCTTTCACTCTCATTCAACTCGTGCCTCACTCACCCCCAACCCCACCTTTTCTTCTAGGGGTATAATCGGTTCGGTTTTGGACCAAAAACCAACCGAACCGACCCGTTCAGTTCTACAGTGATGCCAACCGTTCAGTTTGTTGCTTTCTGGACAACCGAATTGAACGAATAGCAGTTTGGTTCGGTCGATTTTTTCGGTTTTTTTAAACCTAATAATCAAAATTTAAATTACCATAAAATGAAGTTTAAAACCATCAATAAACTAGAATAATAAGAGTATATCACATCCAAATTCAATACAATTTCAACTTGTCCCAACAATTAAACATAAAAACAAAGACAATTAAAAATGTCTAGCAAACAACAAAAATAAACACAGTTTAAAACATACTAAAAACCGAAACAGCCACTTTAAACCAAATAAAAACCAAAAGTGCGACCATACTTAATCTGAATCACACCAAATTCATCATCATCTTTTTTAGGATGGTGCAATTTCTACAAAAACAAAATAAAGAAATCAATATAGATTATAAATATAAACATAATAAAGATTATAAATTATAATAAATTATCAAACCTTAATAAAATAACAAAGTTTTAAACCATAATAAAATTGAGGATCTTTGAAAATAAAGATAGCTATAAAATCTTAAAATGAAGAAGTCTTGACCCAAAGAGAGCGAAAAAATAAAAAACTAATCAACTTTAGAGCATTTTAATAAAGACCTACACACAATATTGAAAACATTAATCCAAAAGTATTAGCTCTTCACTTCGTAACTAATCTCCATTGAGTCAGTTCAAACAAGCATTAGGTGAAACTAACAGAATAGACTTATCAGGTATTGTAACAAATATTTTGCAAGCAATTAAAGGCAATCACTAATCACTTAATAATAATACTCTTGGGAGCCAACAGTCTTAAATTTATGTTGAAATTAAATAAAATACAAGTGTTTGTTGCTATCATAAATGACATAAAAATAATCCATTACGACAGTATAAATGAAACTATTATAAGTCACCCACCAATGTTTCTTGATTATTATTTTTCTTGTCTTTTTTTTTTCCCTCTCCCAAACGATGACAAAGGAGAGGTCAAGTCCTCATAAGGAAGAGGAAGTTCATGACGGTAAACAAGTCATAGATAGAGCCATATAAAGATCAAACTTATACACAATAGGAAAACTTCCTTTCAGGCTCACATGATAGAGCCATAGAGGCTCGCCCCAGCTAGTCGTTATCAGTACCAAACAAGAACTCAAAATCATAATAATTCACCTAATAATAAAGCAACAGTAACAGCAAATTAATCCAGCAACAGCAACATAGTTTATTAAACATACTAGGTTATTAAAGTAAGGGTTAAGTATGATTTTGGTCCTAACATAGAGGTCGAAAATCGATTTCGTTCCCAACTTTTTTTTTGCTACAAAATGGTCTCCAAAGTTTCAGTTTGTTTTAAAATCGTCTTTCGAACGAAAATACCCTTCTTTCTTCACCCCAAAATCAACCACCACCACCACCACCACCAGAACAGAAGCCTACGCCCAACCAGAACCACCACCATCACCACCACCATTATCATTATGGTCATCATCATCATCATCATCAGAAAATTCAAGCAACATGCACTTTGAACAATAATCAACAAATTCAGCAACAACAATATTCCAAATTCAAATTTCAGCAACAACAATATTCCACAACAAATTTCACAAAATATAAAAAATTTCACAAAAATCCAATTCACTGGTGGTGGTGCGATGGTGCGGTGCAGTGCGGTAAAACGGCAGAGCGGCAGGATGGTGAAGAAGAAGAAGAAGAAGAAGAAGCTGGTGGTAGTGCGGTGCGGTGCAGTAGGACGGCAGGGCGGCAGGGCAGCAGTGCGGTGGCGCGGTGGTGCAGCGATATGGCGGTCCCCCTTCTCTCCCCCTTTTTCTCGCCCCCTTCTGTATCCCTTTCTTTTTTCTTTTTTATTTATTTATTTCATTTTTATTTTATTTTATAATTTTTTAATGAGGGGTAATTTAGTAATAAAAAAAATAAAATTGGTAAAAAAAGGACGATTTTAAAACAAACTGAAATTTTGGAGATCATTTTGTAACAAAAAAAAGTTGGAGACGAAATCGATTTTCAACCACTACGTTGGGGACCAAAATCATACTTAACCCTTAAAGCAACAACAACATAGTTTATGAAATAAAATAAACAAGTTGTGACTATACTTTCCTTCCAACAGACCAGCAACAACAACATCTAATAACTTGCAACAAATTGTGAATATACCAAGTTACTCACCTCAGAAGAAGACATCGTGAGTTGCAGGAGAGGGCTCGGACTAAGGTTGTTGCTCGGCGACAGTGATTACTGCTCGGCGATGGAGAAGAATGGCTCAGTTTAGGCTTTGTTGCGACGGCGTGGACTAGATGACGGCATGGACTAGACGACGGCCTAAAGACTGCGGTTAGACGACGGACGACTTGCGACTGGAGGACGGCAACAACTCTCTGGCTCTCTCAGGTTCACATTCTCTTTAATAAACACAAGTAACAATAAGTGTGTTTGGTAAAAATACTATAATAGACATTAATATAAGAATTAAATTTGGATATTAATTAATATATGAGGTTATGTTAGACTTTTGAATTTTAAAAAGTACAAACCAATTTTAAAAAGCTCTTTATTAAGTATTTTTAAAAATACTCATAGCTTTTAAAAAGCTATAAGTACAAGCATATGAACTTTTTAATTTACCAAATACAAACAAGATGAAAAATACAAACATTTCTTTAAAAAATTTTACCAAACCAGGTCTAAATATTTTATTATTTACACTATATATAAGAAATAACAAAACATATTATTTTAAGAATTATATAAAATAAAAATATTTTAAGAAAAAAAAGTTGTGCACCAAATATTTGTAGGGTGTGTATATATTTATTTTATATCCCAAATTCTATTATTATGAATAGCTTAATTAATATAACTATTTAATTGATTAGCTAGTTCTCTTGTAACTCCACAATTTATGCCACTTCAAATGTGTATATACCAGTCTACCATGAGATTCGCTTTTTTGATCCTATAGGCTAGTTAGTCACTACACTACTACTGGTTACAAAATATATACAAATCAACCTTCTTTCCACACTTAATGGTGTTTGTAGAACAAGTAGTAAAATGGGCAACAAGGTTGGAACGCCATGCGTGTGCATTCCCATAAAAAGAATGAAAAGAAAGGAAACAAGAGTTGCTGCTAATTTTCCTTCCATCAGTGATTTGAGCCTTGAAAATTTTCTGGACGCAATTGAAGAACAAACTCCTATTCATCTTGACGTCCCATCTTTTCTTTGCCAAATCTGCTTTGAATCGAAGCCTCTAAACCAGTCCTTCGACTTGGAGGGTTGCACGCACTTCTATTGCACAAGATGCGTAGCCCAATACATCGTGGCGAAGCTCAAAGACAATGTGTTCAATGTCGTGTGCCCTGAGCCAACATGCTCTGGAATCTTGAACCCTAACCACTGCAAATCAATTCTACCGAGCAATGTTTTCGAATGGTGGGAGCGCGTTCTAAGCGAATCCGCGATCCCTGAAAATGTCAAATTCTATTGTCCTTTCAGTGATTGCTCTGCCTTGTTAATCAACAACAATGATGATGGAAAAAGTAGGATGCTGGGATCGGATTGTCCTCATTGCAAGAGAAGCATTTGTGTCAAGTGTCAGGCACCTTGGCATACAGAATTGAGCTGTGAGAAATTTCAGAAAAAGAATAACAAAAGCAATGATCTGATGCTGGATTTAGCCAAGAGAAGGAAGTGGAAACAGTGCCCTAATTGCAAGCGCTACGTTGAGAAGACAGATGGCTGCAATGATATAACATGCAGGTCCGTTTCCTTTTTTTTTCCCTTCTTATATATAAATATGGAAAATATTTGAGAGACCATTAAATTATAAAAAGGTGGACACTCAGGTGCAGCCGACTTCACGTGAAGTTGATAGTTGAGAACTGTTAAATGGTTTGACTTATTTGACTAAATTTTTATTTAACGGCTCTCAGCTATCAACTTCACGTGAAATCAACTGCACCTGAGTTTCACCTTATAAAAATCAACCATCCTATAATCCTTATTTTTCTTTTTAATTATTGTTAAAATAAATAAATAATTTTATATTTGATAAATATATAATTATCAATATTAAATATATAAAATTATAAGTGTTCAATTAAATAAAATAATTTTAATTATTGTTTTTCTAACGTTACTCTAGTAAATTGGGATTATATATATACTACTTTACTCGTACAATAAAACCGAGAACATGATAAAATAATAGTATATAATTTTATTTGAAAACTTTCAGGATAAATTACAAAAATAATTATGAACTATTAAATTGTGTTTAAAAAAATTATTAAATTTGGGGTAATTTACACAAATAAAATGAAGGAAAGAAACTGTTATACAAATATAACATTCTGAAAAATCAGACGTAAGTGCAACAAACACAATTGTATGTAATTTACAACACTCTAACGCGGAATCTAAATACATGTAATCCGCTATATCCTATCGCAGATTACGTGAGAAGTTAAATACTCATAAACCGCTACACCCTGTAGCGGTTTATGATCATATGGACCCGAAACCTATTCTGCTACACCCTCTAGCGGATTATGAAGAGAGTGGATGCTTGGAAACATATTCATGAATACCAGTCTAATAGTAACAACCGGTGATGCAAGATGTACAAAGTTATACAAATATACCGTCATAAGCAATAAGTCGTAGAAATATAATAGCCACCAGGCATTAGCACTAATACAGAATAAATTACTACATAAGTCATACAAATGTAATAGTCACAAACGATTAACACTTAAAGGAAATAAAAATGTCATAAGTCATACAAATAGGTCGGAAGTAACACTAACACTAACACACCAAAGGCACTAACACTAACACCCAAAAACGTAAATCGCTACATGAGAAAATAAAATTCAAAAACTAGAAGCACAAACACTACAAGTCCTACGAACTACCAGCAACCGTGGAGCCTCTCCGGGGGCAAGATCTACGAGTGTGCCCAGAGCCCGCATCACTTCGGTCGGTTAGGGTCGGCCTCATCCATGTTGTTCTGGATTCTGGTAGACCTCGGTCGCCCATCACGACAACACCTCAAGCTAGGATCCGGAATAATGGTCGGACCATCATAAGGTGGACAAAGTCCCTCTGGTATTGGTGGCACAAAACCCATCTGGTACATCCTAAACACTTTCTGCATGGTGTAGACTTCGTCGACATAGATAGACCAGTCAAGCCGTGACTGGGCACAACATGCAATCGCATGGCAACATGGATAATGGAAAGCCTGAAAGTATCCACAGTCGCATGTACGATCCTGAAGGGAAACTCGGTACGTCCCTAGTGAAAAGAACCCGGTCGGTGTCGTCTTGGCAACGATATACTCAGACTGGTGTCTGTCAAATAGGGTGACAGTGAAGCACTTGGAGTCTTTCAAATTGCGCTCCATTGCCTTCATAAAAGACTGGAAAAACTTGGCATCGTTGGCCAACTAAGCCTCTGCCGTCTGACCACGAATCACAAACAACTCTGCTAGCCGACCATATGTGGACTTCACCAGGGCGGTAATCGGAAGATTCCGTGTACCCTTCAGAAAAGAATTAACACACTCAGATATTTGGTCGTCATGTGACCGAATTGTCTGCCACCATCCTGGTGCTGAGGCCACTTATCGTATTCTATTCTATTCGCCCAATCACAGATTGCCGAATTCTTAGTCCACATTATATCAAACCAATAGTGAAACTCTGCCTCAGTCTTCGCATAAGCAGCGTTCACAAGCAAACGCTTTGCATCCGTGCCCTTGAAACTGAGTGCGAAGTTAGCTGCAACATGCCGAATACAAAATGCTCGATACGCATGAGGGGGTAACCACCCACTGTTAGGGTTCTCTAGTGCAGCCTTGATGTCGTTGTGCATATTTGAATGTGTTAATTCTATTCTATCCCCTATTGTGGAGTCACATGTTGGCGCAGGTTGGTCAGGAAGAAAGACCACGACTCGGCATTTTCCCCCTCCACGAGACTGAAAGCAATAGGCAAGATGTTGGAGTTCCCATCTTGGGCGATGGCCAGGAGCAAAGTCCCGCCATACTTGCCATACAGATGAGTACCGTCTATTCTGACCAATGGCTTGCAATGTCGGAAAGCTTCAACACAAGGAGGAAACGTCTAGAAAAGACGATGAAAGTACACGGTTGAGTCGTCAACGTCATCATCGACTCGAACCGGAGACGTCTTCAACAAGGCAACCGTCCCCTCCATGGTTGATTACACACCAAGGATCCATCGAGGTAGCTTGGCATAGGACTCTTTCCAGTCCCCATATATCTGTGCTACCGCTTTCTATTTTGCCAACCACGTCTTCCTCCATGGTTAACATGTTGCTGGGTTTGTCGGAATTTCATCATCGGTGTCCCCTCCAATATCAGCAGGCTCTTCGTCGGAATCATCCTCTAGCAATGCATTTTCAACTCGATCTGGTTCCCCATCACGTCCTACATCTGGAGATGGATGAGTTGAAGTGAATACCCCAACTGGACCAGCTGGCCGATACTTCAACAAACACTTAGGTGCAACGACGGGCATCGAGGTAGAGGCACCCCCCATCGTGGTGGACTGAGGGTTTAGTGCGGATGCCCCAGAACTATCGATCCCATGTTCCAACTTCGCAAACAACTCATGTATCCTTACTTCTGTTAAACTCCGGCGACAATGAAACAACACCAGGATATCTTCATCTGATCGTAACATGAATGTTTCATATTGCACGCCGGTTGACACAACCGCAATAGGAATCTTGTAGAACAGCTTCTCCACCCACTTTGTGCCACCCGCGCCCAACTTCTGCAATATACTGGTCTTTAGATCCAACAGTGTATTAGACGACCTGATGAAAACACTCAGTGGTTCTCTATCTGTAAACTTCACACCGTGCCTCTTACTCTTTTTTATTTTTTCAAAAGAGTGCACTAACACCAAAAAGCTCTCTTCACTCTCCATTCCTCAAGTTATGAATGAAAAAAAATGACACTCTACACAACTTGTTGGGTATATATAGGCATCTTCTTTGCTTCCATTCTCTTCATAATTCGCTAAAGGGTGTAGCGGTTTTTGAGTATTTAACTTCTCAATGTAATCCGCGACAGAGTGTAGCGGATTATGTGTATTTAGGTTTCGCGTTAGGGTATCGCGAATTACATACAATTGGGTTTGTTGCATTTGGCTCTGGTTTTTCAGAATGTTGTATTTGTGTAACAGTTTCTTTCGTTCATTTTATTTATGTAAATTGCCCTTAAATTTGTTAACAAATACCCTTAAATTATTTTAAAACATGATAACAATAAGAAGATACTAAATTATTTTAAAACATGACAAATTGTTTCTAGATTTAATTCAAAATATTTTATATAAATATTTAAATAATTATTTATATGAAAAAAAACTAAAATTAGGTCTTTAGATTCTTTTCATTTTAAAAATATTTTTGCGACAGGAAGATTCTAGAAGGCTTAGAGAAGGGAGATGTTGTATTTATGGTCTTCTTTAATTTTGATTAATTAAGCCCTAAAATCAGAAATTATAATTTGGCTTCTGTTTAGTCTACGCAGTGGATTATGTAGGAGACAATTCTGTTTTGTCTCATAAAACCAAAAAACAGAATTAATGTAGAGAAGAATAAGGTGACATAGCCATATATCTTGGTTTAATTGCCTTGTACAATGCAACCTACATTTAGTCTCCACTACAACGTTGGTAGAGTTTTCACTATCTTTTAAGTATTACATACACCAATTTTTTAAGACTCAACATAATCCTATCTGAGGCACATCAAACTTCAACATAAACTTGATTTGGTTATGTACATACATAAACCAGATACACTAAGTGCTTATCCAACTTAGTAAGGGATATCTCTCAGGTACTTGATACAAAATAGAAATACAACCAAAAGAAATCAGAAATAACTTTTGACTTTTCTCTCAAGTGTATCACTCAACCTTTTCTCTCAATGGTTTTTATCAATGCCTCTCTCTTTTTCCTTTTACTTCAAAATGAAACAAAGAAAGATATACATTGAAAAAGAAATATAAACAGTAAAACATGAAGGAGATGATAATTCATAGCCTTAATTCTATATGCAGAACCCAATATCTGAACTCAAAACCTTGTTCTTCATCTTGGCGGAGTGCTCCTTTTAGTATAGGTGCAATGTTTTCAAAACTTCAAACTCTGTTGTGAGGTTTTCACTTTTCTCTTTCTCGAGTTCTCTCTCCCTGGTCTCCAATGATATTCATTTTCTCTTTTGTATCTTTCTCTGAGCCATGGTTAAAGTTTCTTCAAAGTCAACTTTTTGGTCCTTGGGCTAACTGAGATCCTTCCTTCTCTTTCTTCAATCATCCCCAAAAATTAGGGATTTTGAATTAGGCCTTAGCACCGTAGCAGACACAGCAGTAGCACCATTCAACTTTTTCAATAAGCTTAGCAAAATTCAAACCATTAGATTTGTGTTTTGGCTCTAAGAAACACTTTCAACCATTGATTCACAGTAGAGATGTTCAACCACTACTTTCTTCATTTTTTCCAAAATGTTGTTGCAGAGTGTAAGAAAAGATGTGAAGCAATTAACTTGCATGCAAAAGAAAATAAATTACCTTTAACCTTTGAACTTGCTTAACATGCTTTTAATTAAGGGTTAAGTATGATTTTGGTCCCCAACGTAGGGCCTGAAAATTTATTTCGTCTCTCGCCTTTTTTTCGCTCCAAAATAGTCCCCAAAGTTTCAGTTTGTTTTAAAATCATCCTTTTTACCAATTATATTTTTTATTACCAAATTACCCTTTATTAAAAAAATTATAAAATAAAATAAATATAAAATAAATAAATAAAAAAAGAAAAGAAAGAAAGAAAGGGGGATACAGAAGCGGGGTGGGTGGGGAGAGAAAGGGGGGGCGAGAAAAGGGGGGAGGGGAGGGGGGAGGGTGGAGGGGGGAGAGAAAGGGGACCCATGCCGCCGCACTGCCGCCCCCGCCTACCGCTTCTTCTTCTTCCTCCCGCCGCCACACCCACCGCCGTCCTTCTTCTTCTTCTTCTTCTTCATCCCGCCGCCGCACCCACTGCCGCACCGCCGCCCGCCGCTTCTTCTTCTTCATCTGTAAATTCTGTGAATTGAATTTTTTTTTGTGAAATTTCTGGATTTTTTTTGTGAAATTTGTTGTGAAATATTGTTGTTGCTGAAATTTAAATTTGGAGTATTGTTGTTGCTGATTCTGGGTTCTTGATGATGATGATGATTTTCTGAGTTGAGTTTTTGTTTGTCTGAGTTTGAGTTCTGGATCTGAGTTCTGATGAGGATGACGATGATGATGTTGATTTTCTGATTTCTGGTTGGTGTGATGGAGATGGTGATGGAGTGGCAGAGGGTGGGGGTGGTGGCGGTGGTTCTGGTTCTGGTGGTGGTGGTGGTGGCATGATTTTAGGGAAGAAGGGATAGGGGCATTTTGGTCCGAAGGACCATTTTAAAACAAACTAAAACCTTGGGGACCATTTTGGAGCGAAAAAAAGACGAGGGACGAAAAAAATTTTCAGCCCCTACGTTGGGGACTAAAATCATACTTATCCCTTTAATTTAACTTGATTTGACATTAACTTTCTTAATTTGCTTTCTCTTTCCTTCTTCTTTGGTGTTTGAGTTTGAAAGTAAAGCTTTCTCTCTCTGTGTTTACCTAAAGTCAAGGTTCTAAAAACCAAACCGGTCATCAAATAGCTCGTCACTGGTTCACTAGTTTACTAGTCCAACCGATGGTTCAACCGAAAAACCCATTTTAGAATAAAATAATAAATAAACATCCTAAAATATCTTCCAAATTTAAAACACTACACAAAAAATAATCAACCAAATTCATATGATTTTATCAAAATACAAACTCAAAAGTTAAATAGTAAAAAGAAATATCTAAATATTAAATTTTGACTTTGAGGGTTAACAGGATCACTTAACACCTTAGATTCTAATTTAGAAATGTTAGGAGACAAAGGATTATCAATTTCAAAAGAATGTTTAGCTAGTTTAGTTAGAAAATGTTGATCATTCTGTGGTATTATGCTAACTGAACATGAACCTAAACCTTGCAAGATGACCTTTTCAGTTTAATCTTAGGCAGCATTACGTTCATCTGTTGTAAGAGAGCTCTCTTAGCAACAGATTCTTCTTGTTGAGCAAGCCATAAACGGGATCTAGTGTTGTTTCTAAGTTGAGGTATCAACATAACAAGTAGTAATTGAATAAGAAAGCATAACATATCACCAACTACCTATACACTTTGACTCTCTTTCCACTACCATCATCATCATTCATCAGTTTATTTATATATGGCATTGGCAGGTAGCTACCTTACTCATTCAGCAACAACCAACATTTGATTTGATTTCCATTTTTAGCATTCAGCAACAACCATTACAAAACAACAGCATAACAACAACAGTGCCATAACAAAACAGCAGCACAACAACAACAGCAACTTAACAAGTCACTAATAAGAAATTTCAAATTTAATTAGCAATCCTATTCTTGTTTCGTGCATTTAATTACTCATGAACAAAACTCAACTCTACCTGAATTGTAAATTTAACCTTGGTCTTATGGAATCATAAATAGGAATACATTACATTGCTCTTTCTTCTAAAATTCAAGCAAAAACACATGATTTCACAATTTAAAACTTTATTCACCAGCTTCTCTTCTAATTCATCTGGAATATGCGCAAATACACTTTACAGTATCCAAATATCCAAATACAACAACTCAATAATCTCAAGTTCTCAACTCTCAAGGACAACAATAGGTATACAGAAGCAGAACCATAATAGAATTAAACAAAATTAGTCAATGAATGTAAACACTAAAATTCAAAATAGAAATTAAAGACAATAGAACTATAAATTATCAATCCTAAACCACAGACAACAATAATTGAAGAAGAAAAATGAAAAATCAGTAAATCACAAATTCAAAATTATTAATTAACAATATTCAACCATTATTCAACCTATTATTCAACCTAGGAATTCATATATTAATTAACAATTATTCAACCAATAAGGCCATAACAAGTTCAGAGATTATTCAACAATTATTATTAAAAAATAGTAAAATACCTAGAAGAACAAAGCTGGCGATGGAGGCATGAACAGAACTGGCGACGGAGGAACAGAGCTACACGACGGAGGTAAGAGGCGAGCCCGACGACTATGCTTCCACTGCTAAGAGTCTGAGACGTTAGCTGAGTGAGGGACTGACTGAGCTTCGAAGCTCCAACCGGTGACGGCGTCAAAAGCAGTCTGGCGGCTGAACGAAAGGGAGGGATTGAGCTCGCCAGTGTTGAGAGGAACGGCCAGCTCGAAGGTGATGAGAGGGACGAGAGAGGGATTATGTGCTGCACTGTTGGAGAGTTGGAAGGAGTTAGGGTTGGTAGGGTTGGGGTGTTTTACTTAATGCTAAACGGTTGCGTTTTGGCATTTTTGGGCAAAATAAGAAAACCGGCCAGATTCTGGTTCGGTCCAACCGATCGGTTCTTGGCCGGTTCAACAATTTGAAAACGATTTTGATTATGGCAGTTTTTTATGTTAAACTAAACCGTAAAAATCACCGGTTCATGGTTAAACCGATCAGACTGGCCGGTCCAGTTCGATTTTCAGAACCATGCCTAAAGTGAACTTTTGAAGCTTAGCTTAGGGTAACTTCTCTTTTGCTTGATTGACATTGGGCTTGGTTTAGAGTTCAACTTGCATTCAGCTGCATTGTGATCACTTTGTTTCATTAGTTTGGGCTGCAACAACTTTAGGCATTCACACTTAAATCAATTCATCAAAAATCACTTGAGTTTTTAACCCAACTTAATCATGTTTGTCATCATCAATGTGTTATTTATTTTTTTAACTCAACAGGACATTAACAAAAAAATATTTTAAAATAATTTCAAAATTATATATATATATATATATATATATATTGTCTCATTTTTCTATTATGTTAGCAAAAAATTATATCAAAATTTGATCTTTAAAATTTATTTTAAAAATATATATTTAACTATTAAACACTTGTTATTTTTTAATATATTTTGAGGGTATTTTATCATCAACAAATTTTAATGGTGACACAAATATTTACAACTATAATATAATTAAAGTTCTGTATACTTTATTGAATTTATTGAGCAAGTATGGAAGGAGACACATGAAAAAATTATTTCATGGTAACATGTTACATTTCCTTGTTGAAATGTGTGACTTCACCAATTAAGTTGATCATTATAACGTAAAAGAGAAAAGATTTTGACACCAAAAGAATAAATTTGATGGATCAATTAAGAAACCGAATGAAAACGAAGATATCTTTGAGGAGAAATTATTATCATGGAGACAGATTTAGAGTGGCTGAGCTAAAGGAGGAATTGTATGCAGTAAGGCAAAGTGATTTGTCCGTGACTGCCTATTTCATGAAGCTGAAGCCACTTTGGGAAGAGTTAGATAGCTTTCAACCGATTTCACTATGCAATTGTGGAGAGAAATGCTCGTGTGGTCTTGGAGTAGTGAGAAGATATAGAGCTGAAGGAAATTTTGTTAGGTTTTTAAGGGGATTGAGTGAACAATTTATTGGAGTAAAAGTTTTAGATCATACTAATGAACCCTCTCTCAGACATTGATTCAAGTTTTTCACTACTTACTCATCAAGAAAGGCAATTAATTGGAGATGATAGTGAGTCAAGGTTTTGATGAGCGCAACATACGCCAAAACTCAAGACAACAACAAAAGCCCTGAAACAAACACTGGCAGAGGAGATAATACCTATAGTATGGGGGAGAGGAAAAGGAAATACTCATGGTGGAAGAGGACAAGGTAGAGGAAGAGTGATCTGCAATCACTGTGGTAAGAACGGTCACATAGTAGATGTTATGTTTGCTTTCGCAAACATGGTCTAGCACCACATTTGAAGGAAAGATATGGTGATGATGCTACAATCAACTATGCAGCCACTGATGAGAATCATGATGAAACCAGTGTAGAGCAAAGGCAGAAAGATAAGGAACTAGCTTTGGAGTTCACTCAAGAGCAGAAGCTCGCTTTACTCTTATTAGAGAATCATTAGAATCAATTTAGATCAATTAGTATCGTTTATATTTATATAGCATATCTGTATATTAATTGTAGGATTCTATGCTTTTATTAATTTGATTCTTCTAGCACCTATATATACCCCTTGTATATTGTATTTTTTATCACACTGAATAATACACAAAACACTTTCTTCAGCTTGGTCTTTTGTTTCTAACATGGTATCGGAGCTATGGTATCCTTCTTGAGAATGATAAGTTGATTTTCTTCTGGTGAAATCACCGTACTTTCATACTTTTCTTCCGTGCCATTTTTTTTCTCTCTCTTTTGTCAATGCTTTAATGCTTTTCTTACATCACCGATTACCTCACCCACTACTTACTTATTCTCATGGAGAAACCATATGTTTTTCATCACTTTTCGATAGTTTGTAATCTCTTCACAGTTTTTCACTTTTCAGCAGTTTTCCGGCAGTTCGCCATCATTTTAGTAGTTTTTCTGCAGTTGGCCACTCTTGTAGCAATTCTGTCTGCGTTCTCTTCCGGCAGTTCTGTCTGTGTTTCCTTCCGACAATTTCGTCTGCGCTTCATTCTGGCAGTTCCATCTGTGTTTTCTTGTGGCAGTTCCGTCTGCATTTCCTTGTGGTAGTTTCATCTGCGCTTCCTTTTGGCAGTTCCATTTGTGCTTCCTTCCGGCATTTCTGTCTGCGCTTCCCTCCGATAGTTCTGTTTGCACTTTCTTCAGACAGTTCCGTTTGCACTCGTTCTATCAGTTTAGGCATGTTTTTTATTTAGTTGTTTCAAATAAGTTTCAAACTCAAGAGCTTAGGTTGTTTTTTTTCAATAACAATTGGTTTCTAGCCTCTTGTGTTTTGTCTCCTCTGGCAGTACTTTGTCCTCTTTTTTCGACTCTTTATTGACGCTTTGGTTCGTCACCACCACTACTCCCGCCTTCGTCTCGCTGTGAAATTTTCAACGCCACTAGAATCACCGCTGGAAGCCGTTGGATGCGCCGCCCAAAGTTCCCTACCCGATTGAAGTGCTCCTCCTTCCAACGTCGTTCGATCTGCGTCCAGATCGAAGGCTTAGCGCACGGACCTGCACTCGACCCTGCTGCCCGACCCGACCCGTGTGCCCCTTCTTTCCTCGTCAGCGTTGACGCGCTCTTCTTCTCCATTCATGCGGCGCCACGTGTCCTATCCTCATGACATGGCATTTGACGTAGTGCTGACGTGGCATCTGACGTGGCAACTAGTGGGACCATCTCTAAGGTTTTTTGGGACCCTCTCTAAGGTTTTTTGGTAAGCTCTTTCTGATTTTACCATCCGTTTTCTTGTTCTCTGCTCCGAATTTACAGTTTTCACTCCTCTCTCTGATCTTCGTCTCTACTATTATGGATACTTTAGATATTTTGGCTACCAGAGACAGAAAGGGTAAATTCTGTCGAAACTGTAACTGTTCTGGGCACTTCTTCTCAGACTGTCCTTTTGTTGAATGTCACAAATGTCAACAGAAAGGTCACATTAGCTATAATTGTCTATAAGTATTCTGCCATTACTGCAAGCTCTCAGGAAATTTTATTACTGCCTGTCCTACTCGCCCACCACGTCCTGGTCACCTCGAGCATCATTCTCATCCCAACTTCTCCAAGAATGCATCTGCTTCTGCTATCTCTGCTACTGAAGCTACCACATCTGCTCCTCTCAACCTGTCTTCTGTCTCTCTCTCTCTCTTTAATATTGCATCTCTTCTTAAGCATCTTCTCTCGCTTTCAGGTAATACTCCTGCTGCTTTTTCGACTTCTCCAGGTAATTCTAAATGGTATTTTGACTCGGGTTGCTTTAATCACATGTCTCCGTTGCGTGATTTTTCTCGTCTCTGTCTACCACTACAAATGCACCTTCTATTAATACTGCTAATGGTTCCCTCTTGCACACAACACACAATGGTTCTATCTCCCAGTCGACTCTTAATCTTCCTGATACCTATTATATTCCCAACCTTAACTTTAATCTTTATTTCTGTTGGACAACTTGTTGATCTGAATTTTGATGTCACTTTTTCCATGTTTGGTTGTCGTGTACAGGATCGCCAGATGGGATAAATCATCGGAACTGGACGTAAGGTCAGAAGGTTATTTGTACTCGAGAATTTTCATATTCCTTTTGTGCCAAATCTCTGTGCTACTTCTTCTCCGTCTACCCTTTACTTATGGCATCAACGTCTTACCCACAACTCTTTAGAAAAATTGCGTCCTCTTGTATCTCAGGGTGTATTGGGTCTGGTTCCTATTAAGTCTTTTGATTGCATTTCTTGTCAAACTTCCAAACATCCTGCTTCATCGTTTCACAATAATTCCTCTCTTGCTTGTTCTCCTTTTGATCTTATCCACTCTGATGTTTGGGGCCCCACTCCCATCGCTTCTATGGGAGGAGCTCAATACTTTATCATTTTTATTGATGATTATTCACGCTTTACTTGGGTTTATTGATGACTAATCGCCATGAGTTACCTCAGATCTATATTAACTTTGCCAAGTTTTCCAAAGTCATTAAGGTTTTTCGACGCGATAATGCTATAAAACACCGTGATTCTAAACTTTTAGCCTTTCTAGCAGAACATGGTACTTTGTCTGAGTTTTCTTGTCCTGGTACTTCTCAACAAAATGGCTGAGTTGAACGTAAACATCGTCACATTCTTGACTCTGTTCGTGCAATGCTTCTTTCTTCTTCGTGTCCTGAGTGCACTTGGGGTGAAGCTGTTCTTACTGCTGTTCATGTTATCAATAGACTTCCTTCTTCTGTTCTTGGTAATGTTACTCTCTTTGAGCATCTTTATCATACCTCTCCAGATTACAGTTCTCTTTGAGTTTTCGGTTGTGTTTGTTTTGTTCTTCTTTAGCTTCATCAGCATAGTAAACTCGAACCTCGTGCTCACATGTGTTGTTTTCTTGGTTATGGCACTGAACACAAGGGTTATCATTGTTGGGATCCTCTCTCTAAACGTATTCATATATCTAGTCATGTTGTCTTCTGGGAGCATCACATGTTTTCTTGTTTTTCCTCCTTTGAGTCTATTCCTCCCACCCAGTCACCTTTCTTCACTAACCCCAATGTTGACATTTTTTCTAGTGATGATTCTATAGGTTCTATCTCGGGTCATCCTTTACAGCCTCCTACTCTTCTGCCTTCTCCATCTCCCAATGATTCCAGACCGGACGGCGATGCCGTTCCTACCGTCATGCCTAATCCTCCCACTCGTTCTTCTAGGGTAAGGAATCTACCTCTTCATCTTATTGATTATCATTAGTTTTCTACTATTCTTCATCAACATGAACCTAAGTTATTCAGAGAAGCCTCCACAAATCCAAATTGGCAACAAGCAATGTAGGAAGAAATACAGGCACTTGAAAAAGCACACACTTGGGATTTGGTTGATCTTCCTTCTAATCAGGAAGTTGTGGGCAGTAGATGGGTATACAATATCAAAACTCGCTCTGATCGCTCTATTGACTGTTATAAGACATGCTTGGTTGCTCAAGGTTGTACGCAAGAGTATGGTATAGACTATGAAGAGACTTTTGCTTTTGTTGCTCGTCTCACATCTGTTAGAGCTCTTCTTGCCATTGCCGCGGTCAAAAAATGGTCTCTCAGTCAGATGGATGTGAAGAATGTATTTCTTAATGGAGATTTGAAAAAGAAGCTCTATATGAAACCATCTCCAGGTTATCCTTATCCTTCTAACAAAGTCTGTCTTCTTCGCAAGGCACTTTATGGTCTTAAGCAAGCTCCTCGTGAATGGTTTGACAAGTTCAGCACCACCATCTACAATCTCGATTTCACTTGCAATCCTCATGAGAATGCACTTTTTATTCGTAAAAGTGTACATGGAGTTGTTCTTCTGCTTTTGTATGTTGATGACATGATCATTACTGGAGATGATGTTGATGGTATCTTTGATCTCAAAGCCTCACTTCACCGTACCTTTGAGATGAAAGATCTTGGTTCTCTCAGCTATTTTCTTAGTCTCGAGGTCATCTCCACAGATGATGGCATCTATCTCTCTCAGCCTAAGTATGCTTCAGATCTTCTTGCTCGCGCTGGAATTACAGATAGTCGCATTGAGTCTACTCCACTTGAGCCTAATGTTTGATTTACCCCTATGGATAGCACTGTTTTGGATAATCTGACTCTCTATCGACAGTTAGTTAGAGGTCTCGTCTACTTGACTGTCACCCGACCAGACATTGCCTATCCAGTTCATGTACTTAGCCAGTTCTTGTCAGCTCCTCGTACTACTCACTATGCAGCAGTTCTTCGCATTCTTCGCTACATCAAAGGCACTCTATTTCATGGTCTTTATTTTTTTGCCCATTCCTCTTTGTCCCTTCAGGCATACTCCGATGCTGATTGGGCTGGTGATCCTACTGATCATCGTTCTACTACTGGTTACTATTTGTTTCTTGGCAACGCTCTCATTTCTTGGCGTGCTAAAAAGCAAACGTTCACTGCCCGCTCAAGCACAGAAGTTGAGTACCGTGCTCTCGCTGACACCACTACTGAGGTTATCTCGATTCGTTGGCTTCTCGAAGATTGTCCATAATGATGTGTTTCATGAACGCACCAAACACATTGAGATTGATTGTCACTTTGTTCAGCAATGTATCCTTATTGATGCTGTTCGTCTCATTGCTGTTGAAACACTGGATCAGATTACTGATATCTTCACGAAAACTCATCACCCAACTTGTTTTTGAATTTTGTTATCCAAACTCAAGATGGTATCCTTAGCTAAATGGTACTTACACTACATATTATTATTACTATTATGATTTGGCTAATTAATACTAGCAAGAAGCATCATCCATTACGACAAAGAAGTTGTAACTAACTTATCTCATAGGTATATAGTTTGTTATTATTATTTTGGCAAAAAAGAAAAAGTAACAAAGCGCTATTTTGTCCTTTTCTCTTTTAGTTTTTTAGTTAGTAATTTGATTGTTTGTGTTTTCATGTTCATAAACTGCAGGTGTCATCACAGGTTCTGTTACGGCTGTGGAGTTAGCTACGAACCCCAACCTAACATGATCCACCAACAATGCTTGTGCCCATTAAATAGAAATGCATATGATTAAGACTTGGTGATTTTAGAATTGGGAAAAAAACAAACAATGAGTGGCATAGTGTAATTTGGTTTAAGGTAGTGAACATTCAAATTTACTAGTTCATATTTTTATATTAATTAGAAGCATAGTTGATCTTTTGTCGTTGATTTTTTTTTTCCATTTTCAATCTAGAGTATTGTTGTTCATTTTATTTCTTTTATTATGTGCGTTATTAATTGGTTCCTTTAATAATTACTATTTAATCTTTTATCTGGGATACTTCTTAATAGAAAATTAAAGGCATTTTAATAACTTTTTTTCGAGAGGATTTGTGTATGTAATTTTCTCCTACCAATTTATTCCATCGATAGGTTGGGTTGTCATTAATAATTTAGGGTTCGTTTGGAAACACCAAAAAGTTACTTTTTTCAACTTTTGACTTATAGAAAGTTACGTTAATGTGTTTGGTACAATTTTTTAGATAAACTTTTAACTTTTCAAAAAGTTATTTAAAAGCTTTTGAAAAAGTTAAAAAACATGACTTCTCCTATTTTCAAAAGCTATTTTATCACTCTTATTTAATGCACAACTTTAAAATAATGACTTTTATAATAACTATCCAAACTCAAAATAACTTATTTAAAAGTTATTATTAATAAAAGTCTTTATATTTTAAGCTCCTTTTTCAAAAGAACTTATTTAAAAAGTTTAGCCAAACTGGCCCTTAATAAGGCATGATATGTTTAGGGTAAATACGATTTTGGTGGTTTAGTTTGAAAATTAAAATTATCTCTAATTTTTATTTTTTGTTTAAAATTGTCTTTAATATTTTGTTTAGTATTAAAATTATTCTCAACGTTCTGTTTAGTATTAAAATCATCTTTTTAAACAAATTAATTTTTTAAATGACAAAAATATTTTCTTTCTCTCTTCTCACCACCATCATCATCTACTCTTCACACCGTTATTATTACCACCACCCCTAAACCCTAAACCCTAAACCCTAAACATTCGTTTCTCTCTTCTCACCACCACTATTTCACTTGTAACGATCCAATTTCTAACACGTTATAATCGTACTAAAAATAAGGTGTTACTAACCTGTTTTCTTTTATTATATATTTAATATTACTCCTTTACGACATTAACACGTTTTTAGTTTTATCGAATGAAAACTAGTAAATTTTATTAATAACTGTTCAACAAAGACTTCCAATCATTAATAACCACATAATTACCAATAATACATTATATTAAAAACTATTTTATTAAAAATTATTTATTAAAAATTCTTTTAATAATCAAAGTTAATATTGATTTTTTGTAATTATTATTATCATTTGAGATTGGATTAATTAAGATTATTATATAATTTTGCTATAATAAGATTTAACTAATTTTATGATAACTAGAATTTAAATTAATTAGAATTTTCATATAATTTTTATTATAACAGAATATTTTAAGAAAGGATAAAATTATTATTATTATTATTATTATTATTATTATTATTATTATTATTATTATTATTATTATTATTATTATTATCCTCTTTGATTAAAATAAAATTTATTTAATATTATTATTTAGTCCAAAATTTGCCGGTATAAGTAAATATCGGTACTCTTCGGTAAACTTAGCTTTTCTAATGCTTTATCGTATATCTTTTATAAATATATTATTAATGTCATTTATATTAGTAATTCATATATATATTTATCCCTATATATATAATTACTTGTGTTTTAATATATCCAGCTTTTATAGTTACCCATTATTTAAGATATTTATAACTTGAATCGCTGACTCAGCAGCTTAAACAAGTGACACGTCGCTTTAATGACACCTGCCCCTTTATTAATCCCATCACATCATCATCTTCCTTTCTTTTCTTTTCTTTTCTTTTCAACGGAACCAAGACAAAAAAGGGAGGGAGCCGTGAGTGAGAGAGAACGAGAAGCCATGGAAGCCATAACCTTCGGCATTCGATTTCTTGAGTTCTATAATTCTAATAAAAAATCTAATCTGATTAAAGTGTTCATATCTTCCTCCTCTTCACGTTGATATCATTTTTGTTAAGAAAAAATCAATGGTGAAGCTGTAATGACCCAATTTTTAGTATGTTTAGATCATATTGAAAATTGAATGCTACCAACTTGTCTTCCTAATTATTATCTATTATTTATTATATGAGCCTGACTCGTTGTTAAAAGCGTAGTTATTTAGCGAGGTATTTTTTTTGAAAACGTTTGGACTAATAAATGGAATCATTCACAATCAATTTGCAAATAATAACAGATACAACAGTTATAAACAACCACACTTATATAAATATAAAAAAGTTAACAATATTCATTTATCTCGCATTTATTAGAGTAAAGATCTTTATTTAGAACACCCCTAGATATAGCTAGATAATAACCTTATACATATATATACATACAACATCTTAGACCCTGACCTGTTCAAGAAGTCCATAAGCAAGCGCCCAGGCTAGCCTAGACTCTATACTCACTTAGTCCCTCTAAACTACTAAAGTATGGAAAAATACGTTCTAGGTCTTCAAAACTCAAGTCAGGTGGAACGTCATCAGCGAACTACGGAAGGGTACTCATGCTTCCATCTGAAGGGAGAGAGAAGGGGTAAGAACTGGGGAGTTCTTAGTAAGGTCGGGGTTATTAGTTAAGTTCATTAATTCTCTGTTGTTTAGCAGACAAATAGCAGAATACAAAGAAACAGTAAACAGAAGATACCGATAAATAAAGAAATTAAGAAATCAGAAAGCAGAACACAACAAAGAATACAAGAAAATAAAACACAGACACAAAGAATAGAATAGAAACAAAGAAATCACACATTCATACAACAATCATAACAGAAGAAATGCACAACCAAGTATGATGCATGTCTGTCCTATGCAGGCCATGAGCTCACATGTCGGTTTACACCCTGCAGCCTGACATTACCTAGGAACTAGTCCAAGATATGGCTTTATATCTGTAGGTAAACTTCGGCCTACAGAAATAGCACTCCTGTAAGTGAACTTCGACTTACAGGAATAGTCTAACCACAACACAACAACTTTTTGTAGGTGAACTTCGGCCTACAGAGATAGCACCCTTGTAAGTGAACTTCGGCTTTAAGTGTGCTTGTTTATAACTGTTGTATCTGTTATTATTTACGAATTGATTGTGAATGATTCCGTTTATTAGTCCAAACGTTTTCAAAAAAAAAAAAATACCTCACTAAATAACTACACTTTTAACAACGAGTCAGGCTCATATGATAAATAATAGATAATAATCAGAAAGACAAGTTGGTAGCGCTCAGTTTTTGGTATGATCTAGACATGCTGAAAATTGGGTCATTACAGAAGTCGCTGCCTTTTCATGCATGGTTCGGCCGAAGGTGATGTTGGTGGAGTAGCCAATTTTTGACGTTTTCTTCTTCAATTTCATGTTCAGAAACTTTTCCTAGAGCTTTGGTTGTTGTGATTGCCATACAAAGGTAGAGTTTAGTAATTTTATAATAATTAAATATGTTTTTGATGTGTGATTGTTGACTAAATTATTGTCGCTAGAAATTGAATGCTTTTTTGTTTGAATTTCAATGAAATATTGTTGATTTAGTTCTTTATGTTCGATTTTGATGAGGCTGCTGATGCCAGGGTATCTAGGCCAGTTTCACTGACCTTTTCTTTACTGTTTTAGTGTAGTTTCATGCAATTTCTTAGGAAATAAGCAAGTTTTAGGTAAAAGAACACTTACATCTTGATTTAGACAAATATTGTGAATTTTACATTATTTCATGAGAATTATGCAAGGAATGAATGTCAGATTGGATAATGCATGATTTCATGACTTGGATTAGAGCTTTGATGCACTTTATTTGTGTAATTTCAGGACAAAGGAAGCAAGGAAGAGCCACGTTAGCATCCACGTTAACGTAGGTACTAACGTGGAATAGGGATAAGCCTACAGCATTAATGAGAAAAGTGGACACCAGTAACGCCCTCGAAGCCATCATGAGCCACGTTAATTGCCATGTTAACTACATTAACGTGGTAGTTAACGTGGAGACAAAAAAGACTCCAAAGTTAGTGGTAATTGTGATCACCACTAACGCTCCAAGATGTGGCAATGAACCACGTTAAGAGCCACGTTAACTAAGTTAACGTAGACTCTAACATGGAAGAGAGGAACAATGCCAACGTTAGTGACACTCACCTTTGTCACTAACGTTGGATCAAGCTTGCATTTCCCACGTTAGTGGTCACGTTGAGACCACTAACGTGAAAGTTAACGTGGAGTGAAATTGATGAGCCAACGTTAGTGACACTCACCTTTGTCACTAACGTTGGGATGACATTCATAACCACGTTAAGAGCCACATTAACTTAGTTAACGTGAGCTCTAACGTGAAAACTAGGGGCACAAGACAACGTTATTAGGAAAGGTGAGTCCCAATAACGCTTGCGAAGATGAGACATAACCACGTTAAGAGCCACATTAACTTAGTTAACGTGAGCTCTAACGTAGGGGCTAGGGGCACAATGCAACGTTATTGGGAAAGGTGAGTCCCAATAACGCTTGCGAAGGTTTGTAAGGCAACGTTAGTGGCCACGTTAGTGCCACTAACGTTGGAGTTAACGTGGGCCATGTGGTGGGAACGTTAGTGAGAAAAGTGATTGCCACTAACGTTCTCGAACCCACAATGTACTCAGCGTTAACGCCATTAACGCCCCAAGCAAAAAGTCCATGACTACATCACTTTCTCTCTGCAACTAAAGCTGAGCACACTGAAGATTCCAAACTGCTTCAACTTAAGATCAAAGGCCCATATCCAAGACTTGCAGAATTGACTAGAAGACCAAGAAGAGTAGTATATATAGGAGTAGTTTTGAACTAGAGAAGAGATTGGCACATTGGAGAAAATTACACTCTGTATATTTTAATTTTCTGCAACTTCTAGAGTTAGAATGTATCTTTCTTCTTCTTCATTTCCATTTTCCAGAGCTATGAACAACTAAACCCCTTTCATTGGGTTAGGGAGCTCTGTTGTAATTTGATAGATCAATCATAGTTTTCATTATTCTTCTTCTTTCTTTTCTCTTGATCTTACTAGAAAGCTTTCGATCTTCATCTAATTGGATTGTTATCTTGGGAAAGAAACTCTCCATAATTGGATCTCCTCTGAGCCTTGGAAAAGGGATGAGGAGATCATGCTAGAAATTCTTTCTCATGTTGGACCAAATTGGGGTTTGGATGGGTATTGTGACATTTAACCTTACCAACACTTTGATTTGGAAATACATGTGGTATAATCAGTGACCATACCTCATCTCTTCTCATGAGTAATTAAATCAAGAAATTGGGAAATTGTTCAAGTTTAGAGAGATTGGATTGCCAAGGAATTGGGATTCAATCACTTAAGATTGCCAAGGAGATCAATGAATGCATTGATTGAGGAAGAGATGAAAATGAACTTGATCCGGAGAATACAATACCTCCTGAACCCAATAATTCTCCCATTTCTGATCTTACCCATTCTCATTACTTTCCGTCATTTACTTTCATGCTAATCACCCTAATATCCCATTTAAGATTCTGCACTTTATTTTCTGTCATTTACTTTCCCACCATTTAATTTTCTGCAATTCTATATCCACTTTCTACTCAGCTCAACTAGAGCATTCTTCCAATTAAAATTGCTTGACCAATCAATCCCTGTGGGATTCGACCTCACTCTATTGTGAGTTTTTACTTGACGATAATTCGGTATACTTGCCGAAGGAGATTTGTTGAGAGACAAATTCCCATGCATCAAGTTTATGGCGCCGTTGCCGGGGATTGATTTTGAGTCAACAATGATTAAGTTGGAAGATCACTAGATTGAGCATTTTTTTCTTTTGTTCATTTTGTTTAGCTGTTTACTTTCAGTTACTTCTTCCCTTTCCTTATCTTCCCTTTTATTTTCCCGCATTATTTACAATTCTATTCACTAACCCACTAACTGTTTGACAATTTGCACCACTCACACTAACAACCACTTTAACCATTATAATTTCTACAATTTCTTTCTTGCTGTGAGCTGTGCTGGTTGCATGACAGGGAGAAGAGGGGAGACCTCAATATCCTTTAATTCCGAACCTGAGAGAACCCTCTTTAGAAAAAGGAGGGAAGCAAGAGGCAAAAGAGTTGTTGGAGCAGAGGAAGAGGAGGAATTCTTTGAAACAATCATGGAGGATAACCATGAAGAAGAAGCTCATAACCATGCCAGAGATGGCCATGTGAATCATGCTGAGCCAGGAAGAAGGGTTCTAGGATCTTACATCAACCCAGACCTAGGCAACTGTGGAAGCAGCATCCAAAAGCCAACCATACATACTAACAACTTTGAGCTAAAACCCCAGCTCATCACCCTTGTTCAGAACAACTGTTTATTCGAAGGAAGTGCCAAAGAAGACCCAAATCAACATTTAACTACCTTCCTAAGAATATGTGACACGTGAAGTCCAATGGCGTCCACCCAGATGTTTACAGATTGCTCTTGTTCCCCTTTTCACTCAGGGACAAGGCGTCTAAATGGTTGGAGTCTTTCCCAAAGGAGAGTTTGACAGCCTGGGAAGATGTAGTGAATAAATTCTTGGCAAGATTTTACCCTCCTCAAAGGATCAACAGGCTGAGAGCTGAGGTACAAACTTTTAGGCAACAAGATGGTGAGACTCTCTATGAAGCATGAGAGAGGTTTAAGGATTTGACAAGAAGGTGCCCACCGGACATGTTCAATGAATGGGTACAGCTGCATATTTTCTATGAGGGACTCTCGTATGAATCAAAGAAGGCAGTGGACCACTCATCCGGAGGATCTTTGAACAAGAAGAAGACCATTGAAGAAGCTATAGATGTCATTGAGACTGTAGCTGAAAATGACTACTTCTATGCTTCTGAGAGGAGCAACACTTGAGGTGTAATGGAACTGAACCATGTTGATGCACTACTAGCTCAGAACAAGATGATTGCCAAGCAGCTAGCTGACCTCACAAAACAAATGGAGAAGAACCAAGTTACAGCAGTCACCACACAATCATCAACCCAAGAAGGAGTAGACACAGCAGAAGGAGGTGAATGGGAGCAATCCAACTATGTTGGTAATTCACCAAGATAAAATCATGACCCATACTCCAAAACTTACAATCAGGGATGGAAGAACCACCCCAACTTTGGGTGGAGAAACCAACAAGACCAAGGCCAAGATCAGAGACGTCAAAATCACAATCCTAACAACCATGCTGTCCACCAACATTCATCACAAAGATCATATCAATAACCACCTAACCACACTCCTCAACACCCATATCAAAACCAGCATGATCACCCTCACTCTTATAACCCAAACCCACCATCATACTCTGAGGATAGACTCTCTAGAATTGAAACCTTACTTGAAGGTCTATGCAAGGAAGTCAAAGATAGCAAGGCATTCCAAGAAGAAGTGAGATCTAATATGCAAAATCAAGCATCAAGAAACTCGAGGCACAAATCGGTTACCTGTTCAAGCAAATCCCTAGCCAAACCAATTGCCGTAACATTAATCCAAACCCAAAGGAGGAATGCCAAGCCATCACCCTCAGAAGTGGGAAGGAATTGAAGGAGACTTTTAAGACACCATCAGCGGAGAATTCAGACAAAAGGGAAATAGAACAAAAAGAAGATCAAGTCATTCCTCCTAATACACATCGAGAAGAAGAAGTGCTGAGATCATATCCTCCAAAAGCCCCATATCCTCAGCAATTGAAGAAGAAGGAAGATGATGGCCAATTTTCAAGATTCTTGGAAATCTTTAAAAGGTTACAAATCAACATACCCTTTGCAGAAGCAATAGAGCAAATGCCGCTTTATGCTAAGTTCTTGAAGGAGTTGATGACTAAAAAGAGAAGCTGCAGAAACAACGAGACAGTGGTGTTAACCGAAGAATGTAGTGCCATCATTCAACACAAGTTACCCCAAAAATTGAAGGATCCAGGGAGCTTCCAAATCCCTTGTATCATAGGGGAGATCACAGTGGAGAAGGCCTTGTGCGATCTAGGAGCCAACATAAATCTGATGTCTTCAGCAATGATGAAAAGAATGAAGATTGAGGAAGCCAAACCGACAAGGATGGCCCTACAATTGGCAGACCGATCATTCAAATTTCCCCAGGAAATAGTGGAGGATTTGTTGGTAAAGGTGGGAGACTTTATTTTTCCGGCAGACTCTGTGGTGCTAGACATGGAGGAGGAAGCTAAAGCATCCATCATTTTGGGAAGGCCATTCTTAGCCACTGCCGGAGCCATTATTGACGTCCAGAAGGGTGAACTTACTCTTAGATTGCATGATGAGAAGATGATATTCAATGTGTTCAAGGCCATGAGTTACCCACAAGACTCATTAGGAGAGTGTATGAGGTTGGATTCAGTGGAAGCTATATTACAAGAAACTCTGGAGGAGGAAAAAATTGAGGAGCTAACAGAAGAAGATGAATCAACATTGAGTGAAGAGGTAGCAACAGCTGAGGTTCATGACCAGGGGACACTAGAAGGAAATAATGAAGAGAAAGAAGCACCCAAACTTGAACTGAAAGAATTGCCACCGACCCTCAAATATGCATACCTGGGAGAAAACAGAAGCTTTTCAGTAATCATAAACTCAGCTCTCAACCAAGAACAAGAGGAGAAATTACTCCAAGTGTTGCAAAAGCATAAGGATGCCATTGGGTGGACTCTGGCTGACTTGAAAGGGATTAGTTCAGCCATATACATGCACAAGATACTACTAGAAGATGATTCTAAACCTTTCATTCAACCCCAAAGGAGATTAAATCCAGCCATGAAAGAGGTAGTGTAGAAGGAAGTCATGAAGCTGTGGCAAGCAGGGGTAATCTACCCAATCTCTGACAGCCCATGGGTGAGTCCCGTTTAAGTAGTTCCGAAGAAAGGAGGAATCACAGTGGTGCCTAACGAAAGGAATGAGCTCATACCTACAAGAACTGTCACGGGATGGAGAATGTGCATTGACTACAGAAAACTCAACGCATCCACGAGAAAAGATCACTTCCCACTCCCCTTTATGGATCAGATGCTGGAAAGACTTGCAGGACATACTTACTACTGCTTCCTAGATGGTTATTCAGGATATAACCAAATAGTGGTTGATCCAATAGATTAGGAAAAAACATCATTTACCTGCTCATATGGAGTGTTTGCTTACAGGCGCATGCCATTTGGGCTATGCAATGCGCCTGCAACCTTTCAGCGCTGTATGCTTTTTATCTTCTCCGATATGGTAGAAAAGTTCATAGAAGTCTTCATGGACGACTTTTCAGTGTTTGGGGATTCATTCCCCGATTGCCTGAATAACCTCTTAGTATTAAAGCGATGCCAAGAAACCAACTTGGTCCTGAACTGGGAAAAATGTCACTTCATGGTGACAGAAGGAATAGTTCTCGGTCATAAGGTTTCTAAACAAGGCATTGAGGTGGACAGAGCTAAATTGGAACTAATTGAAAGATTACCTCCACCTAGTGATGTCAAGGCAATTAGAAGCTTTCTCGGGCATGCTGGCTTTTACAGAAGATTTATAAAAGACTTTTCAAAAATAGCCAAGCCCCTGAGTAATCTTCTTGTGTCAGACACCCCATTTGTATTTGACTAGGGATGCATGCTAGCATTTGAAAATTTGAAAAAGAAACTATCATCAGCCCCTATCATTGCCTCACCTGATTGGAACTGCCATTTGAGCTGATGTGTGACGCATCAGACTTTGCAGTGGGAGCAGTGTTAGGGCAGAGAAAAAATAATTTGGTGCATGTCATATACTATGCCAGCAAAGTCCTTAATGACACCCAAAAAAATTACACCACCACTGAAAAGGAATTGCTGGCAGTGGTTTTTGCATTTGACAAGTTTAGATCATACCTTATTGGATCTAAAGTAATTGTTTTCACTGATCACACAGCACTTAAGTATCTGTTTGCTAAGCAGGATTCAAAACTAAGATTGATAAGGTGGATTTTGTTGTTGCAGGAATTTAATATTGAAATCAGAGACAAGAAGGTAGTGGAGAACAAAGTGGTAGATCATCTGTCTAGAATCCCTTGTGAGAGAAGCAACACACACGAAGCAAGTGTAAATGAGTTCCTTCTAGATGAACAATTAATGTTGGTTCACAAGGCACCCTGGTTTGCAGACATTGCAAATTTCAAGGCAACTGGAGATCTATCCCCAGGAATCAACAGACATCAAAGAACAAAACTCATTAATGATGCAAAGTATTTCGTGTGGGATGAGCCATATCTTTTCAAGAAGTGCTCAGATGGGATTCTTAGAAGATGCATTTCAGAAGAAGAAGGACGAGAAGTCCTGTGGAATTGCCATGGCTCTTGCTATGGGCGTCACTTCGGAGGAGAAATGACTGCAGCCAAGGTATTGCAGTGTGGGTTCTTCTGGCCTACTCTTTTCAAGGATGCAAAAGAGCTAGTGAGGGGCTGCAATAAGTGCCAAAGGGCTGGGAACCTACCCAAGAAAAATGAAACACCACAAAACTTCATCCTAGAGCTCGAATTGTTTGATGTGTGGGGAATCGATTTCATGGGACCCTTCCCAACTTTCTATTCAAACAAATACATCCTAGTAGCAGTAGATTATGTATCTAAGTGGGTGGAAGTTATTGCAACCCCAACAAATGACAACAAGGTGGTCATGAACTTTCTCAGGAAAAATATTTTTAGCCGATTTGGAGTCCCACGAGCCCTTATCAGTGATGGAGGAACCCATTTTTGTAACAGACCCCTAGAAGTCCTCCTCATGAGATATGGGGTGAAACATAAGGTGGCTACACCTTATCACTCCCAAACAAGCGGGCAAACTGAGATATCCAACAGAGAGTTAAAGAGGATCTTAGAAAAGACTGTGGGAGCATCTAGAAAGGACTGGTCAAAAAAACTGGATGACGCTCTTTGGGCATACAGAACAGCCTTCAAAACACCAATAAGAATGTCCCCATATCAACTGGTATATGGACAAGCATGTAATTTACCTCTAGAGTTGGAGCACAAAGCTTTTTGGGCTCTCAAATTGCTAAACCTTGATAGCATTACTGCTGGTGAGAAAAGAATTCTGCCGTTGCAAGAACTGGTGGAATTTAGGTCTCAAGCCTATAAAAACACCAAGATCTATAAGGAAAAAGCAAAGAGGAGGCATGGCCTCAAACTGGCTCCAAGGAACTTCGAATAAGGGCAACAAGTACTCCTCTACAACTCCAAACTGAGGCTATTCCCTGGAAAACTCAAATCAAGGTGGTCAGGATCCTTTCTTGTCACAAAAGTCTCACCTTATGGACACATAGAGATCATGGAGGAAGATTCAAAGAGAACGTTCACAGTGAATGGACAAAGACTTAAACACTACCTAGGCAACATAGGGGAGGGCCCCAAACTGAAGTACCATCTCAACTAAGGAAGCAACTGTCGAGCTAGCGACATTAAAAAAAGTGCTTTGTTGGGAGGCAACCCAACCAGAGGTAATTTTCTCTTCCTAATAGTTTAATAAAAGGGTGAAGTGGCTTCTCTGTATTGCAAGGAACTAAGTTTGGTGTTCCACACCATAGCAATCCAAAGGTGAATATGTGATTCTAAGCTGGTACTCCATCAAGGAGTGTGTTAAGGAACACATCTGAACCCTTGGATTGACTAGTTACTAGCTCCAACCAATCAGGAAACCTAACAATAGTTTACTATCTATTTTGTAGTCAATTGCTCAATAAAAGCACATGAGGTTCCTTGCATGAATTTAATCTATTTCAGTAGGCAGGAAACTAAGTTTGGTGTTCACACACCAATTGAATTCTAAGATTTTTTAAGCATACATGCAGGCTAACGAGATCTCAAGTGTTTGGGAGGACAAACAACTTCCACTCAAATTCTCTCAAGAATTCAATCAACCTCTTAAAACATCTACATCCAAAAGGTAGGAAGGATGCTGACGGAAAAGAAATAAGATATCAATAAGAGGTTGTATTGCACTAAACTCTGTAGCATTATAATGTTTAGAGTGGAAGTAGGAGTTCTCCCTTGTTCTCTACCTTTTCAAGCTTTAAATAAGGAAAATCATGTATGAAATAGAACATGCTTTAATAGTAGTTTAGGATTTTCAATTCTGCATTTAAGTTTCATTATTGTTAAAGTCTATGATTACTAGTCTAGTGTCCTTGGTTTTCAACTTCATCTTGCTTACTTGTATGTTTGTCCCTTAAGCCAATGAAAAGAAATGTTATGAAAAACAAGAGTGGAGTTATTTTGTGAAGTAAATTCTATATGTTTGTGGTAGGAAGATTAGTAAGCTAAGTTGGTTCACCAAACAAGGAAAGAAGGCAACTATCTACCCTGAATCCTATGCTTGAAACACATCCTTTGAGACTAACTAAATAAACAAGATCCCAATAAGAAAAGAGAAAGAGCAATAAAAGTGAAAAAGGAAAGAAACACAATAAGAAATAATGCTAGGCACCAAGGGTTTTAAGATAGAGGCACGTGTCTGTGGTGTTCATGTATAGGGGATTTACTTGGATGAATAAGCTCTCAAGAGTGCCTTATCACTTGGTAACTTGGGTTAACTAACTCGAGATTATCAGCTGAAAGTCCACTATCAAGAGTAACCCTTGCTACAGAACACTTAGTAACCCAAAGAGGTACTAGACACCAAGGTCTCAAGAAAGAAAAAAAATAACAAACCATGTGCCTATGGTGTGTATGTATGAGGGAAAGAGACTTGAGGGAGTAAGTCCTTAGGAGTGTCTCAACACCTAGCACCTTGAACCAACTAGTTCGGGAGTGTTGACTGAAAGCTTATCATAAAGAGTCGCCCTCTTACAGAGCACTTAGCCAAAGGAAGAACGCAATAAATCTTAAGAAAACAAAAGAAGGAAGGATCAATAACTAGGAAGTCTCAGGGGATGTAAACAAGTAAGTGTTCAAGGACATGATAAAGGTCTGAAACCTGGTAAAGGAACGAACCTAAGTTGCTGATGAGCGGATAATTTATACGCTTTTTAGCATTGTTTTTAGGTAGTTTTTAGTAAGTTCAAGCCACTTTTAGGGATGTTTTCATTAGTTTTTATGTTAAATTCACATTTCTGGACTTTACTATGAGTTTGTGTGTTTTTCTATAATTTCAGGTAATTTTTGGCTGAAATTGAGGGACTTGAGCAAAACTCTGAAAAAGGCTGACAAAAGGACTGCTGATGCTGTTGGAATCTGACCTCCCTGCACTCGAAATGGATTTTCTGGAGCTACAGAACTCCAAATGGCGCGCTCTCAACGGTGTTGGAAAATAGACATCCAGAGCTTTCCAGCAATATATAATAATTTATATTTTATTCGGAAATTGACGACGTAAATTGGCGTTGAACGCCAAGTACATGCTGCTGTCTGGAGTTAAACGCCAGAAACACGTCATGATCCGGAGTTGAACGCCCAAAACACGTTATAACTTGGAGTTCAACTCCAAGAGAAGCCTCAGCTCGTGGATAGATTAAGATCAGCCCAAGGATACACCAAGTGGGCCCCGGAAGTGGATTTATGCATCAATCACTTACTCATGTAAACCCTAGTAGCTAGTCTAGTATAAATAGGATAATTTACTATTGTATTAGACATCTTTTGACAGTTTAATCTTTTGACTGTTTAGTCTTTGATCATTCGATCTTTTGATCACTTTTGATCTAAGGAACATCTGGGGGCGCATAGTCCTTAGACCATGGGGGCTGGCCATTCGGCCATGCCTGAACCTTTCACTTATGTATTTTCAACGGTGGAGTTTCTACACACCATAGATTAAGGGTGTGGAGCTTTGCTGTACCTCAAGTTTCAATACAATCACTATTACTTTCTATTTAATTCTCTTTTATTCTTATTCCAAGATATACGTTGCACAACACTTTGATGAATGTGATGATCCGTGACACTCATCATCATTCTCACCTATGAACGTGCGTGACTGACAACCACTTCCGTTCTATCTTAGGCCGGGCGCATATCTCTTAGATTCCCCAACAGAATCTTCGTGGTATAAGCTAGATAGATGGCGGCATTCATGGGGATCCGGAAAGTCTAACCTTGTCTGTGGTATTCCGAGTAGGATCCTGGGAATCCGGAAAGTCTAACCTTGTCTGTGGTATTCCGAGTAGGATTCCGGTATTGAATGACTGTGACGAGCTTCAAACTCTTGAAGGCTGGGTGTGATGACAAACGCAAAAGAATCAAGGGATTCTACTCCAACCTGATTGAGAACCGACAGATGATTAGCCGTGCTGTGACAGAGCATTTGGACCAATTTCACTGAGAGGATGGGATGTTGCTATCAACAAGGGTGATGCCTCCAGACGATTAGCCGTGCAGTGACAGCGCATAGGACCATTTTCCCGAGAGGATTAAAAGTAGCCATTGATGATGGTGATGCCCTACATACAGCTTGCCATGGAAAGGAGTAAGAAGGATTGGATGAAAGTAGTAAGAAAGTAGAGATTCAAAAGGATTCTAGCATCTCCACACGCCTATCTGAAATTCCCTCTATTGATTTACAAAAGTATTTCTATCCCTTTTTATTTTCTATTTATTATTAATTTTCGAAATCCATAACCATTTAATCTGCCTAACTGAGATTTACAAGGTGACCATAGCTTGCTTCATACCAACAATCTCTGTGGGATCGACCCTTACTCACGTAAGGTATTATTTGGATGACCCAGTACACTTGCTGGTTAAGTTGAACGGAGTTGTGAAAAGAAAGTGCTGAGTTAGTTTTTAGGCACATGCCAAAGAGCCATTATTGTTGATCACAATTTCTTCCACCAAGTTTTTGGTGCCGTTGCCGGGGATTGTTTGAGTATGGACAACTGACGGTTCATCTTGTTGCTCAGATTAGGTAATTTTCTTTTCAAAAATCTTTTTTAAAATTTTTCTTTTCTTTTTCGTTTTTTTTTTCAAACTTTATTTTCGAAAAAAAAATTAATAAAAATCCAAAAAATTAATAAAATCATAAAAATAAAAAATATTTTGTGTTTCTTGTTTGAGTCTTGAGTCAATTTTTAAGTTTGGTGTCAATTGCATGCTTTTAAAATTTTTTCTTGCATTTTTCGAAAACTCCATGCATTCATAGTGTTCTTCATGATCTTCAAGTTGTTCTTGGTAAGTCTTTTTGTTTGATCTTGATGTTTTCTTGTTTTGTGTTGTTTGTTGTTTTTCATATGCATTTTTTGTTTGTTAGAGTCCATGCATTAAAGATTTCTAAGTTTGGTGTCTTACATATTTTCTTTGCATAAAAATTTTTTCAAAAATATGTTCTTGATGTTCATCATAATCTTCAAAGTGTTCTTGTTGTTCATCTTGACATTCATAGTGTTCTTGCATGCATCTTGTGTTTGATCCAAAATTTTCATGTTTTGGGTCATTTTTGTGTTTTTCTCTTTCATCATTAAAAATTCAAAAATAAAAAATATATATTTTCCTTTTTTCTCTCCAAATTTTCGAAATTTTGGGTTGACTTGGTCAAAAATTTTCAAAATTAGTTGTTTCTTACAAGTCAAGTCAAATTTTCAATTTTAAAAATCTTATCTTTTCAAAATCTTTTTCAAAAATTATATCCTTTTCATTTTTTTTTCTATTTCTCGAAAATTTCAAAATTCTTTTTCAAAATATTTTCAAAATCTTTTTCTTATCTTTATATCAAATTTTCGAAAATTAGCTAACAATTAATGTGATTGATTCAAAAATTTGAAGTTTGTTACTTTCTTGTTAAGAAAGGTTCAATCTTTAAATTCTAGAATCATATCTTGTAGTTACTTGTTAGTTAAGTAATTAATTTTAAGTTTAAAAATTAAATCTTTTTCAAACATATCTTTTTATCATATCCTTTTCAAAATTTTATCTTTTTCAAAAATTTGATTTTAAAAATATCTTATCTAACTTCTTATCTTCTTATCTTTTTAAAATTTGATTTTAATATCTTTTTCAACTAACTATTTGACTTTTTGTTTGTTTCTTATCTTTTTCAAAACCACCTAACTACTTTTTCCTCTCTGATTTTCGAAAATATCTCACCTCTTTTTCACAAAATTCTTTTTGTTCTAAATTTTAATTTTAATCTTATCTTATCTTTAATTTTCGAAAATTACTAACCCTTTTTTTCAAAATTATTTTCGAAATTTCCCCTCTCTCTTCTTATTCTCTTTAATTATTTATTTACTAACACTTCTCTTCACCTCCCCTATCCTTACTCTTTATACAGACTATTCATTCTTCTTCACTCTTCATCCCTTTCTTTTTCTACCAACATAAAGGAATCTCTATACTGTGACATAGAGGATTCCTCTTTCTTTTCTTGTTTTCTTCTCTTTCATATGAGCAGGAACAGGGAAAAAGGCACTCTTGTTGAAATTGATCCTGAACCTGAAAGGACTCTGAAAAGGAAACTAAGAGAAACAAAATTACAACAATCCAGAAACAACCTTTCAGAAATTTTCGAACAAGAGAAGGAGATGGCAGCCGAAAATAATAATAATGCAAGGAGAATGCTTGGTGACTTCTGATGAGCGGATAATTTATACGCTTTTTGGCATTATTTTTAGGTAGTTTTTAGTAAGTTCAAGCTACTTTTAGGGATGTTTTCATTAGTTTTTATGTTAAATTCACATTTCTGGACTTTACTATGAGTTTGTGTGTTTTTATGTGATTTCAGATAATTTCTGGCTGAAATTGAGGAACTTGAGCAAAACTCTGAAAAAGGCTGACAAAAGGACTGCTGATGGTGTTGGAATCTGACCTCCCTGCACTCGAAATGAATTTTCTGGAGCTACAAAACTCCAAATGGCGCGCTCTCAACAGCGTTGGAAAGTAGACATCCAGAGCTTTCCAGAAATATATAATAGTCCATACTTTATTTGGGAATTGACGATGTAACATGGCGTTGAACGCCAAGTACATGCTGCTGTCTCGAGTTAAACGCCAGAAAAACGTCATGATCCGGAGTTGAACGCCCAAAACACGTTATAACTTGGAGTTCAACTCCAAGAGAAGCCTCAGCTCGTGGATAGATCAAGCTCAGCCCAAGCATACACCAAGTGGGCCCCGGAAGTGGATTTATGCATCAATTACTTACTCATGTAAACCCTAGTAGCTAGTTTAGTATAAATAAGACTTTTTACTATTGTATTAGTCGTCTTTTGACCACGTTTCATCTTTGGTCTCAGTTTTGTTTTATTCTTCATCTTAAGAGGCTATTGATCACGTTTGAGGGGGCTGGCCATTCGGCCATGCCTGAACCTTTTACTTATGTATTTTCAACGGTGGAGTTTCTGCACACCATAGATTAAGGGTGTGGAGCTCTGCTGTACCTCAAGTTTCAATACAATTACTATTACTTTCTATTCAATTCTCTTTTATTCTTATTCCAAGATATACATTGCACAACACTTTGATGAATGTGATGATCCGTGACACTCATCATCATTCTCACCTATGAACGCGTGTGACTGACAACCACTTCCGTTCTACCTTAGGCCGGGCGCATATCTCTTAGATTCCCCAACAGAATCTTTGTGTTATAAGTTAGATAGATGGCGGCATTCATGAGGATCCGGAAAGTCTAAACCTTGTCTATGGTATTCCGAGTAGGATTCTGGGATTGAATGAATGTGACGAGCTTCAAACTCCTGAAGGCTGGGCGTGATGACAAACGCAAAAGAATCAAGGGATTCTATTCCAACCTGATTGAGAACCGACAGATGATTAGCCGTGCTGTGACAGAGCATAGGACCATTTTCACTGAGAGGATGGGATGTAGCCATTGACAACGGTGATTCCCTACATACAGCTTGCCATGGAAAGGAGTAAGAAGGATTGAAGAAAGAGTGAGTAGTGAAGTAGAGTTTCAAGAGGAGCACAGCATCTCCATACACCTATCTGAAATTCCCACTATTGATTTACATAAGTATTTCTATCTTATTTTTATTTTCTGTTTACTATTAATTTTCGAAATCCATAAACCAATTTAATCTGCCTAACTGAGATTTACAAGGTGACCATAGCTTGCTTCATACCAACAATCTCTGTGGGATCGACCCTTACTCACGTAAGGTATTACTTGGATGACCCAATACACTTGCTGATTAAGTTGAACGAAGTTGTGAACTATGGTATTGGCATCATGTTTTTGGCGCCATTACCAGGGAATGAAAAGCAATGAATTTTGCAAAATGGAATAACACATGAATAACAATTTCGTCCACTAAGTTTTTGGCGCCGTTGCCGAGGATTGTTCGAGTATGGACAACTGACGGTTCATCTTGTTGCTCAGATTAGGTAATTTTCTTTTCAAAAACTTTTCAAAAATCTTTTTCCAAATTTTTCTTTTCTTTTTCGTTTTATTCCAAAAATATTTTCGAAAAAATTAATAAAAATCCAAAAAAATTAGAAAATCATAAAAATAAAAAAATTATTTTGTGTTTCTTGTTTAAGTCTTGAGTCAATTTTTAAGTTTGGTGTCAATTACATGCTTTAAAAATTTTTCTTGCATTTTTCGAAAATCCCATGCATTCATAGTGTTCTTCATGATCTTCAAGTTGTTCTTGACAAGTCTTCTTGTTTGATCTTGATGATTTCATGTTTTGTGTTGTTTGTTGTTTTTCATATGCATTTTTCGTTTGTTAGAGTCCATGCATTAAAGATTTCTAAGTTTGGTGTCTTGCATGTTTTCTTTGCATCAAAAATTTTTTTTCAAAATTATGTTCTTGATGTTCATCATGATCTTCAAAGTGTTCTTGGTGTTCATCTTGACATTCATAGCATTCTTGCATACATTCATTGTTTTGATCTAAAAATTTCATGCATTGAGTATTTTTGTTGTTTTTCTCTCTCATAATTAAAAATAAAAAAATCAAAAAATATCTTTTCCTTATTTCCCTCCAAATTTTCGAAATTTTGGGTTGACTTGGTCAAAAATTTTCAAAATTAGTTGTTTCTTACAAGTCAAATCAAAATTTCAATTTTAAAAATCTTATCTTTTTAAAATCTTTTTCAAAAATCATATATTTTTCATTTTTTTATTATTATTTTCGAAAATTTCAAAAAAAATCTTTTTCAAAATCTTTTTCTTATCTTTATATCAAATTTTCGAAAATATGCTAACAATTAATGTGATTGATTCAAAAATTTGAAGTTTGTTACTTTCTTGTTAAGAAAGGTTCAATCTTTAAATTCTAGAATCTTATCTTGTAGTTTCTTGTTAGTTAAGTAATTTTAAAAATTAAATCTTTTTCAAAATATCTTTTTATTAAAATTTTTATCTTATCTTTTTATCTTATTCTTCTCAAAATTTTATCTTTTTCAAAATTTGATTTCAAAATATCTTATCTAACTTCTTATCTTCTTATCTTTTCAAATTTGATTTCAAATCTTTTTCAATCAACTAACTAACTTTTTGTTTGTTTCTTATCTTTTTCAAAACCACCTAACTACTTTTCCCTCTCTAATTTTCAAAAATACCTCTCTCTTTTTCAAAAAAATTCTTTTTAATTAATTGTTTTAATTTTAATTCTATCTTATCTTTTAATTTTCGAAAATACTAACCCCTTTTTCAAAATTATTTTCGAAAATCTCCCTCTCTTTTCTTATTCTATTTAATTATTTAATTACTAACACTTCTCTTCACCTCTCTTCATCTAAAAATCCGAATCCATTCTTCTTCATTCTTCTACCCCCTTCTTTTTCTACTAACATAAAGGAATCTCTATACTGTGACATAGAGGATTCCTCTTTCTTTTCTTGTTTTCTTCTCTTTCATATGAGCAGGAACAGGGAAAAAGGCACTCTTGTTGAAATTGATCCATAACCTGAAAGGACTCTGAAGAGGAAATTAAGAGAAGCTAAACTACATTATTCTAAAGGTAACCTTTCAGAAATTTTCGAACAAGAGAAGGAGATGGCAGCCGAAAATAATAATAATGCAAGGAGAATGCTTGGTGAATTCACAAAGACAACGTCCAAATTTGATGGAAGAAGCATCTCCATTCCTGCCATTGGAGCCAATAATTTTGAGCTTAAGCCTCAACTAGTTGCTTTAATGCAACAAAACTGCAAGTTTTATGGACTTCCATCTGAAGATCCTTACCAGTTCTTAACTGAGTTCTTGCAAATCTGTGAGACTGTAAAGATGAATGGGGTTGATCCCTGGACTCATGGGATAAGCTGGTCACTGCCTTCTTGGATAAATTCTTCCCTCCTCAAAAGCTGAGCAAGCTGAGAGTGGATGTTCAAACCTTCAAACAAAAAGATGGTGAATCCCTCTATGAAGCTTGGGAAAGATACAAGCAGCTGACCAAAAGATGTCCATCTGACATGTTTTCAGAATGGACCATATTAGATATATTCTATTATGGTCTATCTGAATTTTTGAAAATGTCATTGGACCATTCTGCAGGTGGATCTATTCACCTGAAGAAAACGCCTGAAGAGGCTCAAGAACTCATTGACATGGTTGCAAACAACCAATTCATGTACACCTCTGAGAGGAATTCCGTGAATAATGGGATACCTCAGAAGAAATGAGTTCTTGAAATTGATACTCTGAATGCCATATTGGCTCAGAACAAAGTGTTGACTCAACAGGTCAACATGATCTCTCAAAATCTGAATGGATGGCAACATGCATCCAACAGTACTAAAGAGGCAGCTTCTGAAGAAGCTTATAATCCTGAGAACCCTGCCATGGCAGAGGTTAATTACATGGGTGAACCTTATGGAAACACCTATAACTCATCATGGAGAAATCATCCAAATTTCTCATGGAAGGATCAACAAAAGCCTCAACAAGGCTTTAACAATGGTGGACGCAATAGGCTGAGCAATAGCAAGCCATATCCATCATCTTCTCAGCAACAGAAAGAGAATTCTGAACAAAACACTTCTAATTTAGCCAATATAGTCTCTGATCTCTCAAAGGCCACTTTCAGTTTCATGAGTGAAACAAGATCCTCCATCAGAAATCTGGAGGCACAAGTGGGCCAGCTGAGTAAGAAAGTCATTGAAACTCCTCCCAGTATTCTCCCAAGCAATACAGAATAGAATCCAAAAGGAGAGTGCAAGGCTATTGATGTGATCAATATGGCCGAATGCACAAGGGAGGAGGAGAACGAAAATCCTAGTGAGGAAGACCTCCTGGGACGTCCCTCAAGCAAGAAGGAGTTTCCTATTAAGGATCCAAAGGAATCTGAGGCTCATATAGAGACCATAGAGATTCCATTAAATCTCCTTCTGCCATTCATGAGCTCTGAAGACTATTCCTCCTCTGAAGAGGATGAAGATGTGACTGGAAAGCAAGTTGCTCAATACTTAGGAGCTATCATGAAGCTGAATGCCAAGTTGTTTGGTAATGAGACTTGGGAAAGTGAACCTCCCTTGCTCATTAGTGAACTGGATACCTGGATTCAGCAAATTTTACCTCAAAAGAGACAAGATCCTGGCAAGTTCTTAATACCTTGTACCATAGGCACCATGACCTTTGCAAAAGCTCTATGTGATCTGGGGTCAGGGATAAATCTTATACCACTCTATGTAATGGAGAAGCTGGGGATCATTGAGGTACAACCTGCCTTGTTCTCATTACAATTGGCAGACAAGTCATTGAGACAAGCTTATGGAATAGTAGAGGACGTGTTAGTAAAGGTTGAAGGCCTTTACATCCCTGCTGATTTCATAATCTTAGACACTAGGAAGGAAGAGGATGATTGCATCATCCTTGGAAGACCTTTCCTAGCCACAGCAGGAGCTGTGATAGATGCCAACAGAGGTGAATTAGTCCTTCAATTGAATGGGGACTACCTTGTGTTTAAGGCACATGGCCATCCCTCTGTGACAAAAGAGAGTAAGCATGAAGAGCTTCTCTCAGTTCAGAGTCAAGAAGAGCCCCCACAGTCAAACTCTAAGTTTGGTGTTGGGAGGCCACAACCAAACTCTAAGCTTGGTGTTGGAACTATACAACATTGACCTGATCACCTTGTGGCTCCATGAGAGCCACTGTCAAGCTATTGACATTAAAGAAGCGCTTGTTGGGAGGCAACCCAATTTTATTTATCTAATTTTTATTTTATACTATTTTATTGTTATTTTGTGTTTTATTAGGTACATGATCATGTGGAGTCACGAAAAAATCATAAAAATTAAAAACAGAATCAAAAACAGCAGAAGAAAAAAATTACACCTTGGAGGACGCACAGGCTGGCATTCAACGCCAGTAAGATGCATCTGGCCGGCGTTCAACGCCAGAACAGAGCATCATTCTGGCGCTGAACGCCAAAAACAAGCAACATTCTGGCGCTGAATGCCAGGAATGTGCCTAGAGAAGAAAAGCTGGCGCTGAACGCCAGTAACAAGCATGAAACTGGCGTTCAACGCCAGAAACATGCTTTACATGGGCGTTGAACACCCAGAACGTGCACCAATGGGCGTTTAAACGCCAGAATGATGTGCAAAGGCATTTTACATGCCTATTTGGTGCAGGGATGGAATTCCTTGACACCTCAGGACCTGTGGACCCCCACAGAATCACCTCAGGATCTGTGGACCCCACAGGATCCCCACCTACCATATTCCCACCTTACCTCCTAATCCTAGTTTTTGTGATTATTCTTCCCCATGTCACACTCCCCAAAACCCTTCACCACTCACATCCATCCACTCTTCCCCATAAACCCCACCTACCTTCAAAAATTTAAAACCATTTTCCCACCCATTCCCACCCTAAATGGCCGAACATGCACTCCCCTCTCTCCCTATAAATACCCTTCCATTCTACTTCATTTTCACACAACACAACCTCCTCCTCTCCCACTTGGCCGAACCTACATCTCTCCCTCTCTACCATATTCTCTTCTTCTTCTTCTTCTCTTCTTTCTTCTATTGCTCGAGGACGAGCAATATTTTAAGTTTGGTGTGGTAAAAGCATAAGCTTTTTTTTGTTTTTCCATTACCATCAATGGCACCTAAAGCTGGAGTATCCTCTAGAAAAGGAAAAGGGAAGACAAAAGCTTCCACCTCCGAGTCATGGGAGATGGAAAGATTCATCTCCAAGAGCCATCAAGACCACTTCTATGATGTTGTGGCAAAGAAGAAGGTGATCCCTGAGGTCCCTTTCAAGCTCAAGAAAAATGAGTATCTGGAGATCCGACATGAAATCCGAAGAAGAGGTTGGGAAGTCCTAACCAACCCCATGCAACAAGTCGGAATCTTAATGGTTCAAGAGTTCTATGCCAATGCATGGATCACTAGGAACCATGATCAAAGTATGAACCCGAGTCCAAAGAATTATCTCACAATGGTTCGGGGGAAATACTTAGATTTTAGTCCGAAAAATGTGAGGTTGGCATTCCACTTGCCCATGATGCAAGGAGATGAACGCCCCTACACTAGAAGGGTCAACTTTAATCAAAGGTTGGACCAAGTTCTTATGGACATATGTGAGGAAGGAGCTCAATGGAAGAGAGACTCCAAAGGCAAGCCAGTCCAACTAAGAAGACTGGACCTCAAGCCTGTGGCTAGAGGATGGTTGGAGTTCATTCAACATTCCATCATTCCTACAAGCAACCGATCTGAAGTTACTGTGGATCGGGCCATCATGATTCATGGCATCATGATTGGAGAGGAAGTAGAAGTTCATGAGGTCATCTCCAATGAAATCTACAAAATAGCCGACAAGCCCTCACCCATGGCAAGGCTAGCTTTTCCTCACCTTATTTGCCATCTATGTTACTCAGCTGGAGTTATCATAGAAGGAGACATCCTCATTGAAGAGGATAAGCCCATCACCAAGAAAAGGATGGAGCAAGCAAGAGAGACCCCTCACGGTTCTCAAGAGATGCATGAGGAAGCTCATCATCAAGAAATCCCTGAGATGCCTCAAGGGATGCACTTTCCTCCCAATAACTATCGGGAACAACTCAACACTTCCTTAGAAGATTTGAGCCACAATGTTGAACAATTAAGAGTGGAACATCACGAGCACTCCATCATTCTCCAAGAAATAAGAGAAGATCAAAGAGCAATGAGGAAAGAGCAACAAAGGCAAGGAAGGGACATAGAAGAGCTTAAGAACATCATTGGTCCTTCAAGAAGAAGACGCCACTAAAGGTGGATTCATTCCTTGTTCTTTATTTCTTTCTGTTTTCGGTTTTTAATGTTGTGTTTATCTATGTTTTGTGTCTTTATTTCATGATTATTAGTATGTAGTAACCATGTCTTAAAGCTATGAATAAAATCCATTAATCCTTCACCTCTCTTAAATGAAATATGTTTTAATTCAAAAGAACAAGAAGTACATGAATTTCGAATTTATCCTTGAATTTAATTTAATTATATTGATGTGGTGACAATACTTTTGTTTTCTGAATGAATGCTTGAACAGTGCATATGTCTTTTGATATTGTTGTTTATGAATGTTAAAACTATTGGCTCTTGAAAGAATAATGAACAAAGAGAAATGTTATTGAGGATCTGAAAAATCATGAAATTGATTCTTGAAGCAAGAAAAAGCAGTGAACAAGAAGAAGCTTGCGAAAAAAAAAGAAAAAAAATGGCGAAAAAAAAATATATAGAAAGAAAAAGAAAAAGCAAACAGAAAAAGCCAATAGCCCTTAAAACCAAAAGGCAAGGGTAAAAAAAGGATCCAAGGCTTTGAGCATCAATGGATAGGAGGGCCCAAGGAAATAAAATCCAGGCCTAAGCGGCTAAACCAAGCTGTCCCTAACCATGTGCTTGTGTCATGAAGGTCCAAGTGAAAAGCTTGAGACTAAGTGGTTAAAGTCGTGATCCAAAGCAAAAAGAGTGTGCTTAAGAGCTCTGGACACCACCAACTGGGGAGGGAGGTCAGAATCCAACAGCATCTGCAGTTCTTTTCAGCCTCTGAATCAGATTTTTGCTCAGGTCCCTCAATTTCAGCCAGAAAATACCTGAAATCACAGAAAAACACACAAACTCATAGTAAAGTCTAGAAAAGTGAATTTTAACTAAAGACTAATAAAAATATAATAAAAACTAACTAAAACATACTAAAAACATACTAAAAACAATGCCAAAAAGCGTATAAATTATCCGCTCATCACAACACCAAACTTAAATTGTTGCTTGTCCCCAAGCAACTGAAAATCAAATAGGATAAAAAGAAGAGAATATACTAAAGACTCCAAATTATCAATGAAACTTAGCTCCAATTAGATGAGCGGGACTAGTAGCTTTTTGCCTCTGAACAGTTTTGGCATCTCACTTTATCGTTTGAGGTTCAGAATGATTGGCATCTATAGGAACTCAGAATTCAGATAGTGTTATTGATTCTCCTAGTTAAGTATGTTGATTCTTGAACACAGCTACTTTATGAGTCTTGGCCATGGCCCAAAGCACTTTATTTTCCAGTATTACCACCGGATACATACATGCCACAGACACATAACTGGGTGAACCTTTTCAGATTGCGACTCAGCTTTGCTAGAGTCCCCAATTAGAGGTGTCCAGGGTTCTTAAGCACACTCTTTTTGCTTTGGATCACGACTTTAACCGCTCAGTCTCAAGTTTTCACTTGACACCTTCACGCCACAAGCACATGGTTAGGGACAGCTTGGTTTAGCCGCTTAGGCCAGGATATTATTCCTGTGGGCCCTCCTATCCACTGATGCTCAAAGCATTGGATCCTTTTTATTACTCTTGCCTTTTGGTTTAAAGGGCTATTGGCTTTTTCTGCTTGCTTTTCTCTCTCTTTTTTTTTGAATTCACTGCTTTTTCTTGCTTCAAGAATCATTTTTATGATTTTTCAGATCCTCAGTAACATGTCTCCTTTTTTATCATTCTTTCAAGAACCAACAATTTTAACATTCATGAACAACAAATTCAAAAGACATATGCACTGTTCAAGCATACATTCAGAAAACAAAAAGTATTGTCACCACATCAAAATAATTGAACTAGTTTTAAGGATGAATTCGAAATCATGTACTTCTTGTTCTTTTGTAATTAAAACATTTTTCATTTAAGAAAGGTGATGGATTCATAGGACATTCATAACTTTAAGGCATAGACACTAAGACACTAATGATCATAAGACACAAACATAAATAAAACATAAAGCATAAAAATTTGAAAAATAGAAAAACAAAGAACAAGGAGATTAAAGAACGGGTCCACCTTAGTGATGGCGGCTTGTTCTTCCTCTTGAAGATCTTATGGAGTGCTTGAGCTCTTCAATGTCTCTTCCTTGCCTTTGTTGCTCCTCTCTCATGATTCTTTGATCTTCTCTAATTTCATGGAGGAGGATGGAATTTTCTTGGTGCTCCACCCTTAGTTGTCCCATGTTGGAACTCAATTCTCCTAGGGAGGTGTTGATTTGCTCCCAATAGTTTTGTGGAGGAAAGTGCATCCCTTGAAGCATCTCAGGGATTTCATGATGAGAAATCTCCTCATGTCCATGAGTGGGATCTATTGTTTACTCCATCCTCTTCTTAGTGATGGGCTTGTCCTCATCAATGAGGATGTCTCTCTCTATGTTAACTCCAACTGAATTACAGAGGTGACAAATGAGATGAGGGAAGGCTAACCTTGCCAAGGTAGAGGACTTATCCGCCACCTTATAAAGTTCTTGGGATATAACCTCATGAACTTCTACTTCTTCTCTAATCATGATGCTATGAATCATGATAGCCCGGTCTATAGTAACTTCGGACCGGTTGCTAGTGGGAATGATTGAGCGTTGGATAAACTCCAACCATCCCCTAGCCACGGGCTTGAGGTCATGCCTTCTCAGTTGAACCGGCTTCCCTCTTGAATCTCTATTCCATTGAGCGCCCTCTTTACAAATGTCTATGAGGACTTGGTCCAACCTTTGATCAAAGTTGACCCTTCTAGTGTAAGGGTGTTCATCTCCTTGCATCATGGGCAAGTTGAATGCCAACCTTACATTTTCCGGACTAAAATCTAAGCATTTCCCCCGAACCATTGTAAGCCAATTCTTTGGGTCCGGGTTCACACTTTGATCATGGTTCTTAGTGATCCATGCATTGGCATAGAACTCTTGAACCATTAAGATTTTGACTTGTTGAATGGGGTTGGTAAGAACTTCCCAACCTCTTCTTTGAATCTCATGTCGGATCTCCGGATATTCACTCTTTTTGAGTTTGAAAGGGACCTCGGGGATCACCTTCTTCATGGCCACAACTTCATAGAAGTGGTCTTGATGCACCCTTGAGATGAATCTCTCCATCTTCCATGACTCAGAGGTGGAAGCTTGTGCCTTCCCTTTCCTCTTTCTAGAGGTTTCTCCGGCCTTAGATGCCATAAATGGTTATGGAAAAACAAAAAGCAACGCTTTTACCACACCAAACATAGAAGGTTTGCTCGTCCTCGAGCAAAAGAGGAAAGAAAAGAGTAGAAGAAGAAGAAAATGAAGGAGATGGAGGGGGCTTTGTGGTTCGGCCAAGGGGAAAAAGTAGTGTTTAGGTTGTGTGAAAATGAAGGAGTGGAGAGAGGGATAGGGTTCGGCCATTATGGGTGGGTTTGGGAGGGAAAGTGGTTTGAATTTGGATAGTGGGGTAGGTGGGGTTTTATGAAGGATGGATGTGAGTGGTGAAGAGACTGGTGGGATTTGATAAGTGAGGGGTTTTTGGGGAAGAGGTGTTGAGGTGATTGGTGAATGGGTGAAGAAGAGAGAGAGTGGTGGGGTAGGTGGGGATCCTGTGGGGTCCACAGATTCTGAGGTGTCAAGGATAATTCATCACTGCACCAAGTGGCGAGCAAAAATGCTCCTTCTGCCAATTCTAGTGTTAAACGCTGGGCTGGTGCCCATTTCTGGCATTAAACGCCAGTCTGGTGCCCCTTTCTGGCGTTAAACGCCAGTCTGGTGCCCCTTTCTGGCGTTAAACGCCCAGAATGGTGCCAGACTGGGCGTTAAACGCCCATTTGCTGTCTTCACTGGCGTTTAAACGCCAGCAAGTTTTTCTCCAGAGTGTGCTGTTTTTCTTTTTGTTTTTCATTCTATTTTTGCTTTTTCAATTGATTTTGTGACTTCCCATGATCATCAACCTATAGAAAACATAAAATAACAAAGGAAAATAAATAAATATAACATTGGGTTGCCTCCCAACAAGCGCTTCTTTAATGTCAGTAGCTTGACAGTGGGCTCTCATGGAGCCTCATAGATATTCAGAGCAATGTTGGAACCTCCCAACACCACACTTAGAGTTTGAATGTGGGGGTTCAACACAAAACTTAGAATTTGGTTGTGACCTCCCAACACCAAACTTAGAGTTTGACTGTGGGGGCTCTGTTTGACTCTGGTTTGAGAGAAGCCCTTCATGCTTCCTCTCCATGGTTACAGAAGGATATCCTTGAGCCTTAAACACAAAGGATTTTTCATTCACTTGAATGATCAATTCTCCTTTGTCAACATCAATCACAGCCTTTGTTGTGGCTAGGAAGGGTCTGCCAAGGATGATGGATTCATCCATGCACTTCCCAGTCTCTAGGACTATGAAATCAACAGGGATGTAATGGTCTTCAACCTTTACCAGAATATCCTCTACAAGTCCATAAGCTTATTTTCTTGAATTGTCTGCCATCTCTAGTGAGATTCTTGCAGCTTGCACCTTAAAGATCCCTAGCTTCTCCATTACAGAGAAAGGCATGAGGTTTATACTTGACCCTAGGTCACACAGATCCTTCTTAAAGGTCATGGTGCCTATGGTACAAGGTATTGAGAACTTCCCAGGGTCCTGTCTCTTTTGAGGTAATCTCTGCCTAGTCAAGTCATCCAGTTCTTTGGTGAGCAAAGGGGGTTCATCCTCCCAAGTCTCATTACCAAATAACTTGTCATTTAGCTTCATGATTGCTCCAAGGTACTTAGCAACTTGCTCTTCAGTAACATCTTCATCCTCTTCTGAGGATGAATACTCATCAGAGCTCATGAATGGCAGAAGTAAATCCAATGGAATCTCTATGGTCTCAGTGTGAGCCTCAGATTCCCATGGTTCCTCATTAGGGAACTCATTGGAGGCCAGTGGACGTCCATTGAGGCCTTCCTCAGTGGCGATCACTGCCTCTTCCTCCTCTCCAAATTCGGCCATGTTGATGGCCTTGCACTCTCCTTTTGGATTCTCTTCTGTATTGCTTGGAAGAGTACTAGGAGGGAGTTTAATAACTTTCTTACTCAGCTGACCCACTTGTGCCTCCAAGTTTCTAATGGAGGACCTTGTTTCAGTCATGAAACTTTGAGTGGTTTTGATTAGATTAGAGACCATGGTTGCTAAGTCAGAGTGGCTCTGCTTAGAATTCTCTGTCTGTTGCTGAGAAGATGATGGAGAAGGCTTGCCATTGCTAAACCCGTTTCTTCCACCATTATTGTTGTTGAAACCTTGTTGAGGTCTCTGTTGATCCTTCCATGAGAGATTTGGATGATTTCTCCATGAAGGATTATAGGTGTTTCCATAGGGTTCTCCCATGTAATTCACCTCTTCCATTGATGGATTCTCAGGATCATAAGCTTCTTCCTCAGATGAAGCATCCTTAGTACTGCCTGGTGCAGCTTGCATTCCAGATAGACTTTGAGAAATTATATTGACTTGCTGAGTCAATATTTTGTTCTGAGCCAATATGGCATTCAGAGTATCAATCTCAAGAACTTCTTTCTTCTGATTCGTCCCATTGTTCACAGGATTCCTTTCAGAAGTGTACATAAATTGGTTATTTGCAACCATTTCAATGAGTTCTTGAGCTTTTGCAGGCGTCTTCTTCAGATGAAGAGATCCTCCAACAGAGCTATCCAATGACATCTTGGACAGTTCAGACAGACCATCATAGAAGATACCTATGATGCTCCATTCAGAAAGCATGTCAGAGGGACACTTTCTGATCAATTGTTTGTATCATTCCCAAGCTTCATAGAGGGATTCGTCTTCCTTCTGTCTAAAGGTTTGGACTTCCACTCTAAGCTTACTCAATTTTTGAGGTGGAAAGAACTTTGCCAAGAAGGCATTGACTAGCTTTTCCCAAGAGTTCAGGCTTTCTTTAGGTTGTGAGTCCAACCATATCCTAGCTCTGTCTCTTATAACAAAAGGGAATAGCATAAGTCTGTAGACCTCAGGGTCAACCCCATTGGTCTTGACAGTGTCACAGATTTACAAGAATTCAGCTAAAAACTGATGAGGATCTTCCAATGGAAGTCCATGGAACTTGCGATTCTGTTGCATTAGAGAAACTAATTGAGGTTTAAGCTCAAAGTTGTTTGCTCCAATGGCAGGGATAGAGATGCTTCTCCCATAGAAGTTGGGAGTAGGTGCAATAAAGTCACCCAGCACCTTCCTTGCATTGTTGGCATTGTTGTTATTTTCGGCTGCCATGTCTTCTTCTTTGAAGATTTCTGTTAGATCCTCTATAGAGAGTTGTGCCTTAGCTTCTCTTAGCTTTCGCTTCAAGGTCCTTTCAGGTTCAGGGTCAGCCTCAACAAGAATGCTTTTGTCTTTGTTCCTGCTCATATGAAAGAGAAGAGAACAAGAAAATATGGAATCCTCTATGTCACAGTATAGAGATTCCTTGAGGTGTCAGAGGAAAAGAATAATAGAAGGAGGAGGTAGAAGAATTCGAACTTATCAAGAGAGATAGAGTTCGAATTGTGCATTGAGAAGGAGTGTTAGTCCATAAATAGAAGGATGTGAGAAGAGGGGAAGAAATTTTTGAAAATTAAAGTGAATTAATTAAAAGAAATTTTGAAAAAAAGGTAATTGATTTTCGAAAACTAAGAGTGGGAAAGAAATAAGGTGATTTTTGAAAAAGATTTTGAAATTAGAAATCAAAAAGATATGATTGAAAAATTAATTTTGAAAAAGATGTGATAAAAAGATATGATTGAAAAGATATAGTTTTAAAAAGGTATGATTGAGAAGATATGATTTGAAAAACAATTTAAAAAGATTTGATTTTTAAAATTAATGACTTGGCTAACAAGAAATTTAAAAGATATGATTCAGACATTAAACCTTTTTCAATAGAAAAGGCAACATACTTGAAATGTTGAATCAAATCATTAATTGTTAGCAAGTATTTTTGAAAATGGAAAGAAATTGATTTTGAAAATATGATTGAAAAGATATGATTTGAAAAAGATTCAATTTTGAAAAATTATGAAAACTTAAAAAAATTTGAATTAAAAACAAAATCTTCCCTCTTGTGCCATCCTGGCGTTAAACGCCCAGAATGGTATCCATTCTGGCGTTTAACGCCCAAAACTCTACCCTTTTGGGTGTTAAACGCCCAGCCAGGCACCCTGGCTGGCGTTTAAACGCTAGTTTTCCTTCCTCACTGGGCGTTTTGAACGCCCAACTTTTTCTGTGTAATTCCTCTGCTGTATGTTCTGGATCTTCAATTCTCTGTAATATTGACTTGAAAAGACACAAATAATTTTTTTTTGAATTTTTTAATGATGAGGAATAATCAAAATGCAACTAAAATCAAATAAACAATGCATGCAAGACACCAAACTTAGAAGTTTGTGTACTATTGACATTAACAAATTGAGAATGCATATGAGAAACAACAAAACACACAAAACAAGAGAATTTAAAGATCAGAGCAAGGAAATCATCAAGAACAACTTGAAGATTAATGAAGACACATGTATGAATTCGAAAAATGCAAGAAGAACAGAAACATGCAGTTGACACCAAACTTAAAATTAGACACTAGACTCAAACAAGAAACATAAAATATTTTTGGTTTTAATGATTTTGTAATTTTTTTTTGTTTTTTTTGAAAATTATGTGGAAAAGAAAATAAAGAGATTCAAAATTTTTAATAAGAATTCCAGGAATCATGCAATGTTAGTCTAAAGCTTTAGTCTAAAGAAATTAGACATGGCTAGCCAAGCTTCAGCAGGACATTACATTCAAGAGCTAAATTGATGAGAATCAATCAGCTTTGGTGATGATAAAAACATCACCTTGAAACTCTAGAATTCATTCTTAAAAATTCTGAAGAAAAATACCTAATCTAAGCAACAAGATGAACAGTCAGTTGTCCAAACTCGAACAATCCCCGGCAACGGCGCCAAAAATTTGGTGTTGTTGCCGGATCAAAACTTGGCACTGTTATTGCAAGGAACAAATACGAAACTGTAGTTAGGACATTTAATTCCCCGGCAACGGCGCCAAAAACTTGGTGCACGAAATTATGATCATCAATGGTGCCATCAACATGGTATGCTCAATTGCAATCTCAACTCTTTATCACAACTTCACACAACTAACCAGCAAGTGCACTGGGTCGTCCAAGTAATAAACCTTACGCGAGTAAGGGTCGATCCCACGGAGATTGTTGGTATGAAGCAAGCTATGGTCATCTTGTAAATCTCAGTCAGGCGGATTCAAATGGTTATGGAGGATTAATGATTAAAAGATAAAATAAGGATAGAGATACTTATGTAATTCATTGGTGAGAGCTTCAGATAAGCGTATGGAGATGCTTTGTCCCTTTTGTCTCTCTGCTTTCCTACTGTCTTCATCCAATCCTTCTTACTCCTTTCCATGGCAAGCTGTATGTTGGGCATCACCGTTGTCAATGGCTACAGTCCCGTCCTCTCAGTGAAAATGTTCAACGCGCTCTGTCACAGCACGGCTATTCAGCTGTCGGTTCTCGATCATGTCGGAATAGAATCCAGTGATTTTTGCGTCTGTCACTAACGCCCTACAATTGTGAGTTTGAAGCTCGTCACAGTCATTCAATCCTTGAATCCTACTCAGAATACCACAGACAAGGTTTAGACCTTCCGGATTCTCTTGAATGCCGCCATCAATTCTAGCTTATACCACGAAGATTCCGATTAAGGGATCCAAGAGATATCCACTCAATCTAAGGTAGAACGGAGGTGGTTATCAGGCACATGTTCATAGGTGAGAATGATGATGAGTGTCACGGATCATCACATTCATCAAGTTGAGGAGCAAGTGATATCTTAGAACAAGAATAAGCCGAATTGAATAGAAGAACAATAGTAATTGCATTGATACTCGAGGTACAGTAGAGCTCCACACCTTAATCTATGGTGTGTAGAAACTCCACCGTTGAAAATACATAAGAACAAGGTCTAGGCATGGCCGTGAGGCCAGCCCCCAAAACGTGATCTAAGATAGCATAAGACTAGTCAAAGATGAAAATACAATGGAAAAAGAGTATAGTCTCCCCCTCTTGTCGACATTATTTAATATCTCGAAATCTGTGCATCCCAATCTCATGTACTAATCTTTCAAAGGAGGATTTTGAGAGTGATTGTTAATAAATCTGCCAAATTGTCACTTGAACGAATCTGTTGGACATCGATTGTCCCTTGATTTTGAAGATCATGAGTGAAGAAGAATTTGAGAGAAATATGCTTTGTTCTATCACCTTTAATGTATCCACCCTTAAGTTGAGCAATGCATGTTGTATTATCTTCAAACAGGACAGTTGGAGCTATCTGATTATCAATCAGTCCACATGATGACAGGATATATTGAATCAAACTCCTGAGCCAAAAACACTCGCAGCTTGCTTCATGTATCGCTAGTATTTCAGCATGATTAAAAGAGGTTGCTGCTATCGTCTGTTTCGTGGACCTCCATGATATAGTTGTACCTTTGGTGAACAGGTATCTTGTTTGAGATCTCCCTTTGTGGGGATCAGACAAGTATCCAGCATTTACAGAGCCAACTAGTTGTGACTTTGATACATATGGATAAAACAATCCCATGTCAACCGTTCCATGAAGATATTGAAAGATTTGTTTGATTCCACTCCAATGTCTTCTAGTTGGAGAGGAACTATATCCTACTAGTAAATTCACAGCAAATGATATATCAGGTCATGTATTTTTAGCAAGATACATTAGCACTCCAATGGCACTAAGATATAGTACTTCAATACCAAGGATATCTTCATTTTCTTCTTTAAGACGGAATTGATCCTTTTTCACATCCAAAGATCTTACAATCATTGGGATACTTAATGGATATGACTTATCCATATAAAATCTCTTTAAGATCTTTTCTGTGTATGTTGTTTGATGAATAAAGATCCCATCTTTTGTATGCTCGATCTGCAGGCCGAGACAAAATTTAGTCTTTCCAAGATCTTTCATCTCAAACTCTTCTTTTAGAGCTTTTATAGTTGTTTGAATCTTTTCAGGAGTTCCAATGATATTCAAATCATCAACGTACAAGCAATTATAATGAATCCAGATGCAGATTTATTTATGAAAACACACAGGCAGATATCATCATTCTTGAATCTATTTTTGGCCAGATACTCAGTAAGACGATTATACCACATTCGTTCAAATTGCTTTAGACCATATAAAGATCTTTGCAATTTAACTGAGTATAATCCCTGCGAATATTTATTAGATGGTTTAGATATTTTTAGTCCTTCAGGGAGTTTCATATAGATATCACAATCTAATGATCCATATAAGTAGGTTGTTACCACATCCATTAAATGCATATGTAGTTTATGATATGCGGATAAGCTGACCAAATAACGCAATGTTATTGCATCCACTACATGGGAATATGTTTCTTCATAATCTATACCGGGCCTTTGTGAAAAACCTTGTGCTACAAGTCGAGCTTTGTTGCTCACAACTTCATTTTTCTCATTTCGTTTTCTCACAAATACCCATCGGTATCCAACAGATTTTACATCTTCTGGTGTACGGACTACAGGTCCAAAGACTTCACGTTTTGCAAGTGAGTCTAACTCAGCCTTCATGGCTTCTTCCCATTTTGGCTAATCATTTCTTTGTCGACATTTTTCGACTGACCTTGGCTCAAGATCCTTACTTTCATGCATGATATTTAATACCACATTATATGCAAAAATTTCATTGACAATTGCCTTATTTCGGTCCCATTTCTCTCCTGTAAAACATAATTTATCGAGATTTCGTCATTTTCACAATTTTTAGGTACCTGAACGTCTTCTGGCGTTAAAATTATACCAAAATTTTGGACAACTGCAGGTGTCTTTATTATGTCTTTTTCAACAGGAATATTATTTACTTCTTTTCTCTTTCGAGAATTTTTGTCTTTGGAACCGACAGGCCTGCCACACTTCTGGCGTGTATTTGCTTTGGTGACAGTTTGTCCAACTGGGACATCAATTCGAATTGGGGCATTTTTCGCTGGTATATAAGACTTGGTTATCCTCTTTGTATCGGAAAATGTATCAGACAATTCATTTTGCTATTCTTTGCAAATGTATAATCTTTTGAACTTCTAGTTCACATTGCCCTGATCGAGGATCTAAATGCATCAACGGTAATGCACTCCAATTAAGTTCCCTTTCAGGAAGCTTATTTTCTCCCCCTAATGTTGGAAATTTTGATTCATCAAAATGACAATCCGTAAACTAGGCTTTAAATACATCTCCAGTTTGTATCTCAAGATACCTTACTATAGAGGGAGAATCATATCAACATATATCCCCAATTTTCTTTGGGATCCCATTTTGGTGCGATTAGGTGGTGCAATGGGAACATATATCGCACATCCGAATATTCTTAAATGCGAAATATTTGCCTGCTGGCCAAAAGCTAATTGCATAGGAGAGAACTGATGGTAACTCGTTAGCCTCAAACGAATAAGTGATGCGGCATGTAAAATAGCATGCCCCCAAACCAAGGTTGGGAGATTTGTTCTTATAAGTTAGGGTCTAGCAATTAATTAGAGGCGTTTAATAAGTGATTCTGCTAACCCATTTTGTGTGTGAACATGAGCTACTAGATGTTCAACACTTATTCCATTAGCCATATAATAAGCATCAAAATCTTGGGAAGTAAATTTACCAGCATTATCAAGACGAATTGCTTTGATTAGATTTTCTGGAAATTGTGCTTTTAATCGAATAATTTGAGCTAGTAATCTTGCAGACGCCAGGTTGCGAGAAGACAATAGGCACACATGTGACCATCTCGAAGATGCGTCTATCAGGACCATAAAATATCTAAAAGATCCACATGGTGGATGAATAGGTCCACATATATCACCTTGAATCCTTTCTAGGAATTTAGGGGACTCAAATCCAATCTTTACTGGTGATGGTCTTAAAATTAACTTCCTTTGAGAACATGCAGCACAACAAAATTCACTAGATTTAAGAATCTTCTGGTTCTTTAGTGAATGTCCATGGGAGTTTTCAATAATTCTCCGCATCATAGTTGTTCCCAGATGACCCAATCGATCATGCCAAGTTTTGAATTCATTTGGGCTAGTAAACTTCTGGTTTACAATGGCATGTGATTCAATTGCACTAATTTTGGTATAATATAATCCAGATGAAAGTGAGAGTAACTTTTATAATATAACCTTTTTATTTAAATCATGAGTTGTGATACATAAGTACTCATGATTTCCCTCATTCATAGTCTCAATATGATATCCATTTCGGCGAATATCTTTAAAGCTCAACAAGTTTCTTAGAGACTTGGTAGATAATAGTGCATTATTTATTATGAATTTTGTTCCTCCGGGAAACAAAATTATAGCTCTTCCGGAGTCTTCAATCACATTGCCTGAGCTAATAATAGTATTAACATATTCTTCTTTTGGCACAAGATGGGTAAAATATAATCACTTTTGAGAATGGTGTACGAACTTGCACTATCCGCAATGCATACATCTTTATTATATATCCTTATCATTTTCTTCAAAGACAAATAATAAAATGAGAAGTAGTACATGCACAATTAAATTTAATTCTTGATCGAAATTATTTTTCTAAGAAACACTGTACATAAAAATAATGTCATATACTAAAATTTTATTATTACTACTATTATTATTATTATTTTTAAAACTTGACATATTTAATGATTTCAAAATTCTTAAACATAAACATTAATATTTCATTATTATATACATCATATTTGAAACTTAAATACATAGAAAGTATAACTTAACATTAAATTTCTTACATTATTTATTTACATGAATACTTAACAATCTCACATATTAAACTATTCCATTATTAATCAAATGACCAATATTTCCTTTAGGATCCTCAAAGAAATCAGATACATCATAATAAGTGGTGGATTTTTTATCATTATCATTTGAAACAAAGTTTGTTTCCTTTCCTTTGTCATCCTTTTTTAAAGATGCTTGATAAAAATCGACTAGGTGCCTTGGGGTACGACAGGTACGTGACCAATGGTCCTTTCCACCACAATGGAAACACTTATTCTCTGTTGATTTATTTTGCCCAGAGTTTCTTTTTTTTATCCCACTTCTGGTGAGATCCTTTCTTGTGAACATAATTCCTTTTCCTTTCATAATTTTTTATGCTACTAAAACCTTGCCATTTACCTCTTCTGGGGTAATGATTTGCCGCATTTATTTCAGGAAATGTGGCGGCGCCAGTTGGACGCGCTTCATGATTTCTTAAGAGCAACTCATTGTTGCGTTCATCAACAAGAAGGCAAGAAATTAGTTCAGAATATTTTTTAAATTCTTTTTCTCGATACTGCTGCTGCAAGAGCACATTCGAGGCATGGAAGGTTGAGAAAGTTTTCTCTAACATATCATTATCAGTTATCTTTTCCCCACATAATTTTATTCGTGAGGTGATTTGAAACATTGCAGAATTATATTCATTTATAGATTTAAAATCCTGCAGACGCAAGTGCGTCCATTCATATTGGGTTTGAGGAAGTATCATCGTCTTTTGATGATTATACCTTTTTTCAAGGTCTTTCCACAAATCTACAGGATCTTTTAATGTGAGATATTCATTTTTCAATTATTTGTCAAGATGACGACGAAGGAAAATCATGGCCTTGGCTTTATCCTTCTGGGATACATTATTTTCAACTTTAATGGTGTCTCCAAGATCCATTAAATCAAGATGGATTTCAGCATCTAGTATCCATGATAAATAATTGTTTCCAAATATATTAGGAGCATTAAATTTAAGATGAGAGAATTTTGACATAATAAAAATTTGTTACCTGGTCTTTCTAAAATTTGATCGGAGTCTCGTGCTGATAACGTGTTGTAAAATAAATAAATAAAAAAGATGTAATAATAATAAAATATAATTAAATAGGTTTAATAATAATATTCACCACAATTACTATTTCAATATATTAATAATGATTAATATATCTATTAATATTATATGTTGTTGTATATGAAGAGAAAAATAAAAAAAATTTATACAAAAAGAAAAAAAAAATGTTTTGTATTTTTATTGTTGCTGTGTATATAATACACATATTATACTATCTTTATTTATAAATATACGAGCACTTCATTTTCAACTTTCAATTAATTTGATTTTATTCTAAAAAAGATTCTTTTAATATTAAAAAAAATAGCCATCCAAAATATAAGTAATCATCCGTATCTTTATCACAACAATCACAAACAAATAAAGCACGAGTCTCCAAAAAAGATACATCTTGAAGATGTTGGAGGATCACAAACAGTGCTAGGAGAAGAAAGAATGGATTAGAACAACACGAGTTATAAGATATTAGATTCTGTTGGCTAAATCTGTATCCGTTCATTTTTTTTAACACAAAAAAGAAACAAATAATACAAATTCAAAGAAATTCAATTTTGAATTTACAATTTAAAAGTTAAGTTTTCATTTGTTATTCAAATAATAATTTAAAATTTTAAAATAGTTGTTAAAAATTGTTATATAATTTGTGTCTATTACACTACTAAAAAGTTAGAATTTGAAAAATTAACCATTTTTAATTTTTAATCAACACTTTGTAATCTTTTCAATTTAAAGTTTTACACCATGGATACAATCATATAAAAATTTTAAATTTTAAATAACTTTTGTGTAACGATTTTCATTTTTTTAAATCAATCATTTTTAATTTTTAAAAATTTAAATATTTTACACCGGGGATATATATAACAATTTTAGATTTTAAATAAATTTTGTGTGACCATCTAAACGTTTTACTTAATTTGTATCTATAGAGTTGGAAATTAAAAACTTCAAAAAAAATTATTAACCAAAAATTATTGGTTATACCGTAAAAAATTGAATAACAAAACTTTTTTAAAATTTTAAATTACTATTTGAATATCAAATGAAAATTGATCTTTTAAATTATAAATATAAAATTGTATTTTTTTATTTTATATTATTTATTCTTTTTTTGGTATTAAAAAAAGATATTTGAGTCTGGCCAATACATTTTAATATATTATAACTGTAAATTTGGATGTTGTAAAATTTGAATTTCACTTTTGAGAGTCTCACAATTTATTTTATAGGTGAGATTAAGAAAAAATATAAAAGTGAAATTATTCAAAAGTGAGAAATCACACCTTACCCTCTAAAATGATAATTCAAAATTTAGAAGATCTAAATTTTAAAGGCCGCGTTTGTTTACAGGGACGGGACATTGAGACAAGGATACAGAGATACAAAATCGTATTTGACAGATGAGACATAAACAGAGACATTGTGTCCAAAGACACTGAATTAGTATTAGTGTATTTTGTATCTATCCTGACAGGAAGGACACAGAGATACTAACAAAAAACATAACTTATTTTTTCTTTTTTCTTTTATTATTCTTGTTAATTTTTCATAAGTACACTTTTTATTTTTATATTTTTCTTCTCAAAAAATTTAAATGAAAAAATGAGAATAAATGAGATTTTTATAATTTATTTTACTTTATTATCAAATAAAATACAAAAATATTAAATGTTTTTGTCGTTTATATTTTGTTTTCAATATCTTATCTTATCTTATTTTCAGAAACAAAAATAGCCTCATTATGTGTTTGTCTTAATTCATTTTTTTTCTCCGTCCTAGCGTTGTTTGTGACTTTCCTTCATCTTCAAAATGCCTCTTTTTTCTCTTCAAAGCTCGTCCTTTAATTGTTTGTGATGATTAATGTACTGTTTAACCTCCTCTATTCTACTGTTTATTTTCGGATCTCTCTTTCTATCTCTATTTTATGGTGATTTCTTCCAAACCTATGTCAATTTTGTGGGTAAATTACCCTTGCATATGTGTCAACATCTCAGCCATTGATCAAAAAAATTTTCAACCTTTCATTAATGCATTCGTTGGTTATAGCAAAAGTATTTAATAAACATATACTATAACAAATACTATATTAATTATTGTATACACATACTGTATAGTATATTAGAGAACATTTGCAATTATAATTTATAATCTCTAACTTATTTTTCATTTTAAAAAATACCCTCCATCTCTTCCTGAAATTCAATATGCATGTCTCAGAACGTGGAAAACACATAGAACTCACTACCCACTGGTTTTTTCGCCTTCGTTCTATACCCACTACCCAACCCTGAAATTTGTTATGCTAGAACCCATTACCCAACCCTGTTTGGTTTTTTTGCCGTCGTTCTATACCCAGCGTCCATTTAACAAGAATGATCTCCTTCGAGTAACAGGTTCCGGAACTGGTGCTCTGGTTCCGTCGGATAGGCATCGACGTCAATTGAGGAGAGGACGAACGCTAAATTGATATGGCTCCGGTAGAGAAATTTGTAGATGAACTTCTGCGTGATCCGAAACTGTGGCTGGTGAAAGCTGGTTTACCAACATTCATTTTTCGGCTGCCTTCGAATTAGGTGCGTTGGATTAGGTAAGGTCACCTCCCTCCGAGAGTGCATTTTTAATCCGTTCATGTTCAACCTTTGGTTGTCATCAAGGTATGTCCGTTTAAATTTTTTTGTTAATCCAGATTAGTTTAATTTGGATGATAGTCTATGGCTTTTAAACGGTTCTCTGTTTAGGGTGTGGGTTGCTATTCTAGAATTTGGAAATTAAGTAACATTATCCAGTCCTATGCTGTGGCTAGGTTTGGGGAATTGAAATTAAAACCTTATACTGGGGTCGAAAACAATTGGGTTAGTTTAATTGGTTTTGGTTCATTTAATTTTACATGCAGCTTAGTTAAGCTTCCCGTAGTTGCTGCCATTGGCTCTGTTTATTGACATTTTTGGGTAAAATTATGGTAGAGGTTAAATTATGTCCATAAACGAGGATGATGTGAAGAATGATTCTGATAATGATTTGGGTGATGATTTTGATTATCAATCGAATGCAGAAGATGATGCTGAAGACGATGATGTCGATTCGCTGGATTCTACTAGCAAGAGTGAAGAAGTTTGTGGTGTAAAAAGAATAGCAGATTTAATGGTAGAGGATATTTGGAACCTAGAATTTAGGACAGAGGATGAGGCTTGCCAATTTTATAACGCTTATTCTTGTTGGCATGGATTTGTAATGAGGAAGGACGACGTGGTTAGGGATAATCAAGGTAGAATCATTAGCAAGCAACTTGTTTGCAACAAAGAGGGCTGGAGGAATATGAGGTATCTTGATCTGTATGATAGATCAAGGGAGGCAAGGTCACTAACGCGAACCAAGTGTCCAGCTCGGCTTAGGGTAAAGCTTAACTACGGCTGCGGTAGATGGAAGGTATCATGTTTTGTGGAATCTCACAACCACGATCTGATGTCACCTCAATTTGTGCATCTGGTTCTGGCCAATCGTCGTCTCACTGTCACTGATAAAGTCCAAGTGGAAAATTTTCATAATTTTGGTGTCAAGACCTGCCATATTATAGGGTATATTGCGTTCCAGAAGGGTGGATATCGTCATGCTGGCTTCACACGCAAATATTTGTACAACCACATTGATCGTTATCGTCGGTCAAAAGTTAAAAACGAGGATGCCAATGCGGCAATAAACTATTTGATTGGCAAGTCAAACAACGATCCGCTGTTCTTTGGAAAGTATACGTTCACTAGAGATGAAAGGCTCGAGCAAATTTTTTGGGCAGATGGGCAGTCAATTATCGACTATCACTACTTTGGAGATATTATAGCCTTTGATTCAACCTACAAAAAGAATAAATACAACAAGCCTTTGGTCATTTTCTTTGGATGCAATAATCACGGGCAGAGTGTTATCTTCGGCTCCGGCCTACTATCCGACGAAACCACAGAGACATATAAGTGGTTGTTGGAAACCTTTGTTGAAGCGATGGGTGGGAAAAGTCCTAAAGCAGTAATAACTGATGGAGACCTTGTCATGCGAGATGCTGATAAACCACTATTTTATGGCTTATCTTGTGCTAATTTGAGTGGTTTTTATCAAGACTTTGCACACTTATTCATACGATTGCATGGTTTTAAATTTTCCCTTCCTATCTTTGTGCTATGATTGAGAACATGCTTCTTTGGCCTTAAATTTGCTATGTTTAAATCCACTCTTATTACCATTCGATGCCGTGATATGTGTGTTAAGTGTTTTCAGAGATTACAGGGCAGGAATGGCTTAGAGAATGGAAATGAAGCATGCAAAAGTGGAAGGAATACAAGAAACTGAAGGAACTGCTAAAGTTGTCCAACCTGACCTCTTGGTACTAAATCGACCATAACTTGAGCTACAAATATTCAAATGACGCGGTTATAGTTGCATTGAAAAGCTAACATCCAGGGCTTCGCAACGATATATAATTTGTCATAGCTGCTTTGAAGATAGGCAACGCGCACGCGTGGATCACACTCACGCATGACCTGGAGAAAACTCAAACTACGCATACGCGTGGACGACACGTACGCGTGACTTTGCCGCGTGCTGGACATATCAGAAATCACTGAGGGAGATTTCTGGGCTGTTTTTGACCCAGTTTTTGGCCCAAAAAACACAGATTAGAGGCTATAAAGTGGGGAAATGCATCCATTCATGGAGACAACATTTATCCACACAATTTTAGGTTTTAGATGTAGATTTTTAGATAGAGAGGCTCTCTCCTCTCTCTTAGGATTTAGGATTTAGGATTTAGGATTTCTCTTAGGTTAGGTTTACTTCTTCTTCATTCCAGGTTCATTGTTCCTTAATTTATGTTCTCTTCTATTTTTATCTATTCTATTACTTTAGTTGTTTATTTTCTCAATATGGTTTATGAATCCATATATTGAATTTGATTTTCTTGTTTAATACACATTGAGGTATTTCAGATTTATGATTGCTTTCTTCTCTTTAGGATATAAATAATTTGGATTTTTCTCCTCCTTTTGGCTTTGGTTGAGTAATTGGTGACACTTGAGTTGTCAAACTCAACTGTTGATTGAAAATTGGAATTTGCTGATTGATTTGGATCCCTCTAAAGCTAGTCTTTCCATAGGAGTTGACTAGGACTTGAGGAATCAAATTGATTAGCCCACTTGACTTTCCTTTATTTAGTGAGGGTTAACTAAGTGGGAGCAATAAACAATTCTCATCACACCTGATAATGATAACTAGGATGAGATTTTCAGTTCTCATACCTTGCCAAGAGTTTTCTTAATTATTAATTTACTTTTCTTGCCATTTAATTTACTTGTTCTTTAATTCAAAAACCCCCAAAAATACACTTTTTCTCATAACCAATATTAAATCATACCTCCCTGCAATTTCTTGAGAGATGACTCGAGGTTTAAATACTTCGGTTATAAATTTTATTGGGTTTGCTTTAGTGACAAACAAGTTTTTGTACGAAAGGATTCTCTATTGGTTTAGAAACTATACTTACAACGTGATTATTTTTGTGAAATTCTTTACCGGCAAAAGTCCTCTCGTCAAAATGGCGCCGTTGCGGGGGAATTGAATATGTGTGCTTTATTATTGGTTATTGTAAATATTTTCTTTTTACTTGTTTGTTAGTTTTAGGACTTAGTTGCGTATCTTTATTAGTTTTTGTTTTTCTTTTCTACTATGAACTCTCACCCATTTGGCTACGAGCGTGGTTATAATTATGTTGCAGGAAGAGGAGATTATAATGACAACATGCACCATGGTTGGAACAATCAAAGATGGGAGGAGCCACAAGGATTTGATCAACCCTCTTGACAACAACCCCCTCCAATATACCACAAGCAACAACCATTCCATGATGCATACCAAGACAATGGTTATGGTGGACTTTTACGTGACACTCAATACCCACCACAACATGTGTATGAACCACCTCCTCGACATAGCTTTGAACCACCATACTCACAAGCCCTTTTTCACCATTCACCTTCATATGACCCTAACACTTATCCACCACACCAACCATAATATGAACCATATGAACCATACATAGAACCACCACCTCAATACACACCATCTCCATATCCTTACCAAGAAGAACCACTTTCCTACCATGCACTCTTTCTCCAAAATAATGAACCCTCCTGTCCACTCCAACCTCCACTGGATGACAACACCCTTGGTGTTATTCACCAAGGGCAAACAAAGCTTCATACTACACTTGCCTCTATCACTAGTCTAACCTCTACACTTCAAAATCTTATATCCCACATGGACCAACCATCTACCTCCAATACTCAACCCTCAAGCTCTAGACCACCCTCTATGGAAGAACACCCTCATCCATCAATCCAAGAGCAACACGATCCCAATTATGCTAGCGACATGGAACAAGAGAGAAGGGATCGTCTTAGGGACGCGATGGATTAGTTACACGCGGCCCTATTTCCAGAGGAGTAAGAGGAAGCCCAAAATGTGGAGGTAGGAGAGACCCTTGAAGATGAAGGAGTAGTTGAAGGGAGTTGTCATAGAAAGGAAATCATCAAAAGGAGTACGATTTTATGCTAAAACAATTGGAGGAAGCCGTAATTATTGAAGAGGAAGAAGTGGTTGAAGACTTAGGAGATGCTGAACCTCCATGGGAAAGTCAAGTTATAGAGCCTCCTTCAAAGACGTTTGAAATTGATGTTAAGGAGGGTGTACAACCTCCAAGGCATAGCCTGGTTGAAGACTTCGAAGAGGTTGATCAAGAGATGGAGATCAAAGAAGAAGAGGCACAACCTCCCATGTCCTTGGTAAGCAATGAAGAAGAGATTGAGTTGGAAGAAAGCTACCAAGAGGAAGAGGTTGAATTTGAAGAAGCTTTCAAGGAGGTGGAAGTTGTCACAGAAGAGCACAAGAGAGTGGAGCTTGCAAGATCATTAGAAACACCTCTTCCAAAGCCATTACCGTCCAATACAACATTCAAGTGGGTAAAATTCTTATCCTTAACCTTTACTTTCCCACTTGAATATGGGCTACTAGAGACGGATGGTCAACTTAGAGCTCTTTGTGGCATTAAGAGTAAGAGGAAGATGGTTAATGGTTGGAGTTGTCAAGCAAGGTTCAATATGGTTGTGTGCTCAAAGTTTAAACGCAAAGGTTGGTGTAGAGCTCAATTGAATGGGTCTAGGATGTTGTTTGGCCGCTTCAGTGAGAATTTAGACTACTTGCCACCCGGATGGAACAATATTTCTCAACAAGAAGACGGGTGCAAAAGCAAGGTTTGGGACCCCAGAATTCAGTCTAGCAATCAACACTCTTGGGGCCTTGTCACTTGCTTTAACTTGCTTGAAGGCTCTTTGTGCCTAGTTTGGGATCCCGGAGGCCATTGGAATTACAAACATTGGTGGAGATTCCTGGATGAGTTCAAGCACAAGCCTCCATGACAAGGAGCTCACTAAACGTCCAACTTAAGGACTTAAACCAAAAGTGCTAGGTGGGAAACAACCCACCATAGTATAATCGTTCCTTTTATCCTTGGTCTTAGTTTATTTTATTTTCATTAGTGTTCATTCATAATTTCTGCATATTCATCTGCATTCTGCATTCTGCATTCTGCATAATAAAAAAAACGCACACGACGCACAAGCGTCGCTGACGCGTACGCGTCATATGTGTGTGGGTGAAAAAATAAATATTGAACAGAAAGTTGCACGGGAGTGGCGCCGAAAGTGTGCGTTGCGCATAGACCTGATCACGCGGACGCGTGCGCGTCGTTTGCAATTTTGGCACTCTATGTGTACGCATCGATCACGCGTACGCGTGTCCTTGATGCGTGCGCGCCACTTCGCTTTCAGACCACCCACGCGTACGCGTGGGCGACGCTTACGCGTCGAATGGCCAATTCAATTTTCACGCTTCCGCGTGATGCCCGGAACGCGCGTCGGGTCCCATTTTTCATTCCCTTCTCTTTTCTTCTATCTTCTCTCCTTCTTTCTTCCTCCCTTCTTACTTTCTTTTTCTTCATCTCTCTAACTTTTCATCCTTCTTTTCTTTCATTCTATTTTACTTAATTTATCTACATACTTTCATTCATTGCATTTTAATTTTGTGCATATTTTTATTTTCTTTTCTAAATTTATTATTTCTCAATTGGTGTTAAAGTTTTCTTATTCAACTGTTGCATCTTTTTCTTGAATTATTCTGGTGCTTCATGACTTGTTTTATTTTGATTGGGTATTATGATTCATAAGTCAATGCTATTCTTTTATGATACCTGTATTCCTTTTGCATTGACATGAACTTACACTGTCTTTCGTTACCCACACTCCTCCCCTTTGTTACAAATTTTGCACCATTGGTATGCCATATGCTTCTATTGTTTTCTCACTTGCATGTTGTAGCTACCATGTAATTGAGACCCCATTATTTGGCATTAACCCACCCATACTTTATTTATTTTCTTCTCTTTATTCCTGGGTTACTTTTCTTCTTTTTCCTCTTCTTTCAGGATGGCCACCGAGGAAGGGAAACAGAAAACCTTTACATGGGCAACAAACAAGTTCCATCTGCACAATCTTTGGAGAAAAGCATCAGTATAGCAACTGGTGCACGAAATTGTGATCTCAATGGCGCCAACAACTTGGTACGCATAAGTGTAATCTCAACTCTTTTTTACAACTTCGCCTAACTAACTAGCAAGTGGACTGGGTCGTCCAAGTAATAAACCTTACGTGAGTAAGGGTCGATCCCACGGAGATTGTCGGCTTGAAGCAAGCTATGGTCATCTTGTAAAGCTCAGTCAGGCGGATTCAAATGGTTATAGAGTTTTGATAATTAAAAGATAAATAAAACGTAAAATAAAGATAGAGATACTTATGTAAATCATTGGTGGAAATTTCAGATAAGTGTTTGGAGATGCTTTATCCCTTTTGAATCTCTGCTTTCCTACTGCCTTCATGCAATCCTTTATACTCCTTTCCATGGCAAGCTGTATGTTGGGTGTCACCGTTGCCAATGACTACTTCCCGTCATCTCAGTGAAAATGGTCCTCTACGGTTTCTGTACGGCTAATCAACTGTTGGATTTCTCGTCTCGGATGAAAAATACCATGCACATATATCGTATGGCTAATCAGCTGTTGGTTCTCGATCGTGTAGGAATAGGATTTACTATCCTTTTGCGTCTGTCACCACGCCCTACAGTCGCGAGTTTGAAGCTCGTCACAGTCATCCCATCCCAGATCCTACTCGAAATGCCACAGACAAGGTTTAGACTTTCTGGATCTCAAGAATGCTGCCAATGGATTCTAGCCTATACCACGAAGATTCTAATCTCGGATTCAAATGCCCCATTATTAGAGGGGAGTCGATGTGAATCGTTGATTAGAAACCCAAGAGATATACATTCAAGCTTGTTTTCATGTAGAACGGAAGTGGTTGTCAATCACGCGTTCATAAGTGAGAATGGTGATGAGTGTCACATAATCATCACATTCATCATGTTCTTGTGTGCGAATGAATATCTTAGAATAAGAATAAACATGAATTGAATAGAAGAACAATAGCACTTTGCATTAATACTCGAGGAACAGCAGAGCTCCACACCTTAATCTATGGTGTGTAGAAACTCCATCGTTGAAAATACATAAGTGATAATGGTCCAGGCATGGCCGAATGGCCAGCCCCCAAAACGTGATCAAAGGATCAAAAGATAATCCAAAGATCCTAGCATCCAAAATAGCATAAAACTAATCAAAGATAGATATCTAATACAATAGTAAAAAGTTCTATTTATACTAAACTAGTTACTAGGGTTACAGAAACAAGTAAATGATGCAGAAATCCACTTCCGGGCCCACTTGGTGTGTGCTTGGGATGAGCATTGAAGCTTTCACGTGTAGAGGTCTTCCTTGGAGTTAAACGCCAATTTCTAACTTATTTCTGGCGTTTGACTCTAGCTTGCAACTTGTTTCTAGCGTTTAACGCCATAATAGGGCAGAAAGCTGGCGTTGAACGCCAGTTTGCGTCATCTAAACTCAGGAAAAATAAGGACTATTATATATTGCTGGAAAGCCCTGAATGTCTACTTTTCAACGCAATTGAGAGCGTGCTATTTGGACCTCTGTAGCTCCAAAAATTTCATTTCGAGTGCAGGGAGGTCAGAATCCAACAGCATCAGTAGTCCTTTGTCAACCTCTGAATAAGATTTTTGCTCAGGTCCCTCAATTTCAGCTAGAAAATACCTAAAATCACAGAAAAACACACAAATTCATAGTAAAGTCCAAAAATGTGAATTTTGCTTAAAAACTAATAAAAATATATTAAAAACTAGCTAAATCATACTAAAAACTATATGAAAACAATGCCAAAAAGCGTATAAATTATCCGCTCATCAGCAACCCGTCCACTTGCACATCTCAGCATGCACCGAGGACGGTGCAATCTTTAAGTGTGGGGAGGATGATACCGATCTCCGTGGGTTAGTTATTTTCTTCCCAACACTAATGTCTTATTTTCTTTATTAGTTCATTATTGCATTTACATATTTGATTGCATATTTTCTTGATTTTGTGCATATTTTACCATTGCTTGGTTAAAGTAATGAGTTTCTTTTCAAGACCCTTTTTATAATATTTCACTAATTTAAATTAAAAAATTTGTGTTAAACTTATTTGAAGATTGTATTTAGAACATGGTTTAGAGCTAAAGAACACACAACCCGTGAGATTTGAGCTTAATTACATGGTTACATTATTTAACCATAATATTTTATTCTTGTGTGTTTCCTTCTCTATGATTGCAATCTTTGCTTTGTTCCATTCTATATGTCCATTGTTTAGTGTATTTACATGCTTGCATATGATTGAGGCTATTATTTGATTATTAGCTCACTTATCCCAAATAGCCTACCCTTACATTTACCTTTGTTAGCCACTTTGAGCCTATTAACCCCCATTTGTTCTATATTTTACCACATCACTAGCCTTAAGCGAAAAACAATTAAATACCCCAATTGAATCTTTGGTTAGCTTAAGATAGAGATTATGTGTCAACTAAGTGCGGGAAAAAGTGGGAACATGGGTTAGTAAAGGAACGTGTTATGTTTTTACTTTGATAAAATATTGAAAATTTGGGTACCTACTCATGTGAGACCAGAAAAATTAAAAATTCATGTGCATTGATATGTTATGTTTATTTTTATATTTTCAAAAAAAAAAGAAAAAGAAAAAAAAAGAGAAAAAGAAAAAAAATATAATATAAATAAATAAACAAGGGGACAAAATTACCCAAATGTTAAGTTTAATAAACGATCAATGCATACGTGATAAAATTAAAGATAATTTGGTACATGAGTATGTGATACAAAAGTGGGAATTATGGGTAGTTAGGCATGAAATTAGAGTTATATAGAGAGTGTGTGTGTGTTTGATGAGAGCTTAGGTTAGTCAAAGATTCATATTATAGCTCACTTAGCCATACATATATCCTCACCTTTGCCTTAGCCCCATTACAACCTTGAAAAGACCTCATGATGTTTGCATTGGTACATTAAATACTTTTTGATTAGTTAGGTAAAGAATAAAGTTTAGAAAGCATGACTAGAGAAGAGTAGAGTGATCAACCCTAGACACTTGAGAGATTAGAGTGCATATACACTACCAGTGAGGGTTCAATGCTTAATTTTATTTCCCTGCTTTCATGAGCTATCTTCTTACAAGTTTACTTGTATTTTATTGTATGATTTGAATTAGTAGAATCTGATCTATTTTTGTCTTAGAAAACTTGTTTACTTTTGACCAAGTAGATAGAACCATCTTAGTATAGAGTTGCATTCATATATAGGTTGCATTTCATGAGTCTTACTTTCCCCCATTCATTCCTTTTGTCTCCTTGAGCTTAGCATGAGGACATGCTAATGTTTAAGTGTGGGGAGATTGATAAACCACTATTTTATGATTTATCTTGTACTAATTTAAGTGGTTTTTATCAAGCCTTTGCACACTTATTCATATGATTTGCATGGTTTTACATTTTCCCTTCCTAACTTTATGCTATGATTGAAAACATGCTTCTTTGGCCTTAAATTTGCTATGTTTAAATCCCCTCTTATTACCATTCGATGCCGTGATATGTGTGTTAAGTGTTTTCAGAGATTACAGGGCAGGAATGGCTTAGAGAATGGAAAGAAAGCATGCAAAAGTGGAAGGAATACAAGAAACTGAAGGAACTACTAAAGCTGTCCAACCTGACCTCTAGGTATTAAATCGACCATAACTTGAGCTACAAAGGTCCAAATGACACAGTTCCAGTTGTGTTAAAAAGCTAACATCCAGGGCTTCGCAACGATATATAATTTGTCATAGCTTCCCTAAAGATAGATGACGCGCACACGTGAATCTTGCACACGCGTGACCTAGAGAAAACTCAATCCACGTGTACGCATGGACGACGCGTACGCGTGACTTTGCCGCGTGCTGGACGTATCAGAAATCGTTGAGGGTGTTTTCTAGGCTGTTTATGACCCAGTTTTTGGCCTAGAAAATACATATTAGAGGCTATAAAGTGGGGAATGCATCCATTCATGGAGACAATATTCAGACACAGAATTTTAGGTTTTAGATGTAATTTTCTAGAGAGAGAGAGGCTCTCTCCTCTCTCTTAGGATTTATGATTTAGGATTTCTCTTAGGTTAGGTTTACTTCTTCTTCATTCCAGGTTCAATGTTCCTTAATTTATGTTCTCTTCTACTTTTATTTATTCTATTGCTTTAGTTGTTTATTTTCTCAACATGGTTTATGAATCCCTATATTGAATTTGATTTTCTTGTTTAATACACATTGAGGTATTTCAGATTTATGATTGTTTTCTTCTCTTTAGGATATAAATAATTTGGATTTTTCTCCTCCTTTTGGCTTTGGTTGAGTAATTGGTGACACTTGAGTTGTCAAACTCAGCTGTTGATTAAAAATTAGAATTTGCTTATTGATTTGGATCCATCTAAAGCTAGTCTTTCCATAGGAGTTGACTAGGACTTGAGAAATCAAATTGATTAGTCCACTTGACTTTCCTTTATTTAGTGAAGGTTAACTAAGTGGGAGCAATAAACAATTCTCATCAAACCTGATAAGAATAAATAGGATGAGATTTTCAGTTCTCATACCTTGCCAAGAGTTTTCTTAATTATTAATTTAATTTTCTTGCCATTTAATTTACTTGTTCTTTAATTCAAAAACCCCCAAAAATACACTTTTTCTTATAACCAATAATAAATCATACCTCCTTGCAATTCCTTGAGAGACGACCCGATGTTTAAATACTTCGGTTATAAATTTTATTAGGTTTGCTTTAGTGACAAACAAGATTTTGTACGAAAGGATTATCTGTTGGTTTAGAAACTATACTTACAACGTGAATATTTTTGTGAAATTCTTTACCGACAAAAGTTCTCTTGTCAGATGCAATCAAGAATGTTCTTCCTGATGCGACCCATCGGTTATGCGGATGGCATCTGCAGAGAAACGCATGTAAAAATATAAAAAATCTTAATTTCTTGTGCAATTTTAAGGGTCTTATATACGACAACAACGACCATAGAGACTTTGATCGGAGATAGGCAGCCATTTTGGATAAGCACAATCTTATTGGGAGTACCTGGATGGAAAAGACGTACGAAACTCGTGCGATGTGGTCCCATTGTTTCCTACGGGATAAGTTTTTCGGTTACATAAGTATGACATCACAGTGCGAAGGTATAAATTCTCTCATCAGATTTTATGTTAATCGCAAGAACACCCTCATTGACTTCATGCATAACCTGGATAGGGCCTTAAAGAAGTATAGAAACAACGAATTAATAGCTGACTTTAAGTCTTGGTGCTCAGAGCCAGTGATGATTACCTTGTTGGAGGTATATGAAAGATATGCATCATGTTATTTCATGCAAAACATTTTCAAGAAAATTCGTAATGAGATTTAGAGGGCAGGGGCTTTGAATATCAAGGTACTAAGCACAACCTTGGACAAGGTAGAGTTTAGTGTGACTGCTCTTGGAGACCCGGCCAAAGATCGAAGGGTGGAAGTCGATAGAGGTAAGAATCTGTTCTCGTGCTCGTGCAAGCTGTTTGAATCACGTGGTGTTCCTTGTAATCATGTCTTCTGTGCCATGAAGTTCGAAAACATGCTTGAGTTTCCAGATTTGTTGATCTACAAAAGGTGGACAAAGAATGCAAAGAATGAAATTATTAGCACAGAAATGCCTGTGAACGATGACGTCGAAAGGGTTTTAAAGTTTCGAGTTAGTGTATTGGCATCGAATTGCAATAAGCTGTGTGATATTGCTTGCAAGGATCTTGCAAACTTTGATGAAGTACAGTCTGAACTTGTCAATTTAGTTATCCGCCTGCAGTCACGCAAACAAGGCAAGTCAACTCCTAATGTTAACATGGAAGGCATCAATGATCCCTTTGTTGTCAAAAGCAAAGGAGCCCCTTCCAAGAGGTCTTCTTGGAGGAAGAAGAGAGCATGCTCTAATTGCCACAAGTACGGTCATTACTACAAGTGCTGTCCAGATCTGATGCAGTATAGTGTGGAAGGTAACCCTCGCGATCGATCAGACGGCAATGCATCAGCCAAGGACTCAGGTTTTAGTCCAGAAAGGTTTGCTAATTCTTCGAGGTCGTTCTCAGTTAAGTCTGAACACCACTCAAGACCTAAGACCAAGGTACGATTTGTTTATTCTAACTACGCTCCTGCTGTGAAAATCTTCTTCGGTGGGTGTCCCTTTAAAAACCATTAAACTATGTGAATCTTCCACTGTTTGCGCAACCTTTTAAAAAGGATGGAACAAGGAAGTTTACGGCGACAGGTACGAGGAACCGGAAGGGTAAAGACAACACTTTTGATGAGGTAATTTTTTTAATGTAAACCTCTAATTTTCGTGTCATGAACTGGGTAAATTAATGAAGATCTCGTTCTTCTTAATAAAAAAAATTTATAAAACAGCGTAGCGTCCATGAAAGTAGTGAATCCATTGACATCGCGTCCATGAATGGATTTTTTAACAAAAATCTCTACTCATTAACGGTTAACAGGCCATACTCTACGTTTAACGGTTCTATGGTTTAGGGTTAATGCTTTCTGGTTTACGGTTTAGGTTAAGCGATTTAAGGTCAGCGGTTTCCAGTCCAATGTGTACAGTTTACGGATTTATGTTTTCGGTTTTAGGGTTTACGGTTCCCAGTTTACTTTTTACTGTTTATGACTTAAAAATTATGGTTTCGGGTTTACGGCTTGCGGTTCAGTTCCATGGTACAGTGTTCAGGTTTAAGGTTTTACGTGGTACGGTTTAGTGTTCACGGTTTAGTGACTAGGTTTTGAGATTGAATGGTTTCGTACCTATGGTTCATGATTTAGCGGTTTACGGTTTATGGTTCAAGGTTTACGATATACGTTCTATTATTAAACAGTCCAGTGTGTGTAGTTTACAATTTACAGGCAATACTCTACGTTTAACAGTTCTATGGTTTAGGGTTAATGCTTTCCGGTTTATGGTTCATGGTTTACAGTTTAAGTTAAGCGGTTTCCGGTCCAATGTGTACGGTTTATGGATTTGTGTTTCCGGTTTTAGGGTTTACGGTTCCCAGTTTACTTTTTACTGTTTATGACTTAAAAATTATGGTTTCGGGTTTACGGCTCGCGGTTCAATTTCATGGTACAATATTCAGGTTTAAGGTTTTACGTGGTACTGTTTAGTGTTCACGGTTTAGTGACTAGGTTTTGAGATTGAATGGTTTCGTACCTATGGTTCATGATTAAGTGGTTTACGGTTTATGGTTCAGGGTTTACGATATACGTTCTATTATTAAATGGTCCAGTGTCTGTAGTTTACGATTTATAGGCCATACTCTACGTTTAACGGTTCTATGGTTTAGGGTTAATGCTTTTTGGTTTACAGTTCACGGTTTACGGTTTAGGTTAAGCGGTTTAAGGTCAGCGGTTTCCGGTCCAATGTGTACGGTTACCGATTTGTGTTTCCGGTTTTAGGGTTTACGGTTCCCAATTTACTTTTTACCGTTTATGACTTAAAAATTATGGTTTCGGGTTTACGGCTCACGGTTTAGTTTCACGGTACAGTGTTCAGGATTAAGGTTTTACGTGGTACGATTTAGTGTTCATGGTTTAGTGACTAGGTTTTGAGATTGAATGGTTTCGTACCTGGTGCACGAAATTGTAATCACACTATTGCAATCCGCACAACTAACCAGCAAGTGCACTGGGTCGTCCAAGTAATACCTTACGTGAGTAAGGGTCGATCCCACGGAGATTGTTGGTATGAAGCAAGCTATGGTTATCTTATTAATCTTAGTCAGGATGCCAATAAGGTTCTTTGAATTTAATTGTAAAAAGTGAAAGTGTTTGGAATAAGTAATTGTTACTCAATAATGGAGAATATGTTGGAGTTTTGGAGATGCTTTGTCCTCTTTATTTCAGCTTTTCTCTTGTCCTCCTCTTCACACACGCAAGGCTCCTTCCATGGCAAGCTGTATGTAGGGCGTCACCGTTGTCAATGGCTACTTTCCATCCTTTCAGTGAAAATGGTCCAAATGCTCTGTGACAGCACGGCTAATCATCTGTAGGTTCTCGATCATGTTGGAATAGAATCCATTGATTCTTTTGCATTTGTCATCATGCCCAACAATCGCGAGTTTGAAGCTCGTCACATCCATTCAATCATTGAATCCTACTCGGAATACCACAGACAAGGTTTAGACTTTCCGGATTCTCATGAATGCCGCCATAAATTCTAGCTTATACCACGAAGATTCTGATTAAGAAATCTAAGAGATACTCATTCAATCTAATGTAGAACGAAGGTGGTTGTCAGGTACACGTTCATGAATTGAGGAAGGTGATGAATGTCACGAATCATCACCTTCTACATAGTGAAGCGCGAATGAACATCTTAGATAGGAACAAGCGTGTTTGAATGGAAAATAGAAATAATTGCATTAATTCATCGAGACGCTACAGAGCTCCTCACCCCCAACAATGGAGTTTAGAGACTCATGCCGTCAAAGAGTATAAAGTTCAGATCTAAAAATGTCATGAGATACAAAATAAGTCTCTAAAAGTTGTTTAAATACTAAACTAGTAACCTAGGTTTACAAAAAATGAGTAAACTAAGATAATTGGTGCAGAAATCCACTTCTGGGGCCCACTTGGTATGTGCTGGGCTGAGACTTAAGCTTCTCACGTGCCTGGACTGTTTTTAGAGTTGAACGTCGGGTTGTAACCTGTTTCTGGCATTGAACTCCAACTTGCAACCTGTTTCTGGCGCTAAACGCCAGACTGCAACATGGAACTGGCGTTGAACGCCAGTTTACATCGTCTATCTTCGCACAAAGTATGGAATATTATATTTTACTGAAAAGTCCTGGATGTCTACTTTCCAACCCAATTAAGAGCGCGCCAATTGGACTCCTGTAGCTCAAAAAAATCCATTTTGAGTGCAGGGAGGTCAAAATCCAACAGCATCAGCAGTCCTTTTTCAGCCTAAATCAGATTTTTGCTAAACTCCCTCAATTTCAGCCAGAAAATACCTGAAATTATAGAAAAACACACAAACTCATAGTAAAGTCCAGAAATATGAATTTTTCCTAAAAACTAATAAAATTATACTAAAAACTAACTAAAACATACTAAAATCTACATGAAATTACTCCAAAAAAGCGTATAAAATATCCGCTCATCACAACACCAAACTTAAACTGTTGCTTGTCCCCAAGCAACTAGATAAATAAATAGGATAAAAAGAAATTAAGAAGCAATAATATCTTAGAGTTTTAAGTTAAGCTCAGATTCTAATTAGATGAGCGGGGCTAGTAGCTTTTTGTTTCTGAACAGTTTTAGCATCTCACTTTATCTTTTGAAATTCAGAATGATTGGCATCCATAGGAACTCAAAATTCAGATAGTATTATTGATTCTCCTAGTTTAGTATGTTGATTCTTGAACACAGCTACTTTATGAGTCTTGGCTGTGGCCCGAAGCACTTTGTTTTCCAATATTACCACTGGATACATAAATGCCACAGACACATAACTGGGTGAACCTTTTTAGATTGTGACTTAGCTTTGCTAGAGTCCCCAATTAGAGGTGTCCAGAGTTCTTAAGCACACTCTTTTTCTTTGGATCACGACTTTAACCACTCAGTCTCAAGCCTTTCACTTGGACCTGCATGCCACAAGCACATGGTTAGGGACAGCTTGATTTAGCCGCTTAGGCCTGGATTTATTTCCTTGGGCACTCCTATCCATTGATGCTCAAAGCCTTAGATACTTTTCACCCTTTCCCTTTGGTTTAAAGGGCCATTGGCTTTTTCTATCTCTTTTGCTTTTTTTTCGCAAGCTTGTTTTTCACTGCTTTTTCTTGCTTCAAGAATCAATTTCATGATTTTTCAGATCATCAATAACATTTCTCTTGTTCATCATTCTTTCAGGAGCCAACAATTTTAACATTCATAAAATTCAATATAAAAAATATGCACTGTTCAAGCATTCATTCAGAAAATAAAAAGTATTGCCACCACATCTAAATAATTAGAATTTTCCTTATTAAAAACTCGAAAAATATAACTTATCTCTTTATTCTAAAAATCTACTATTTTATTCATGTTTGATGATGATGAGAAAAATAAATTATAACTTAATTGAAAATAAAATCAAAATAGATATACTAATTACTACTACTCATATATAACTTCTAAGGTAAATTCCTATAATAACAACTATCACAGAATTAAAGCTAAGATTAGGACTCAACAACCTTTATTTTGAGAAATGGATGTTCCTCTAGTTTGTGGAGTGCTTGGTCCTTCAAGAGATAGTTTTCCTTTAAGTCACGCCTTTGCTCTTCTTGTTCCCCAAGCAATTTGTAAAGCATGCTATTTTGATTATTCTGTTCTTCCTTTATTTGGTCCATAGCTTCTTGCAACTTGGTGACAGATGCTTCAAGATGCTCCTAGTATTCAAATTGAGGAAATTTCGGGAGGAATTCCTGTGCTCTCCTCTTGATGGGTTCGTTTTGCCCTTGTTATTTTTCCATTGATGTTTTGGTGATTGGTCGCTCAACTGAGATATACTCAGTTATTCCCATCTTCACTCCAGCATCTTTACATAGCATAGATATTAAGCTAGGATAAGCCAATTTGGCATCTTTGGAGTTCTTGTTTGCAATTATGTAAAGTTCACATGAAATCAACTGATGAACTTCCACTTCTCTTCCTAACATAATGCAGTAGATCATCACTGCTCTTTTAACAGTGACCTCAGAGCGGTTACTAGTGGGCAGTATAGAATGCCCAATGAAGTCCAGCCAGCCTCTGGCGACTGGTTTGAGATCTTCTTTTTAAGTTGATTTGGGACGCCCTTGGTGCTGGTTGTCCACCTGGCTCCAGGGAGGCATATGTCCTCTAGAATTTTGTCCAGGCCTTTATTTGTTCTCATCGTTCTCCTATTAAAGGAGTCTGGGTCATCTTTCAGCTGGGGTAGCTTAAAGATCTCCCTAATTTTAGCAATGTGGATGTGAACAATCTTTCCTCTAACCAAGGTCCGATAGTCATAGAGAGTAGTTCCAGATATTCTCTGCCTTTCTGTTTGCCACAGATTAGTGTAGAATTCCTGAACCATGTTTCTTCCCACCTTTGTTTCAGGATTAGCTAGGATTTCCCAACTCCTGTTTCGAATTTGCTCTTGGATTTCCGGATATTCATCTTCTTTCAGATCGAATTTGACTTTCGGGATTACTGACCTTAGACCCATTATTTTGTAGTAATGATTTGAATGTTCTTTGGTTAAGAACTTCCCTTGATTCCAAAGTGGTTTTGGAATACTCTCTTTCTTGCCTCTTGGAGTGGGTTGTTTTCCTTTAGGAGCCATGATCTTAGTGGGTATGGTTTAGTGATCACAGATAAACACACCAAACTTAGAGGTTTGCTTGTCCTCAAGCAAAAGAAAAGAAAGGAGAGGGATAGAAGGAGAGCTAGTTTTCGAATTGTTGAGGAGAGGAGGGAGGCCGAATGTGGATTTAAAGGGAGGGGGTGGGTTTTCGAAAATTTTGAAGAAAGATAAGATAGAAGATATGATTTGTAAAAGATAAATATGATAGGAAAAGATATAATTGAAATTTGAAAAGATATAGAAGATATTTGAAAAAGATAAATCTGAATTTTTATTTTGAAAAAAATTTTAAAAGATAATTAAGTTTTTTAAAAAAAAATTGAAAAAGAGTTGGATTGGATTTGAAAAGGATTTGTGTTTATGAATTAAGATACATTTGATATTTTTTTGAAAAAGGGATTTTAGAAATTAGGATTAAAATTTTTGGAATTGAAGGATAAGAGTTTGTAACATGTTTATGCAAGAAACCATGAATTGGAATATAAAAATTTTGAAAAATGTGAATTAAAAATGAAATTACCTCCTCCCCACAATCCTAGCGTTAAACGCCCAAACGCTGCATGTTTTGGGTGTTTAACACCCATGTGTAGCTTCTCCTGGGCGTTCAACGCCCAGTTGTTGCTTCTAGCTGGCGTTGAACGCCAGGAATTCCCTTGTCACTGGGCGTTTTTCTGAACGCCCAGGACGCTGTAAATCTGGCGTTGAGTGCCCAGAAGGTGCTTCTTTCTGGCGTTCAATGCCCAGAAGATGCTTCTTTCTGGCGTTGAACGCCCAGTAGATGCTTCTTTTGTGTGTTTAACGCCCAAAACAGCTCTTACTGGCTTTTTCGCACCAGTGAGCTTCTTTTTGCTGTTTTTATCCTCTGAATCCTTCTGTAACTCCGTGAACTCAAGCAATTGCTTATTTTACCTTGAAGATAATTGACATATACCTGTAAAAATCAATTAATTAACAAATAAACTTTGTAAATGGCTGGGTTGCCTCCCAACAAGCGCTTCTTTATTGTCTTTAGCTGGACTATTACTGAGCTTTAATCAAGTCTCAGTTTTGAGCATTCTTGCTCAAAATTACCTTCAAGATAATGTTTGACTCTCTGTCCATTAACAATGAACTTTTTATTAGAATCATTATCCTGAAGCTCCACGTATCCATATGGTGACACACTTGTAATCACATATGGACCTCTCCACCGGGATTTTAATTTCCCGGGGAATAATCTGAGCCTAAAATTAAATAGCAGAACTTTCTGCCCTGGCTCAAAGACTCTGGATGATAATTTCTTATCATGCCATCTTTTTGCTTTCTCTTTGTAAATTTTTGCATTTTCGAAAGCATTGGGTCTGAATTCCTCTAGCTCATTTAACTGGAGCAATCGTTTTTCTCCAGCTAACTTGGCATCAAGGTTTAGGAATCTGGTTGCCCAATAGGCCTTGTGTTCTAGTTCCACTGGCAAGTGACAGGCTTTTCCATACACCAGCTGGTATGGAGAAGTTCCTATAGGTGTCTTGAATGCTGTTTTGTATGCCCACAGAGCATCATCCAAGCTTCTTGCCCAATCCTTTCTACAGTTAATCACAGTTTGTTCCAGGATTCTTTTAAATTCTCTATTAGAGACTTCAGTTTGCCCATCTGTTTGTGGATGAGATGGAGTGGCCACCCTGTGGCTAACTCTATATCGAACCAAAGCAAAGTAGAGCTATTTATTGCATAAATGAGTGCCCTGATGACAAGTCATCATATACCCATTTTTCAAGCTAATTTCACTTGTTTTGTTAGCATTTATGCACTTTCTTGCATCCTAAGTAAGTGATTTGGAGTGAAAATGCATAACTTCTTTAAATCAAGCAACCACCATGAAATTAATGTTAAATCATAAGGTTTAAGCTAATTTTAATTGAATTTTAATTGATTTATAAGCCTTATGAATTTAGTGATACTTGGAGTGGTTGTTTTGGTTTATTGTAGGTGAAGAAAAGAATAAAAGAGAAAAGCGTGGCTTAAGAAAGCGTGACCAAAGGAGAAGAAAGTGTGGTCAAAGGAAGGAAAAGTGTGCCGCATGCAATGGGAGAGGCAAGCATTGCCCTCCACAAGGGCACACTGCCCTCTAGGAGGGCAACATAAGGGAACACACCAAGACCGCACCAATTTTTCCTGCCCTGCCCTCCGCGAGGGCAGGGCAGCGTTCTGCGCACCAAGACCGCACCAGCCCGCACCAAGCCGCACCAAGCCACACCAAGCAAGCACCAACACGCACCAAATCCTGCCCTGCCCTCCGCAAGGGCAGGGCAGCCTCCTGTGAGCTATTGTTTTTGGGCCGAAAATTCAATTAAAAATCCAATTTAATTCAATTCTTCACCAAATCAAAAGCCCATCCAAATCCCAAGATCCAAAAATAGAAAGTGTATAAATAGGAGTTAGTTTGATGTAATTAGGACTTTTACTTTTGAACCTTTAGCTTTGCTTTTGAATTTGGCACTTTCTTTGAGCTTTGAGCTTTTGCACTTTCCTTGGGAAACTTGACTGAGATTTCAGAGAATTGGGGAGGGGAATTGATCTCTCTTCTTCCTCGTTCTTGCTTGGGTCTTTTTAATTTCCTTGTTTTGATTCTTGGGTGTTAAGAATTGAGGAAATTCTGTCTCAATCTCCACTCAAGAACTCTTTAGTTTCTTTTTTGCATAATTGAATCCATTTACATTCTCTTTACTGTTTCTTCTTCAATTTATTGTCTATTGCTTTGAAAACTTGGATCTAGGAAGGTAATTGAGATCTAGGCTCTGCTACCTAGTCTCTTGAGCCCTGAGATCCCAATTTACTTTTGGTTCTTCTGTGAACCTTGCTGCATTTTAAATTTCAATTTCTGTTTGAATCCTCATTGCTTCTAATTCAATTTCTGCTCTATTGATTGTTGCAATTCACATTCTCTTGTTTAAATTCTGCAATCCCTGTCCTCAAATCCCTTTTATATTCAAGCAATTTATATTCTTGGCAATTTAAGTTATTGCAATTTACATTTCTTGCACTTTAAGTTTCAGTCATTTAATTTCTTGTTCTTTAAGATTCTGCAAGTTTACTTTCCTGCTCTTTAATTTACTGCAATTTGCCCTTCCCCCTTTACATTTACTGTCATTTACTTCCTGTTAAACACAAATCACTCAACCAATACTTGATTCGCTTGACTAAACCAACCACTAAACTAAAATTGCTCAATCCTTCAATCCCTGTGGGATCGACCTCACTCATGTGAGTTATTATTACTTGATGCGACCCGGTACACTTGCCGGTGAGTTTTGTGTCGGATCGTTTTCCGCACATCAAGTTTTTGGCGCCGTTGCCGGGGATTGAAATAGATTGACAATGATTAAGTGAAGTGGAGGTCTAGATTAAGCACTTTTTCTTTTCTGTTTCTCTAACACACTAACTGTTTGAATTTTTGCTTAAACTAACTAAACATCTTTCTAGCAATAGATTGAAGTTTTATTGATTTTCTGGGTCTGTGTGTTTATTGTTGTGTGTTTGTATGTCAGGTATAGGAAGATCTTCCCCTGTCCTCTCTGAAATTGACCAAAGAACTCTTCGAAGAATAAGAAGAGCTGAAAGAGGAAAGAACGTTATTGGAGAGGAAGAATCTAAGGAGGAATTCCAAGAAATGGAAGGAGATCTCAATCAACCAGGAGAAGGGGCCAACAATAACCAACACCAAAGAAGAGTACTGGCTTCCTATACGTTTGCAAATGCTAGACACTGTGGGAGTAGCATTCTTCCCCCCAATGTCAATGCAAACAACTTTGAATTAAAGCCACAACTCATCACTTTGGTTCAAAACAACTGTTCCTTTGGAGGAGGACCATTGGAGGACCCAAATCAACACTTATCCACCTTCTTGAGGATTTGTGACACTGTTAAAACCAATGGTGTGCCCCCTGACAGTTACAAGTTGTTGCTCTTTCCATTTTCTCTCAGAGACAAAGCCACTCAATGGCTAGAAACGTTCCCAAAGGAAAGCATCAACACTTGTGATGACTTGGTGAGCAAGTTCATTGCCAAATTTTATCCCCCTCAAAGAATCATAAGATTGAAGACTGAGGTGCAGACATTCACTCAAATGGAGGCTGAGAATTTATATGAAGCATGGGAAAGATATAAAGCTCTATTGAGAAAGTATCCACCAGAGATGTTTACTGAATGGGATAAGTTACAAAACTTCTATGAAGGACTCACTCTAAAGGCTCAAGAAGCACTTGATCACTCAGCCGGAGGCTCATTACAACTCATGAAAACCACAGAGGAAGCTCAAAACCTCATTGATATGGTGGCCAACAACCAATATTTCTTTGCTCATCAAAGACAACGCCAACCATCACAGAGAAGAGGAGTAATGGAGTTAGAAGGAGTGGATTCAATTATAGCTCAGAACAAGATGATGCAGCAGTAGATTCAACAACAGTTTGAGCAAATGGCCAAAAGAATTGATGGCTTGCAAGTGGCAGCAGTGAGCACCACAAGCCAACCACCAACCACTTGGGTGCAAAGTGAAGAAACTCAAGAGGAGCAACAGCAAAAGCAAGTCCAATACATGCACAACCAAAATCCTGGAACAAATGAAGTCTATGGGGATACTTACAATCCATCTTGGAAGAACCATCCCAACCTCAGATGGGGAGACAACCACAATCAAAACCAACAATCATGGCAAAGAAACTCAAGTCAGAACAATTGGAAAAACATAAACCACAACCCCCAGCCAAACACTAACCAAAATACATACAGAAAACCACAAAATAACTACCCCAATTCTAACCATCACTTACCCAACAACCACCCAACTAACCAAAGCACTTACCATCATCCATCAACACCCCAAAATCAACCAATCTCACAAGACTCATAGAGGATCACTATTCTAGAGCTGCTCATGGAGAAAATGATAAAGAACCAAGAATTGACAACAAAGAACCAAGAAGCTTCCATGAAGAACCTAGAGAGGCAGATTGGACAAATCTCCAAACAGATTTCTGTTGAAAAACCATCAAGCTCACTACCAAGTGACACCATTCCCAACCCAAAGGAAGAATGCAAGGTCGTGCAACTAAGAAGTGGAAAAATGTTAGTGGATGGTAACCAAGGAGCAACAAAGAAACTTATGGAGAATGACAATGAGCCAACAAAGAATGCTGAAGCCATCAACAAGGACATGATAAACAAGAATGTCCCAGAAAAACTCACAGAGGAAAATAACCAACCACAGAATCTGAAGAAAGGAAAGCAAATCATGGAAGAACCAAGTCCAAAACGACATCAAGTGGAGAAGAGCTCAACACCACCACTGCCTTATCCACAAAGATTCCACAAAGAAACAAAGGATCAGCACTTCCACAAATTTCTTGAGACTTTCAAGAAGTTAGAAATCAACATACCTTTGGCTGAGGCATTAGAGCAAATGCCTCTGTATGCCAAGTTTCTAAAGGAGCTCATCAACAAGAAGAGAAGTTGGAATGAGAAGGAGACTGTAATGCTTAGTGAAGAATGCAGTGCACTCATCAAAAAGGGACTCCCTCCCAAGCTTGAAGATCCTGGAGGTTTCTTCCTACCCTGCACTATTGGAAACTTATTCATCAACAAGGGGATGTGTGACTTAGGAGCAAGCATAAATCTAATCCCATCTTCTTTAGTGAAAAAGCTTGGCATAGAGGAGGTGAAACCAATACAGATATCCTTGGAATTGGTGGATCAATCAGTAGTGTATCCTAAAGGGCTGATTGAGAACCTTTTAGTTAAGGTTGACAAGTTCATCTATCCGGCAGATTTTGTGATCTTGGATTCTTCAGAAAATGGAAATGACTCCATAATACTTGGTCGACCATTTTTAGCCACTGCTAGAGCCATTGTGGATATAGAGCAAGGAGAGCTAACTCTCAGAATGCATGAGGAGAGCATCACCTTGAAAGTCTTTCCAGAATTACAAAGGAATGAAGAAGCAAGCAAGACAAGTGGTGACTTCCTTCCAAAGTAAACAACCTACAAGGCAGTAGAACAGGAAAATAAGCATCCACAGAAAGAAAAAGGAATTCAAAAAGAAGCTGGGATAATAAACAAAAAGGAAGGCAACACAACTCAAGTCACTGTCAAGGGAAGCATATCAACAAGGAAGAAAAAGAAGAAAAACAAGAAAAGGGCCTACAAAGGGTGGAAGAACAAGAAAATCCCAACAGAAGGATTTGCCAAAGGTGACAAGGTGCAACTAGTGTATCAACAGCTGGGAACAAAGGATTATTACACTGTCAACCAAGTACTCTCTCTTGAGCACATTGAAATTGAGCATCAAGGAACACAGAGAAAGCTTACAGTGAGAGGTGACAAGTTGAGACATCACCAACATCAACCACCTTAAAGGGAGTTCAATGTCAAGCTAGTGACAATAAAAGAGCGCTTCATGGGAGGCAACCCATGATTTAAAATTTCTGCCTTCTCTTTAATAAGCTATGATTTCCTGAGTATGATTTTGAACTTTCATATTTGATAAATGCACATTTTAGAGCATAAGTCAGACTTCTAAGTTTGGTGTCCCTTAAGGCACACTTAATTTTTGCTTTTCAAAAAGAAAGGGAGCTATTCTTAGAACATATGCATAATTCTTTTTGATGAAGCATATGACCAAACACTAAGTTTGGTGTCTGCATGTGTAACAATGTTCAGAAGATCATTTCCCAATCATGAAATCAAAACCATACAGAATGGGATCATGCATTAAATAATTTCTTTAAAAATATATCAATTGTGAAGAATGGTTTGCATTGCTAAGCCACCTCCCTCAATAAAAGATAAGTTTGGTGTTCACCAACTTTTAGCACCTTTAATTAAGGGACACAATTGACCACAAAAAAAAATAAATTTTTTTTAATAATAAACAAAACAAAACAATTCTTTTCCTTTAATACAAATCAATTGCCAACGACTATATTGATGATCTAAGGCTAGTTGTTTTGGTTCATGCAGGAGAAAAAGATTGAGACAAAAGCAAGGAGAGGCCACGGCTAGGATCAGCTATGAGAGGATGGTCACATGTGCCTAGAAGAACGCGCTCATGAGGAACAGAATTTGCATGCATGCAACATTGAACACCTAAATGCATGCAGCCAATGGGAGAAGGATCCTCGTCAAAGCCTCAACAATACATCCAGGCCGTCCATTTCATGTATTCCTTGGATGAACAACTCAATCTTGATCATTCATGAGCACCAACGAGTTCCTCTCTCTCTTATTATGGTTTTGTTGGAAAGCTTGAAGAATTCACTTATAAATAGCCGTTGGCACCAACACGGTATACACACTCTCATTCAAGCCATTTTCATATGAAAGCCATAATCTCTTCCACTTCCAAAACCAACATAATCCCCTTATCTCACACAACAAAACCGAACCAAAACTCATCCCAAACACAACACATACTTCTTCTATTTTCACTCTTTCTTTCTTCTTACCACAAATCCGATGGCCTCCTCAAGTTCAAAAAGAAGGCCGGGAAAGGAACCTATGGTAGCCGAACCTCCATCATTTGATGCAACCAAATTTAGATCCCAATTCTATGAAGGGAGATATCATAGGTTCATGGAGACAAAGAATGTCATTTATGAGAAAGGCCTTGAGTTGAGAGATGGGGAATACCCCATTATGAGGCAAATCACTAAAGAAAGAAGGTGGGAACTTTTATGTGCTCCTCTTGTTGACATCAGTGCAGTCATGATCAGGGAGTTCTATGCAAATGCTGTAAAAGAAAACAAAGATAGTGCTCCTTACACAAGTTATGTCAGAGGAGTTGAAGTGAGTTTTAGCCCAGCTGCCATCACAAGAGCCCTCAAGTTGAGAACCATAACTGGGCAGAGCCCAGTTATGAAACCAGATTACAGATAGAAAACAATCCTGATGAGATCCTGCAGGGGTTATGTGTAGAAAATACAGATTGGGAAAGAGATTCAAAGGGAGTTCCAAGTCACTTGAGGAGGATAAATCTCACTCCTGTGGCTAAGGGATGTTATGAAATAGTGAGAAGATCTATCCTTCCTACTGGAAACGCTTCTTGGGTCACAATCAAACGAGCACTCTTGACTTACTGCATCTTGCATGGAGGTGAGATCAACCTTGCACAACTCATAGCCGACAGTATTCAAGAGATGGCCAATAGCACAAGCAAATCAAGTAGTCTTGGACATCCAAGTACCATCCTCAGACTATGTGAGAGAGCTAAAGTAATCTTTGAAGATGAGGACACAACAAAAGTGAAGAAAGGAAAAGGGATCACTAAGAAGAGCATGGAAGGAATAAATGAAGAAGATGATCCAGAGGGTGTAGTAGCTCCTAGAAAAAGGAGATCACAAAGAGAGGAAGGACGAAATCAAGCTCATGATGCCATAGACATGAGCCAATTACAAAGATCAATTGAAGAATTATCTCAGCAACTCATGCAGGCTCAACAAGGCCAAAATCAGGGGTGCCAAGAGCAATATCTAGAGCCCCATCCAGAGTTTAGGGAGCAATACCTGAAAGATAAAGAGGAGAGAGAAGCTTGGCAGCATCAAATGGAGGAGAAACAAGAGAGATGGCAACAACAAATGATGACTCAGCAGCAAGAATTTCAAGCACAGATTCTTGAAGGACAAAAAGAGTAATACAAAGAGTTCAAAGAATCATATGATAAGCTGTATTTTAGTCAAGCTAAAGCAGGGGAATATAGTCACAACCTGTATCAATGGAAGAATGTTCATCACACCATGGGAGAAGTTAGATACGCACAAAGAATGGAGAATGATGAAAACATGCAAGCAAGGTTGGAGTACTTGACCCACAATTTGCCAACACTCAATCCTGATATCAAGCCATTTGAGCAATGCCCTGAATTTTTAGCCAAGCAACAGGCAAGATTTCATCAATATACTGAGGCAACCTTTAAAAGATTGGAAGATGTTGGGCTCTCAGGACTCTTAGATTCCGTTTGGGGTAGAAGATGTCCTGGTGAAGAGATCCGAGATTATTCCAAGACAGGGAAGAGAAAGAAGAAAAAGGGAGAATCAAGCAGCAGCCACGACCATTAGAAGGTGGCAAAGTTCTTTCATGTTTCCTTTTTCATGTCCTTAATAAGGAGATGCATGTCTGAAACATGATATGCCTCCATCATCTATTTTCTTTTTACTTCATGCAATCTTTGTTCTTTGCTTTCATTTTAGTTAGTTAATAAATAGCTAGAAAATTGCTAAATCTGCATGATGCTTGTTATCTATCACTTAGCTTTAATTTTGTTTTGTTTCCCAAATGCTTGAATAAAAGAGATTTGGTTTGAATTGAAAAGTGAAATATCCAATGTTGCACAAGTAAGAATGGAAGTTGGTGGTGGTATATGTGTTTGATTAAATGCATAACTCATGAAATAACTGCTGCATAATATCATTCTCATTCAAGTGTGAGTTAGCTTGCTGTTGTAAAAACTCTTATCAATAATGAAAAAGCCCTTGGTAACAAAAACAGAAAGAGAAGGGAAAGAAAAAGCCAAAATGGCAAGAAAAACAAAGAATAAAGGTTGGACACCAATAGCTTGGACCCTAGGACACATGCCTGTGGTGTTCTTGTACTAAGATATGCTTGGATGAGTAAATTCTAAGGGGTATTTTAAAACCCGGTCACTTAGATCAACTGATTTGGGATGGCCAATTGAAAGTCCACAATAAAGAGCAACTTAGATACAGAACATTTAGTTATCCAAAGAGATGCTGGGCATCAATGATCCTAGGAAGAATTAGTGAGCCATGTGTCTGTGGTGGAAAGATGTTGAGTAAAAGAAAGAAACAAATAAAGCCAAAGGCTATTACTGCAACATTTGACACCAAAACCTCCAAAAGAATAAGCTTGTTAAGTATTATAAGAAAGAAAAGTTAGCAAGGGAGTGAGTAAAGAGTAAGTCTTATAACAGCAAGTTTAGCAAACCTTTGATGAAAAATGTGTATTATGTAACAGCAAACAATAACTTGAGTTATCATTGTCTGCATAAAGACCCCATAGATCAAGTTCTGCTATATGCCTAATAAGGATATGTGTTCTTTTCTTATGCATTTCAATTTCTCTTAGTTTTGATGCTTGCTTGGGGACAAGCAAGATTTAAGTTTGGTGTTGTGATGACAAGTCATCATATACCCATTTTTCAAGCTAATTTCACTTGTTTTGTTAGCATTTATGCACTTTCTTGCATCCTAAGTAAGTGATTTGGAGTGAAAATGCATAACTTCTTTAAATCAAGCAACCACCATGAAATTAATGTTAAATCATAAGGTTTAAGCTAATTTTAATTGAATTTTAATTGATTTATAAGCCTTATGAATTTAGTGATACTTGGAGTGGTTGTTTTTGTTTATTGTAGGTGAAGAAAAGAATAAAAGAGAAAAGCGTGGCTTAAGAAAGCGTGACCAAAGGAGAAGAAAGTGTGGTCAAAGGAAGGAAAAGTGTGCCGCATGCAATGGGGGAGGCAAGCATTGCCCTCCACAAGGGCACACTGCCCTCTAGGAGGGCAACATAAGGGAACAAGGCAAAGAAGGCAACTCTGCCCTGCCCACTACAAGGGCAGAGCACAAATCTGTGCCTTGGAATCAAGGAGAAAAAAATGTTGCCCTGCCCTCCACAAGGGCAGTATCGGGCTCACAAGGGGAGAAAATCAAAGGAAAATGTCTCCAAATGCTTGCCACAAGAGTTGAACACGGGACCATGAGGAAGCAAGGAACTAAGTGCCATCACCGTGCCAAGAAACCAAGGAAAATGAATGAGCGTGTGTTTCTGCCCGGATTCGAACGCGGGACTTCATTTTGGAAACACTGCTCTGCCCTCCACGAGGGCAGGGCAGCATTTTGTTGGTGCATGAATCTGGCGCACCAAGGGTCAATTCTGGCGCACCAAGGGTCAATTCTGGCGCACCAAGGAATGAATCTGGCAGCACCAGCGCGCACCAAATCACAATTCTGGCGCACCAACTTTTTCCGCCCTGCCCTCCGCGAGGGCAGGGCAGCATCCTGTGCACCAAGGGTCAATTCTGGCGCACCATGGCATGAGTCTGGCAGCATCAGCACACACCGTGGCACATCTCTGGCGCACCAATTTTTCCTGCCCTGCCCTCCGCGAGGGCAGGGCAGCGTTCTGCGCACCAAGACCGCACCAGCCCGCACCAAGCCGCACCAAGCCGCACCAAGCAAGCACCAACACGCACCAAATCCTGCCCTGCCCTCCGCAAGGGCAGGGCAGCCTCCTGGGAGCTATTATTTTTGGGCCAAAAATTCAATTAAAAATCCAATTTAATTCAATTCTTCACCAAATCAAAAGCCCATCCAAATCCCAAGATCCAAGAATAGAAAGTGTATAAATAGGAGTTAGTTTGATGTAATTAGGACTTTTACTTTTGAACCTTTAGCTTTGCTTTTGAATTTGTCACTTTCTTTGAGCTTTGAGCTTTTGCACTTTCCTTGGGAAACTTGACTGAGATTTCAGAGAATTGGGGAGGGGAATTGATCTCTCTTCTTCCTCGTTCTTGCTTGGGTCTTTTTAATTTCCTTGTTTTGATTCTTGGGTGTTAAGAATTGAGGAAATTCTGTCTCAATCTCCACTCAAGAACTCTTTAGTTTCTTTTCTGCATAATTGAATCCATTTACATTCTCTTTACTGTTTCTTCTTCAATTTCTTGTCTATTGCTTTGAGAACTTGGATCTAGGAAGGTAATTGAGATCTAGGCTCTGCTACCTAGTCTCTTGAGCCCTGAGATCCCAATTTACTTTTGGTTCTTCTGTGAACCTTGCTGCATTTTAAATTTCAATTTCTGTTTGAATCCTCATTGCTTCTAATTCAATTTCTGCTCTATTGATTGTTGCAATTCACATTCTCTTGTTTAAATTCTGCAATCCCTGTCCTCAAATCCCTTTTATATTCAAGCAATTTATATTCCTGGCAATTTAAGTTACTGCAATTTACATTTCTTGCACTTTAAGTTTCAGTCATTTAATTTCTTGTTCTTTAAGATTTTGCAAGTTTACTTTCCTGCTCTTTAATTTACTGCAATTTGCCCTTCCCCTTTTACATTTAATGTCATTTACTTCCTGTTAAACACAAATCACTCAACCAATACTTGATTCGCTTGACTAAACCAACCACTATACTAAAATTGCTCAATCCTTCAATCCCTGTGGGATCGACCTCACTCATGTGAGTTATTATTACTTGATGCGACCCGGTACACTTGCCGGTGAGTTTTGTGTCAGATCGTTTTCCGCACATCATGCCCCCATCACTGATTAGTACTCTAGGGATACCAAATCTACTAAAGATGTGTTTCTAGAGGAATTTCAGCACTGTCTTAGTATCATTAGTGGGTGTTTCTATAGCTTCTACTCATTTGGATACATAATCCACTGCCACCAGAATATAAGTGTTTGAGTATGATGGTGGGAATGGTCCCATGAAGTCAATACCCCATACATCAAACAACTCAATCTCCAAGATCCCCGGTTGAGGCATGGCATAACTGTGAGGCAGATTGCCAGATCTTTGGCAACTGTCACAATTAAGTACAAACACTCGGGAGTCTTTATAGAGAGTAGGCTAATAGAAGCCACATTGGAGGACTCTTGTGGCTGTTCACTCACTTCCAAAATGTCCTCCATACTGTGATCCATGGCAGTGCCAGAAGATCTTCTGTGCTTCTTCTTTAGGCACACATCTACGGATTACTCCGTCTGCACATCTCTTAAATAGATATGGTTCATCCCAAAGATAGTACTTTGCATCCGTGATCAATTTTTTTGTTTACTGCCTGCTGTACTCTTTGGGTATGAATCTTACTGCCTTGTAGTTTGCAATGTCTGCAAACCATGGCACTTCCTGGATGGCAAAGAGTTGCTCATCCGGAAAGTTTTCAGAGATCTCAGTAAGAGGGAGGGACACCCCTTCTACTGGTTCTATTCGGGACAGGTGATCTGCTACTTGATTCTCTGTCCCTTTTCTGTCTCTTATTTCTATATCAAACTCTTGCAGAAGCAACACCCATCTTATGAGTCTGGGTTTTGAATCATGCTTTGTGAGTAGATATTTAAGAGTAGCTTGGTCAGTGCACACAATCACTTTTGATTCTACTAAATAAGATCTGAACTTGTCAATGGCGTAAACCACTGTAAGTAACTCTTTTTCTGTGTTTGTGTAGTTCTTCTATGCATCATTTAGAACACGACTGGCATAATAAATGACGTGCAGAAGTTGTCATCCCTTTGTCCCAACACTGCACCAATGGCATGGTCACTGGCATCACACATTAATTCAAATGGTAATGTCCAGTCTGGTGCAGAGATGACTGGTGCTGTGACCAGCTTAGCTTTCAGAGTTTAAAATGCCTGTAGACACTCTTTATCAAAGATAAATGGCGTGTCAGCAGCTAGCAGATTACTCAGAGGTTTGGCAATTTTTGAAAAATCCTTTATAAACCTCCTATAAAATCCTGCATGCCCCAGAAAGCTTCTGATTGCCTTAACATTGGCAGGTGGTGGTAATTTTTCAATTACCTCTACCTTAGCTTGATCCACTTATATTTCCTTGTTCAAAATTTTGTGCCCAAGGATAATTCCTTCAGTCACTATAAAGTGACATTTCTCCCAGTTTAAAACCAGGTTAGTCTCTTGGCACCTCTTTAGAACAAGTGCTAAATGGTCAAGACAGGAGCTGAATGAGTCTCCAAATACTGAAAAGTCGTCCATGAAGACTTCCAGAAAATTTTCCACCATATTAGAGAAAATTGAGAGCATGCACCTTTGAAAGGTTGCAGGTGCATTGCACAGACCAAATGACATCCTTCTGTATGTAAATACTCTAGATGGACATGTGAATGCTATTTTCTCTTGATCTTGGGGATCTACTGCAATTTGATTATAACCTGAATATCCATCCAGGAAGCAGTAGTATTCATGACCTGCTAGTCTTTCTAGCATCTGGTCTATGAAGGGTAAAGGAAAATGATCCTTTCTGGTAGCTGTATTGAGCCTTCTATAATTAATACACATACGCCACCCTGTAACTGTTCTTGTAGGAACCAGTTCATTTTTTTCATTATGAACCACTGTCATGCCACCCTTCTTAGGGATGACTTGGACATGGCTTACCTAGGGGCTATCAGAAATAGGATAAATAATCCCAGCCTCTAGTAATTTAGTGACCTCCTTCTACACCACCTCCTTCATGGCTGGATTTAGCCGCCTCTGTGGTTGAACTACTGGCTTAGCGTCACCCTCCAATAGGATTTTGTGCATGCATCTGGCTGGGCTAATGCCCTTAAGATCACTGATGGATTACCCAAGAGTTGTCTTGTGTGTCCTTAGCACTTGAATTAGTGCTTCCTCTTCCTGTGGGTCTAAGGTAGAGATTATGATTACAGGAAAGGTATCACCTTCTCCCAGAAATGCATATTTCAGGGATGGTGGTAATGGTTTGAGCTTGGGTTTGGGAGGTTTCTCTTCTCCCTGAGGGATTTTCAGAGGTTCTATTATTCTCTCTGGTTCCTCCAGATCAGGCTGAACATCTTTAAAGATATCCTCTAGCTCTGATTCGAGACTCTCAGTCATATTGACCTCTTTTACCAGAGAGTCAATAATATCAATGCTCATGCAGTCATTTTGGGTGTCTGGATGCTGCATAGCTTTGACAACATTCAACTTAAACTCGTCCTCATTGACTCTCAGGGTTACTTCCCCTTTTTGGACGTCAATGAGGGTTCGTCCAGTTTCTAGGAAAGGTTTTCCTAGAATGAGAGTTGCACTCTTGTGCTCCTCCATTTCCAGCACCACAAAGTCAGTGGAAAAGGCAAATGGCCCAACCTTGACAATCATGTCTTCAATTACGCCTGATGGGTATTTAATGGAGCCATCAGCAAGTTGGAGACATATCCGGGTTGGTTTAACTTCATCAGTCAACCCAAGCTTCTTGATAGTAGCTGCAGGTATTAGGTTAATTGGTGGACGAAATTGTTATTCATGTGTTATTCCATTTTGCAAAATTCATTGCTTTTCATTCCCTGGTAATGGCGCCAAAAACATGATGCCAATACCATGGTTCACAACTTCGTTCAACTTAACCAGCAAGTGTACTATTACATTCATCCAGTCCTTCTTACTCCTTTTCATGGCAAGCTGTAAGTAGGGCATCACCGTTGTCAATGGCTACATCCCATCCTCTCAATGAAAATGTTCCTATGCTCTGTCACAGCACGGCTAATCATCTGTCGGTTCTCAATCAGGTTGGAATAGAATCCCTTGATTCTTTTGCGCTTGTCATCATGCCCAGCCTTCAGGAGTTTGAAGCTCGTCACAGTCATTCAATCCCAGAATCCTACTCGGAATACCATAGACAAGGTTTAGACTTTCCGGATCCTCATGAATGCCGCCATCTATCTAGCTTATACCACGAAGATTCTGTTGGGGAATCTAAGAGATATGCGCCCAGCCTAAGGTAGAACGGAAGTGGTTGTCAATCACACGCGTTCATAGGTGAGAATGATGATGAGTGTCACAGATCATCACATTCATCAAGTTGAAGTGCAACGAATATCTTAGAATAGGAATAAATGAAGTTTATAGGAAAAGAGTAGTAATTGTATTAAAACTTGAGGTACAGCAGAGCTCCACACCCTTAATCTATGGTGTGTAGAAACTCCACCGTTGAAAATACATAAGTGAGAGGTTCAGGCATGGCCGAGAGGCCAGCCCCCCTGAATGTGATCAATAGCCTCTTAAGATGAGGAATAAAACAAAACTGAGACCAAAGATGTCTAATACAATAGTAACTTATCCTATTTATACTAGACTAGCTACTAGGGTTTACATGAGTAAGTAATTGATGCATAAATCCACTTCCGGGGCCCACTTGGTGTATGCTTGGGCTGATCTTGATCTATCCTCGAGCTGAGGCTTTTCTTGGAGTTGAACTCCAAGTTATAACGTGTTTTGGGCGTTCAACTCCGGATCATGACGTGTTTCTGGCGTTTAACTCCAGACAGCAGCATGTACTTGGCGTTCAACGCCAAGTTACGTCGTCAATTTCCGAATAAAGTATAGACTATTATATATTGCTGGAAAGCTCTAGATGTCTACTTTCCAACGCCGTTGAGAGCGCGCCATTTAAAGTTTTGTAGCTCCAGAAAATCTATTTTGAGTGCAGGGAGGTCAGATTCCAACAGCATCAGCAGTCCTTTTGTCAGCCTTTTTCAGAGTTTTGCTCAAGTCCTTCAATTTCAGCCAGAAATTACCTGAAATCACAGAAAAACACACAAACTCATAGTAAAGTCCAGAAATGTGAATTTAACATAAAAACTAATGAAAACATCCCTAAAAGTAGCTTGAACTTACTAAAAACTACCTAAAAACAATGCCAAAAAGCGTATAAATTATCCGCTCATCACAACACCAAACTTAAATTGTTGCTTGTCCCCAAGCAACTGAAAATCAATTAGGATAAAAAGAAGAGAATATACTATAAATTTCAGAATATCAATGAATATTAATTATAATTAGATGAGCGGGACTTGTAGCTTTTTGCTTCTGAACAGTTTTGGCATCTCACTTTTTCCTTTGAAGTTTAGAATGATTGGCTTCTCTAGGAACTTAGAATTTCGGATAGTGTTATTGACTTTCCTAGTTAAGCATGTTGATTCTTGAACACAGCTACTTATGAGTCTTGGCCGTGGCCCTAAGCACTTTGTTTTCCAGAATTACCACCGGATACATAAATGCCACAGACACATAACTGGGTGAACCTTTTCAGATTGTGACTCAGCTTTGCTAGAGTCCCCAGTTAGTGGTGTCCAGAGCTCTTAAGCACACTCTTTTTGCTTTGGATCACGACTTTAACCACTCAGTCTCAAGCTTTTCACTTGGACCTACATGCCACAAGCACATGGTTAGGGACAGCTTGGTTTAGCCGCTTAGGCCTGGATTTTATTTCCTTGGGCCCTCCTATCCATTGATGCTCAAAGCCTTGGATCCTTTTTACCCTTGCCTTTTGGTTTTAAGGGCTATTGGCTTTTTCTGCTTGCTTTTTCTTTTTCTTTCTATTTTTTTTCGCCACACTTTTTTTTTCGCAAGCTTCTTCTTTTTCACTGCTTTTTCTTACTTCAAGAATCAATTTCATGATTTTTCAGATCATCAATAACATTTCTCTTTGTTCATCATTCTTTCAAGAGCCAACAGTTTTAACATTCATAAACAACAAGATCAAAAATATGCACTGTTCAAGCATTCATTCAGAAAACAAAAAGTATTGTCACCACATCAATATAATTAAATTAATTTCAAGGATAAATTCGAAATTCATGTACTTCTTGTTCTTTTGAATTAAAACATTTTTTTCTTTAAGAGAGGTGAAGGATTCATGCAATTATTCATAACTTTAAGACATAGTTACTAACTACTAATGATCATGAAGTAGAGACACAAAACATAGATAAACACAACATTAAAAACCGAAAACAGAAAGAAATAAAGAACAAGGAATGAATCCACCTTTAGTGGCGTCTTCTTCTTGAAGGACCAATGATGTTCTTAAGCTCTTCTATGTCCCTTCCTTGCCTTTGTTGCTCCTCCCTCATTGCTCTTTGATCTTCTCTTATTTCATGGAGAATGATGGAGTGCTCATGATGTTCCACCCTTAATTGTTCAACATTGTGGCTCAAATCTTCTACAGAAGTGTTGAGTTGTTCCCAATAGTTGTTGGGAGGAAAGTGCATCCCTTGAGGCATCTCAGAGATTTCTTGATGATGAGCTTCCTCATGCATCTCTTGAGAACCGTGAGGGGTCTCTCTTGCTTGCTCCATCCTCTTCTTGGTGATGGGCTTATCCTCTTCAATGAGGATGTCTCCTTCTATGATAACTCCAGCTGAGTAACATAGATGGCAAATAAGGTGAGGAAAAGCTAGCCGTGCCATGGTGGAGGGCTTATCGGCTATTTTGTAGAATTCATTGGGAAGGAGAATTGAGGTGATTGGTGAAGAGTGTTGGGAAGTGTGACATGGGGAATAGTCATCACAAAAACTAGGATTAGGAGGTAAGGTAGGAATATGTTAGGTGGGGATCCTGTGGGGTCCACAGATCCTGAGGTGATCCTGTGGGGTCCACAGATCCTGAGGTGTCAAGGAATTCCATCCCTGCACCAAATAGGCATGCAAAATGCCTTTGCACACCATTCTGGCATTTAAACGCCGTGTGGTGCACATTCTGGGCGTTCAACGCCCATGTAAAGCATGTTTCTGGCATTGAACGCCAGTTTCATGCTTGTTACTGGCGTTCAGCGCCAGTTTTTCTTCTCTAGGCACATTCCTGGCGTTCAGCACCAGAATGTTGCTTGTTTCTGGCGTTCAGTGCCAGAATGATGCTCTGTTCTGGCGTTGAACGCCGGCCAGATGCATCTTACTGGCGTTGAACGCCAGCCTGTGCTTCCTCCAGGGTGTGATTTTTTTCTTCTGCTGTTTTTGATTCTATTTTTAATTTTTATGATTTTTTTCGTGACTCCTCATGATCATGTACCTAATAAAACACAGAATAAAAATAAAAATTAAATAAATAAAATTGGGTTGCCTCCCAACAAGCGCTTCTTTAATGTCAATAGCTTGACAATGGCTCTCATGGAGCCACAAAGGTGATCAGGTCAATGTTGTATAGTGCCAACACCAAACTTAGAGTTTGGATATGGGGTCTTAACACCAAACTTAGAGTTTGGTTGTGGCCTCCCAACACCAAACTTAGAGTTTGACTGTGGGGGCTCTTCTTGACTCTGAACTAAGAGAAGCTCTTCATGCTTACTCTCTTTTGTCACAGAGGGATGGCCATGTGCCTTAAACACAAGGTAGTCCCCATTCAATTGAAGGACTAGTTCACCTCTGTTGACATCTATCACAGCTCCTGCTGTGGCTAGGAAAGGTCTTCCAAGGATGATGCATTCATCATATTCCTTCCTAGTGTCTAAGATTATGAAATCAGCAGGGATGTAAAGGCCTTCAACCTTTACTAACACGTCCTCTACTATTCCATAAGCTTGTCTCAATGACTTGTCTGCCAGTTGTAATGAGAACAAGGCAGGTTGTACCTCAATGATCCCCAGCTTCTCCATTACAGAGAGTGGCATAAGATTTATCCCTGACCCTAGATCACACAGAGCTTTTGCAAAGGTCATGGTGCCTATGGTACAAGGTATCAAAAACTTGCCAGGATCTTGTTTCTTTTGAGGTAAAATTTGCTGAATCCAGGTATCCAGTTCACTAATGAGCAAGGGAGGTTCACTTTCCCAAGTCTCATTACCAAACAACTTGGCATTCAGCTTCATGATAGCTCCTAAATATTGAGCAACTTGCTCTTCAGTTACATCTTCATCCTCTTCAGAGGAAGAATAGTCTTCAGAGCTCATGAATGGCAGAAGGAGATTTAATGGAATCTCTATGGTCTCTATATGAGCCTCAGATTCCTTTGGATCCTTAATAGGAAACTCCTTCTTGCTTGAGGGACGTCCCAGGAGGTCTTCCTCACTAGGATTTTCGTCCTCCTCCTCCCTTGTGCATTCGGCCACATTGATTATATCATTGGCCTTGCACTCTCCTTTTGGATTCTCTTCTGTATTGCTTGGGAGAATACTGGGAGGGGTTTCAATAACTTTCTTACTCAGTTGGCCCACTTGTGCCTCCAGATTTCTGATGGAGGATCTTGTTTTACTCATGAAACTGAAAGTGGCATTTGACAGATCAGAGACTATATTGGCTAAATTAGAAGTGTTTTGTTCAGAATTCTCTGTCTGTTGCTGAGAAGGTGATGGATATGGCTTGCTATTGCTCAGCCTATTGTGCCCACCATTGTTAAAGCCTTGTTGAGGCTTTTGTTGATCCTTCCATGAGAAATTTGGATGATTTCTCCATGATGAGTTATAGGTGTTTCCATAAGGTTCACCCATATAATTAACTTCTGCCATGGCAGGGTGCTCAAGATCATAAGCTTCTTCAGAAGCTGCCGCCTTAGTACTGTTGGATGCATGTTGCCATCCATTCAGACTTTGAGAGATCATGTTGACTTGCTGAGTCAACACTTTGTTCTGAGCCAATATGGCATTCAGAGCATCAATTTCAAGAACTCCTTTCTTCTGAGGTATCCCATTATTCATGGAATTCCTCTCAGAAGTGTACATGAATTGGTTGTTTGCAACCATGTCAATGAGTTCTTGAGCCTCTTCAGGCGTTTTCTTTAGGTGAATAGATCCACCTGCAGAATGGTCCAATGACATTTTCGAAAATTCAGATAGACCATAATAGAATATATCTAATATGGTCCATTCTGAAAACATGTCAGATGGACATCTTTTGGTCAGCTGCTTGTATCTTTCCCAAGCTTCATAGAGGGATTCTCCATCTTTTTGTTTGAAGGTTTGAACATCCACTCTTAGCTTGCTCAGCTTTTGAGGAGAAAAGAATTTATCCAAGAAGGCAGTGACCAACTTATCCCAGGAGTCCAGGCTATCCTTGGGTTGTGAATCCAACCATATTCTAGCTCTGTCTCTTACAGCAAAAGGGAAAAGCATGAGTTTGTAGACTTCAGGATCAACTCCATTCGTCTTTACAGTCTCACAGATCTGCAAGAACTCAGTTAAAAACTGGTAAGGATCTTCAGATGGAAGTCCATAAAACTTGCAGTTTTGTTGCATTAAGGCAACTAGCTGGGGTTTCAGCTCAAAGTTGTTGGCTCCAATGGCAGGAATGGAAATGCTTCTTCCATCAAACTTGGATGTTGGCTTTGTGAAGTCACCAAACATTCTCCTTGCATTATTATTATTTTCTGCTGCCATCTCCTTCTCTTGTTCCAATATTTCTGAAAGGTTACCTTTAGAATAATGTAATTTAGCTTCTCTTAATTTCCTCTTTAGAGTCCTTTCAGGTTCTGGATCAATTTCAACAAGAGTGCCTTTTTCCCTGTTCCTACTCATATGAAAGAGAAGAAAACAAGAAAAGAAAGAGGAATCCTCTATGTCACAGTATAGAGATTCCATTATGTTAGTAGAAGAAGAAGGGGGTAGAAGAATGAAGAAGGATGGATTCGGATTTTTGGATGGAGAGAGGTGAAGAGAAGTGTTAGTAATTAAATAATTAAATAGAAGAAGAAAAGAGAAGGGAGATTTCGAAAATAATTTTGAAAAAGGGGTTAGTACTTTTCGAAAATTAAAGATAAAATATAATTGAAATTAAAATTTAAAACAATTAATTAATTAAAAATAATTTTTGAAAAAGAGAGAGGTATTTTCGAAAATTGAAGAGGAAAAAGTAGTTAGGTGGTTTTGAAAAAAATAAGAAACAAACAAAAAGTTAGTTAGTTGATTGAAAAAGATTTGAAATTAAATTTTAAAAAGATAAGAAGATAAGAAGTTAGATAAGATATTTTGAAATCAAATTTTGAAAAAGATAAAATTTTGAGAAGGATAAGATAAGAGATAAAAAGATTTAATTTAAAGATTTGAAATTATTTACTTCACTAACAAGAAACTACAAGATAAGATTCTAGAACTTAAAGATTGAACCTTTCTTAACAAGAAAGTAACAAACATCAAATTTTTGAATCAATCACATTAATTATTAGTGAATTTTCGAAAATATGATATAAAGATAAGAAAAAGATTTTGAAAATATTTTGAAAAAGAATTTTGAAATTTTCGAAAAATAGAAAAAAAAATGAAAAAGATATGATTTTTGAAAAAGATTTTGAAAAGATAAGATTTTTAAAATTGAAATTTTGACTTGACTTGTAAGAAACAACTAATTTTAAAAATTTTTGACCAAGTCAACCCAAAATTTTGAAAATTTGGAGGGAAATAAGGAAAAGATATTTTTTGATTTTTGAATTTTTAATTATGAGAGAGAAAAACAACAAAAATACTCAATGCATGAAATTTTTAGATCAAAACAATGAATGCATGCAAGAATGCTATGAATGTCAAGATGAACACCAAGAACACTTTGAAGATCATGATGAACATCAAGAACATAATTTTGAAAAATTTTGATGCAAAGAAAACATGCAAGACACCAAACTTAGAAATCTTTAATGCATGGACTCTAATAAACGAAAAATGCACATGAAAAACAACAAACAACACAAAACAAGAAATCATCAAGATCAAACAAGAGGACTTATCAAGAACAACTTGAAGATCATGAAGAACACTATGAATGCATGGAATTTTCGAAAAATGCAAGAAAAAAAATTTTAAAGCATGCAATTGACACCAAACTTAAAAATTGACTCAAGACTCAAACAAGAAACACAAAATATTTTTTTTAAAAATAAAGTTTGGAAAAACGAAAAAGAAAAGAAAAATTTTTGAAAAAGATTTTTGAAAAGAAAATTACCTAATCTGAGCAACAAGATGAACCGTCAGTTGTCCATACTCGAACAATCCCCGGCAACGGCGCCAAAAACTTGGTGGACAAAATTGTTATTCATGTGTTATTCCATTTTGCAAAATTCATTGCTTTTCATTCTCTGGTAATGGCGCCAAAAACATGATGCCAATACCATGGTTCACAACTTCGTTCAACTTAACCAGCAAGTGTACTGGGTCATCCAAGTAATACCTTACGTGAGTAAGGGTCGATCCCACAGAGATTGTTGGTATGAAGCAAGCTTTGGTCACCTTGTAAATCTCAGTTAGGCAGATTAAATTGGTTTATGGATTTCGAATAATTAATAATAAACAGAAAATAAAAAGGGATAGAAATACTTATGTAAATCAATAGTAGGGATTTCAGATAAGTGTATGGAGATGCTGTGCTCCTCTTGAACCTCTACTTTCCTATTACATTCATCCAGTCCTTCTTACTCCTTTCCATGGCAAGCTGTATGTAGGGCATCACCGTTGTCAACGGCTACATCCCATCCTCTCAGTGAAAACGTTCCTATGCTCTGTCACAGCACGGCTAATCATCTGTCGGTTCTCAATCAGGTTGGAATAGAATCCCTTGATTCTTTTGCGCTTGTCATCACGCCCAGCCTTCAGGAGTTTGAAGCTCGTCACAGTCATTCAATCCCAGAATCCTACTCGGAATACCATAGACAAGGTTTAGACTTTCTGGATCCTCATGAATGCCGCCATCTATCTAGCTTATACTACGAAGATTCTGTTGGGGAATCTAAGAGATATGCGCCCGGCCTAAGGTAGAACGGAAGTGGTTATCAATCACACGCGTTCATAGGTGAGAATGATGATGAGTGTCACAGATCATCACATTCATCAAGTTGAAGTGCAACGAATATCTTAGAACAGGAATAAATGAAGTTTATAGGAAAAGAGTAGTAATTGTATTAAAACTTGAGGTACAGCAGAGCTCCACACCCTTAATCTATGGTGTGTAGAAACTCCACCGCTGAAAATACATAAGTGAGAGGTTCAGGCATGGCCGAGAGGCCAGCCCCCTGAATGTGATCAATAGCCTCTTAAGATGAGGAATAAAACAAAACTGAGACCAAAGATGTCTAATACAATAGTAACTTATCCTATTTATACTAGACTAGCTACTAGGGTTTACATGAGTAAGTAATTGATGCATAAATCCACTTTCGGGGCCCACTTGGTGTATGCTTGGGCTGAGCTTGATCTATCCTCGAGCTGAGGCTTTTCTTGGAGTTGAACTCCAAGTTATAACGTGTTTTGGGCGTTCAACTCCAGATCATGACGTGTTTCTGGCGTTTAACTCCAGACAGCAGCATGTACTTGGCGTTCAACGCCAAGTTACGTCGTCAATTTTCGAATAAAGTATGGACTATTATATATTTCTGGAAAGCTCTGGATGTCTAATTTCCAACGCCGTTGAGAGCGCGCCATTTAAAGTTTTGTAGCTCCAGAAAATCCATTTTGAGTGCAGGGAGGTCAGATTCCAACAGCATCAGCAGTCCTTTTGTCAGCCTTTTTCAGAGTTTTGCTCAAGTCCTTCAATTTCAGCCAGAAATTACCTGAAATCACAGAAAAACACACAAACTCATAGTAAAGTCCAGAAATGTGAATTTAACATAAAAACTAATGAAAACATCCCTAAAAGTAGCTTGAACTTACTAAAAACTACCTAAAAACAATGCCAAAAAGCGTATAAATTATCCGCTCATCATTAATACTTGCCCCAAGATCACATAGAGCTTGCTTGGTACAAGTACCTTCTAATTTGCATGGTATCATAAAGCTTCCCAGATCTTTAAGCTTCTTAGGTAAGCTTTTCAGAATGACTGCACTGCATTCTTCAGTGAGGTAAACTTTCTCAGTTTCCCTCCAATCCTTCTTATGACTTAAGATCTCTTTCATGAACTTAGGATAAGAGGGTATTTGCTCAAGTGCCTTTGCAAACGGAATCTTTATTTCAAGAGTCCTGAGATAGTCTGCAAAGCGAGCAAATTGCTTATCCTGTTCCGCTTGGCGGAGTTTCTAAGGATAAGGTATTTTGGTTTTGTATTCCTCAACCTTAGTTGCTGTAGGATTATTGCCTACAGATGTGGATTGAGAAGCCTTTTTAGAGGGGTTGCTATCAGCACTTGTATGTGTCTGATCTCCCACTGTCGTTTGAATGCTAGGGGTGGAAGCTGGAGTGGCGTTAGACGCCAACTCCTTACCTGTTTCTGGCATTTGAACACCAGAACTGTGCCTCCTTTGGGCGTTCAACGCCAATTCCTTGCCTGTTTTTGTCGTTGAACGCCAGGACTGAGCATGGGTTGGGCGTTCAACGCCAGCTTCCCACCCATTTTCTGGCGTTTGAGTGCCAGAATTATTCCTCTTTGGGCTCTGACTGTCCTCAGAGGGATTTTGGATAGCAGTATGTTCATTTCTTGGCTTCCTGCTGCCTTGAAGTGAGGTATTTAATATTTTCCCACTTCTTAATTGAACTGCTTGGCACTCTTCTGTTATTTGTTTTGATAATTACTGTTCTGTTTGCTTCAACTGCACTTCCATATTCATATTAGCCATTCTTCTTTCTTGTAATATTTCCTTGAATTCAGCTAGCTATTTTGTTAGAAAATCTAATTGCTGATTGAATCCAGTAGCTTGTTCTGCAGGACTGAGTTCAGCAGTTACTGTTTTAGCCTCTTTGTTGATGGAAGGTTCACTGCTTAGGTACAGATGCTGATTTCTGGCAACTGTATCAATAAGCTCTTGAGCTTCTTCTATTGTCTTTCTCATGTGTATAGATTCACCAGCTGAGTGATCTAGAGAAGTCTGAGCTCTTTCTGTAAGCCCATAAAAGAAGATGTCTACCTGCACCCACTCTGAAAACATTTCAAAGGGGCATTTTCTTAGCATCTCTCTGTATCTCTCCCAAGCATCATAAAGGGATTCATTATCTCCTTGTTTGAAGCCTTGGATGCTCAGCCTTAGCTGTGTCATCCGTTTTGGAGGAAAATAGTGAGGAGAGAGAAAGTGGTTAGGATATTTTTGAAATTGAAATCTAAATTTTTCAAAAAAAATTTGAAAAGATGGCTTAAAATTAGTTAGAAAAGATATATATATATTTTTTGAATTTTGAATTTTATGATGAAAGAGAAAAACACACAAAAGACACAAGACTTAAAAATTTTTAGATCTAATGCTCCTTGTTTTCGAAAATTTTGGAGGAAAAACACCAAGGAACACCAAACTTAAAAATTTTAAGATCAAAACACAAGGAAGACTCAAGAACACCTTGAAGATTCACAAGAACAACAAGAACAAAAGAAAGAACACCAAACTTAAAATTTTTAGAAAACCAAAATAAATTTTCAAAAATTAAAGAAAATTAACAAGAAATCACCAAACTTAAAGTTTGGCACAAGATTCAATCAAAGAAAAATTATTTTTGAAAAAGATTTTAAAAAGAAGATACCCAATTGCCAAGAACATAAGCCAACGCTCTAGCCAACTGAGCTATAAATGTAACGTGTTTTAATATTGTATATAAAAAATATATTTTTGAAAACTAAAATTTTGAAAAAGCACAAGGAAAACACGAAAAATACACAAAAATAGGAAAAACCAAAGATCAAACAAGAAAATTTGACAAGAACAATTTGAAGATCAAGAAAAAATAAAGAACATGCAATTCGAAAATTTAAAGGAAAATATAAAATATGCAATTGACACCAAACTTAAAATATAAATTAAACTCACATAAAAATTAAAAATTAATAAGGAAAAAATAATATTTTGAAAAGAAAATAAAGGACTCAGATTTAATGACTCTATAGCATCAAAAATAAATTATTCCTAATCTAAGCAACAAAATAAACCTTTAGTTGTTCAAACTCGAACAATCCCCGGCAACGGCGCCAAAAACTTGGTGCATGAAATTGCAATCACACTTTTGCAATCCGCACAACTAACCAGCAAGTGCACTAGGTCGTCCAAGTAATACCTTACGTGAGTAAGGGTCGATCCTACGGAGATTGTTGGTATGAAGCAAGCTATGGTTATCTTATTAATCTTAGTCAGGATGCCAATAAGGTTCTTTGAATTTAATTGTAAAAAGTGAAAGTGTTTAGAATAAGTAATTGTTACTCAATAATGGAGAATATGTTGGAGTTTTGGAGATGCTTTGTCCTCTTTATTTCAGCTTTTCTCTTGTCCTCCTCTTCATACATGCAAGGCTCCTTCCATGGCAAGCTGTATGTAGGGCGTTACCATTGTCAATGGCTACTTTCCATCCTCTCAGTGAAAATGGTCCAAATGCTCTGTCACAGCACGGCTAATCATCTGTTGGTTCTCGATCATGTTGGAATAGAATCCATTGATTCTTTTTCATTTGTCATCACGCCCAACAATCACGAGTTTGAAGCTCATCACAGCCATTCAATCATTGAATCCTACTCGGAATACCACAGACAAGGTTTAAAATTTCTGAATTCTCATGAATGCCACCATAAATTCTAGCTTATACCACGAAGATTCTGATTAAGAAATCTAAGAGATACTCATTCAATCTAATGTAGAACGGAGGTGGTTGTCAGGCACACGTTCATGAATTGAGGAAGGTGATGAGTGTCACGGATCATCACCTTCTTCATAGTGAAGCGCGAATGAACATCTTAGATAGGAACAAGCGTGTTTGAATGGAAAACAGAAATAATTGCATTAATTCATCGAGACGCTACAGAGCTCATCACCCCCAACAATGGAGTTTAGAGACTCATGCCGTCAAAGAGTATAAAGTTCAGATCTAAAAATGTCATGAGATACAAAATAAGTCTCTAAAAGTTGTTTAAATACTAAACTAGTAACATAGGTTTACAAAAAATGAGTAAACTAATATAATTGGTGCAGAAATCCACTTCTGGGTCCCACTTGGTGTGTGCTGGGGCTGAGACTTAAGCTTCTCACATGCTTGGGCTGTTTCTGGAGTTGAACGCCAGGTTGTAACCTGTTTTTGACGTTGAACTCCAACTTGCAACCTGTTTCTGGCGCTGAACGCCAGACTGCAACATCAAACTGGCGTTGAACGCCAGTTTACGTCGTCTATCTTTGCACAAAGTATGGACTATTGTGCGAATTGGACTCCTGTAGCTGAAAAAAATCCATTCCGAGTGCAAGGAGGTCAGAATCCAACAGCATCAGCAGTCCTTTTTCAGCCTAAATCAGATTTTTGCTCAGCTCCCTCAATTTCAGCCAGAAAATACCTGAAATTACAAAAAAATACACAAACTTATAGTAAAGTCCAGAAATATGAATTTTGCCTAAAAACTAATAAAATTATACTAAAAACTAACTAAAATATACTAAAATCTACATGAAATTACCCCCAAAAAGCGTATAAAATATCCGCTCATCAGTACCTATGGTTTATGATTTATCGGTTTACGGTTTATGGTTCAGGGTTTACGGTATACGGTCTATTATTAAATGGTCCAGTGTGTGTAATTTACGATTTATAGGCCATACTCTACGTTTAACGGTTCTATTGTTTAGGGTTAATACTTTTCGGTTTACGGTTCACGGTTTACGATTTAGGTTAAGCAGTTTAAGGTCAGCGGTTTCTGGTCTAATGTGTACGGTTTAAGGATTTGTGTTTCCGATTTTAGGGTTTACGGTTTCCAGTTTACTTTTTACCATTTATGACTTAAAAATTATGGTTTCGGATTTACGGCTCGCAGTTCTGTTTCACGGTACAGTGTTCAGGTTTAAGGTTTTACGTGGTACGGTTTAGTGACTAGGTTTTGAGATTGAATGGTTTCGTACCTATGGTTCATGGTTTAGCGGTTTACGGTTTAGGGTTCAGAATTTACGGTGTAGGTCTATAATTAAACGGTCTAGTGTGTATAGTTTAGGAATTACAGGCCATACTCTACGTTTAACGGTTCTATGGTTTAGGGTTAATGCTTTCTTGTGTACGCTCACTTATTATGTATGTCAATGTATTTTTTTAGATAGAAATTATAGTTTTCCTCGTTCATGTTTTTTTTCATGTATTTTATGTTTAAATTTTTTTCTTTTCACAACTAAATATGTAAAATCAATTTTGCACATAATTTTCTTTGCAAAAAAGAATTCGAAGCACATGACTAATATTTTTTTTAATTTCATTTTTTTTCCGTTCATGGAAGGAACTGATTTGCGATGAGGGATGGGAAGTTCAATCTCCTATAACTTAACTTTATAGGCGACGGCCAAAAAGTGAAAAGCAAAAAAGTCATTAGGCAATAAATTAGATGATGAGTGTCCATCACAAAGGAAAAATCAAAGAAGAATGAAATGGAATATAACTCATAGGAAATGGAAAAAAAATATACCCTTTTCTCGAGTTATTGACCTAATACGTGTATGATTTTCAAACTAATATTTTCGAGTGTTTAGCCGTCTAATTGAACTTTGTTGTGGACAAAATCTTTGACCGGGTGTGTGATAATGAGAGATAGCAACAAACACAATTCTATTATATGAGTATAGTACATTATGAGAATTAATTGATTCATGGAGACAAGCATTCATTACGAAAATTAAAATAAATCCTTAAGTAACCTATTGGTTTACGAAAATAATAGACAGTTACTAGAAAATTTTTATTAGCTTTGACTACAACAATGTAAATTGATGAGCGGATAATTTATACGCTTTTTGGCATTGTTTTTAGGTAGTTTTTAGTAAGTTCAAGCTACTTTTAGGGATGTTTTCCTTAGTTTTTATGTTAAATTCACATTTCTGGACTTTACTATGAGTTTGTATGTTTTTCTGTGATTTCAGGTAAATTCTGACTGAAATTGAGGGATTTGAGCAAAACTCTTAAAAAGGCTGACAAAAGGACTGCTGATGCTGTTGGAATCTGACCTCCCTGCACTCGAAATGGATTTTCTGGAGCTACAGAACTCCAATTGGCGCGCTCTCAACGGCGTTGGAAAGTAGACATCCAGGGCTTTCCAGCAATATATAATAGTCCATACTTTATTCAAAAATTGTCGACGTAACTTGGCGTTGAACGCCAAGTTCATGCTGCTGTCTGGAGTTAAACGCCAGAAAAACGTCATGATCCGGAGTTGAACGCCCAAAACACGTCATAACTCGGAGTTCAACTCCAAGAGAAGCCTCAGCTCGTGGATTGATCAAGCTCAGCCCAAACATACACCAAGTGGGCCCCGGAAGTGGATTTATGCATCAATTACTTACTCATGTAAACCCTAGGAGCTAGTTTATTATAAATAGAACATTTAACTATTGTATTAGATGTCTTTTGATCATTCGGTCTTGTGACCACAAGGGGGCTGGCCATTCGGCCATGCCTGAACCTTTTACTTATGTATTTTCAACGGTGGAGTTTCTGCACACCATAGATTAAGGGTGTGGAGCTCTGCTGTACCTCAAGTATTAATGCAGTTCTATTTTCTTTTATTCAAATCTCTCTTATTCTTATTCCAAGATATTCATTCGCACCCAAGAACATGATGAATGTGATGATTAGATAACCCTCATTATCATTCTCACTTATGAACGCACGTGATTGACAACCACTTCCGTTATACATGCAACAGAGCTTGAATGCGTATCTCTTAGATTCCCCAACAGAATCTTCGTGGTATAAGCTAGATAGATGGCGGCATTTATGAGGATCCGGAAAGTCTCACCTTGTCTGTGGTATTCCGAGTAGGATCCTGGGAATCCGGAAAGTCTCACCTTGTCTGTGGTATTCCGAGTAGGATTCCGGTAATGAATGACTGTGACGTGCTTCAGACTTGCAAGTGCTGGGCGTTAGTGACAAACGCAAAAGAATCAAGGGATTCTATTCCAGTAGGAGCAGGAACCAACCAGTGATTAGCCGTGCTGTGACAGAGTGCGTGAGCGTAGTTTTCACTACGAGGATGGGATGTAGCCATCAACCATGGGTGATGCCTCCAGACGATTAGCCATGCGAGTGACAGCCGCAGAGGACCATTTTCCCGAGAGGATTGAAAGTAGCCACCGCTGATGGTGAACCCCTATACACAGCTTGCCATGGAAAAGAGTAAGAAGGATTGAGTTGAAGTAGTAGGAGAGCAGCCGTCCTTGAGCCATACAGCATCTCCATTCACTTATCTGAAATTCCCACCAATGAATCTGCATAAGTATTCTATCCCTTTTATTATTTTCTTTTTATTAATTTTCGAAAACATAAACAATTTAATCTGCCTGACTGAGATTTGCAAGGTGACCATAGCTTGCTTCATACCAACAATCTCTGTGGGATCGACCCTTACTCGCGTAAGGTTTATTACTTGGACGACCCAGTACACTTGCTGGTTAGTTGAACGGAGTTGTGGATTCAACCAGTGCCATAATAATGATGCCTCTCAAAATAGTTAGAACATTGATCACAAATGATCCATGGTTCCCTCGTGCCAATTTCTTAAATTCCATAATTTTACAAGGAGTGCAACTTAAAGATTAAGGATCACAATTTCGTCCACCAAGTTTTTGGCGCCGTTGCCGGGGATTGTTCGAGTATGGACAACTGACGGTTCATCTTGTTGCTCAGATTAGGTAATTTTCTTTTCAAAAATCTTTTTCAAAATTTTTCTTTTATTTTCGTTTTTCTAAACTTTATTTTCGAAAAATTAATAAAAATTCAAAAAAATTCATAAAATCATAAAAATAAAAAAAAATATTTTGTGTTTCTTGTTTGAGTCTTGAGTCAATTTTTAAGTTTGGTGTCAATTGCATGCTTTAAAAATTTTTTCTTGCATTTTTCGAAAATCCCATGCATTCATAGTGTTCTTCATGATCTTCAAGTTGTTCTTGATAAGTCCTCTTGTTTGATCTTGATGTTTTCTTGTTTTGTGTTGTTTGTTGTTTTTCATATGCATTTTTCGTTTGTTAGAGTCCATGCATTAAAGATTTCTAAGTTTGGTGTCTTGCATATTTTCTTTGCATCAAAAATTTTTCAAAATTATGTTCTTGATGTTCATCATGATCTTTAAAGTGTTCTTGGTGTTCATCTTGACATTCATAGCATTCTTGCATGCATTCATTGTTTTGATCTAAAAATTTCATGCATTGAGTAATTTTGTTATTTTTCTCTCTCATAATTAAAAATTCAAAAATCAAAAAAATATCTTTTCCTTATTTCCCTCCAAATTTTCGAAATTTTGGGTTGACTTGGTCAAAAATTTTCAAAATTAGTTGTTTCTTACAAGTCAAGTCAAAAATTTCAAATTTTAAAAATCTTATCTTTTTAAAATCTTCTTCAAAAATCATATCTTTTTCATTTTTTTTCATAATTTCTCGAAAATTTCAAAAATCTTTTTCAAAATATTTTCAAAATCTTTTTCTTATCTTTACATCTAATTTTCGAAAATTAGCTAACAATTAATGTGATTGGTTCAAAAATTTGAAGTTTGTTACTTTCTTGTTAAGAAAGGTTCAATCTTTAAGTTCTAGAATCTCATCTTGTAGTTTCTTGTTAGTTAAGCAATTTTAAAAATTAAATCTTTTTCAAAATATCTTTTTCTTAAAAATCTTTTTATCTTTTTTATCTTATCTTTTTCAAAAACTTTATCTTTTTCAAAATTTGATTTCAAAATATCTTATCTAACTTCTTATCTTCTTATCTTTTTCAAATTTGATTTCAAATCTTTTTCAATCAACTAACTAACTTTTTGATTGTTTCTTATCTTTTTCAAAACCACCTAACTACTTTTTCCTCTCTAATTTTCGAAAATATCTCACCCCTTTTTCAAAAATTCTTTTTAATTAACTAATTGTTTCATGTTTTAATTTTAATTACATTTTATCTCTAATTTTCGAAAATTACTAACTCCTTTTTCAAAATTATTTTCGAAATTTCTCCTCTCTCTCTCTTCTTATTCTATTTATTATTTAATTACTAACACTTCTCTTCACCTCCCTTCATCTAAAAATCCGAATTCTTCTTCATTCTTCTACCCCCTTCTTTTTCTACTAACACAAAGGAATCTCTATACTGTGACATAGAGGATTCCTCTTTCTTTTCTTGTTTTCTTCTCTTTCATATGAGCAGGAACAAGGATAAAGACACTCTTGTTGAAATTGATCCAGAACCTGAAAGGACTCTGAAGAGAAAATTAAGAGAAGCTAAATTAAATTATTCTAAAGGTAACCTTTCAGAAACATTAGAACAAGAGAAGGAGATGGCAGCCGAAAATAATAATAATGCAAGGAGAATGCTTGGTGACTTCACAAAGCCAACATCCAAGTTTGATGGAAGAAGCATCTCCATTCCTGCCATTGGAGCCAATAACTTTGAGCTGAAACCTCAGCTAGTTGCCTTGATGCAACAAAACTGCAAGTTTTATGGACTTCCATCTGAAGATCCTTATCAGTTTTTAACTGAATTCTTGCAGATCTGTGAGACTGTAAAGACGAATGGAGTTGATCCTGAAGTCTACAGACTCATGCTTTTCCTTTTTGCTGTAAGAGACAGAGCTAGAATATGGTTGGATTCACAACCCAAGGATAGCCTGGACTCATGGGATAAGCTGGTCACTGCCTTCTTGGATAAATTCTTTCCTCCTCAAAAGCTGAGCAAGCTGAGAGTGGATGTTCAAACCTTCAAACAAAAAGATGGTGAATCCCTCTATGAAGCTTGGGAAAGATACAAGCAGCTGACCAAAAGATGTCCATCTGACATGTTTTCAGAATGGACCATATTGGACATCTTCTATTATGGTCTCTCTGAATTTTCGAAAATGTCATTGGATCATTCTGCAGGTGGATCTATTCACCTGAAGAAAACGCCTGAAGAGGCTCAAGAGCTCATTGACATGGTTGCAAATAACCAGTTCATGTACACTTCTGAGAGGAATTCCGTGAACAATGGGATACCCCAGAAGAAAGGAGTTCTTGAAATTGATACTCTGAATGCCATATTGGCTCAGAACAAAGTGTTGACTCAACAGGTCGACAAGGTTGGATTCACAACCTAAAGAAAGCCTGGACTCATGGGAAAAGCTAGTCAATGCCTTCTTGGCAAAGTTCTTTCCACCTCAAAAATTGAGTAAGCTTAGAGTGGAAGTCCAAACCTTTAGACAGAAGGATGGAGAATCCCTCTATGAAGCTTGGGAAAGATACAAACAATTGATCAGAAAATGTCCTTCTGACATGCTTTCTGAATGGAGCATCATAGGTATTTTCTATGATGGTCTCTCTGAACTGTCCAAGATGTCTTTGGATAGCTCTGCTGGAGGATCTCTTCATCTGAAGAAGACGCCTACAGAAGCTCAAGAACTAATTGAAATGGTTGCAAATAACCAATTCATGTACACTTCTGAAAGGAATCCTGTGAACAATGGGGCAAATCAGAAGAAAGGAGTTCTTGAGATTGATACTCTGAATGCCATTCTGGCTCAGAACAAGATATTGACTCAACAAGTCAATTTGATTTCTCAAAGTCTGTCTGGAATGCAAAATGCACCAAGCAGTACTAAGGATGCTTCATCTGAAGAAGAAGCTTATGATCCTGAGAACCCTTCAATGGAAGAGGTGAATTACCTAGGAGAACCCTATGGAAACACCTATAATTCTTCATGGAGAAATCACCCAAATCTCTCATGGAAGAATCAAGAGAGACCTCAACAAGGTTTCAACAACAATAATGGTGGAAGAAACAGGTTTAGCAATGGCAAGCCTTTTCCATCATCTTCTCAGCAACAGATAGAGAGTTCTAAGCAGAGCCACTCTGACTTAGCAACCATGGTCTCTGATCTAATCAAAACCACTCAAAGTTTCATGACTGAAACAAGGTCCTCCATTAGGAATTTGGAGGCACAAGTGGGACAGCTGAGCAAGAAAGTTACTGAACTCCCTCCTAGTACTCTCCCAAGCAATACAGAAGAAAATCCAAAAGGAGAGTGCAAGGCCATCAACATGGCCGAATTTGGAGAGGAAGGAGAGAAAGTGAACGCCACTGAGGAAGACCTCAGTGGGCGTGCACTAGCCTCTAATGAGTTCCCCAATGAGGAACCATGGGAATCTGAGGCTCAAAATGAGACCATAGAGATTCCATTGGACTTACTTCTGCCTTTCATGAGCTCTGATGAGTATTCTTCCTCTAAAGAGGATGAGTATGTCACTGAAGAGCAAGTTGCTAAATACCTTGGAGCAATCATGAAGCTAAATGACAAGTTATTTGGAAATGAGACTTGGGAGAATGAACCTCCTTTGCTCACCAAAGAACTGGATGACTTGTCTAGGCAGAATTTACCTCAAAAGAGACAAGATCCTGGGAAGTTTTCAATACCTTGTACCATAGGCACCATGACCTTCAAGAAGGCTCTGTGTGACTTAGGGTCAAGTGTAAACCTCATGCCTCTCTCTGTAATGGAGAAGCTAGGGATCTTCGAGGTGCAAGCTGCAAGAATCTCATTAGAGATGGCAGACAACTCAAGAAAACAAGCTCATGGACTTGTAGAGGATGTTTTGGTGAAGATTGAAAACCATTACATCCCTGCTGATTTCATAGTCCTATAGACTGGGAAGTGCATGGATGAAACCATCATCCTTGGCAGACCCTTCCTAGCCACGGCAAAGGCTGTGATTGATGTTGATAGAGGCGAACTGATCATTCAAGTGAATGAAGAATCCTTTGTGTTTAAGGCTCAAGGATATCCCTCTGTCACCATGGAGAGGAAGCATGAAGAGCTTCTCTCAAATCAGAGTCAAGCAGAGCCCCCACAGTCAAACTCTAAGTTTGGTGTTGGGAGGCCACAACCAAACTCTAAGTTTGGTGTTGAACCCCCACATTCAAACTCTAAGTTTGGTGTTGGGAGGTTCCAACATTGCTCTGAGAAAATGTGAGGCTCCCTGAGAGCCCTCTGTCAAGCTACTGACATTAAAGAAGCGCTTGTTGGGAGGCAACCCAATGTTATATTTTATCTATTTCCCTTTTGTTATTTTATGTTTTTTTTGTAGGTTGATGATCATAAGAAGTCACAAAATCAATTGAAAAAGCAAAAACAGAATGAAAAATAGGAAGAAAAATAGCACACCCTGGAGGAAGAACTTACTGGCGTTTAAACGCCAGTAAGGCTAGCAGGTGGGCGTTTAACGCCCAGTCTGGCACCATTCTGGGCGTTTAACGCCAGAAAGGGGCACCAGACTGGCGTTAAACGCCAGAAAAGGGCAAGAACCTGGCGTTAAACGCCAGAAATGGGCACCAGCCCGGCGTTTAACGCCAGAATTGGCTCAAAACGTGATTTTGCATGCCATTTGGTGCAGGGATGACTTTTCCTTGACACCACAGGATCTGTGGACCACAGAGGACCCCCACCAACCCCACCACTCTCTCTCTTCTTCACCCATTCACCAATCACCTCAACACCTCTTCCCCAAAAACCCTTCACCTATCAAATCCCATCTTTCTCTTCACCACTCACATCCATCCTTCATAAAACCCCACCTACCTCACCATTCAAATTCAAACCACTTTCCCTCCCAAACCCACCCTCACTTGACCGAACCTTACCCTTCCCCCTCCCCTATATATACCCTTCTTCACCCCTTCATTTTCACCCAACCTAAAGACCACTTCTCCCCCTCTTTGGCCGAACACAAAAGCCATTCCCTTCTTCCTCATTTCTTCTTCTTCTACTCTCTTCTTTCTTCTTTTGCTCGAGGACGAGCAAACCTTTTAAGTTTGGTGTGGTAAAAGCGTTGCTTTTTCATTTTTCCATAACCATTTATGGCATCCAAGGCTGGAGAAACCTCTAGAAAGAGGAAAGGGAAGGCAAAAGCTTCTACCTCCGAGTCATGGGAGATGGAGAGATTCATCTCAAGGGTGCATCAAGACCACTTCTATGAAGTTGTGGCCTTGAAGAAGGTGATCCCCGAGGTCCCTTTTTCACTCAAAAAGAGTGAATATCCGGAGATCCGACATGAGATCCGAAGAAGAGGTTGGGAAGTCGTTACCAACCCCATTCAACAAGTCGGAATCTTAATGGTTCAAGAGTTCTATGCCAATGCATGGATCACCAAGAACCATGATCAAAGTGTGAACCCGAATCCAAAGAATTATCTTACTATGGTTCGGGGGAAATACTTGGATTTTAGTCCGGAAAGTGTAAGGTTGGCATTCAATTTGCCCATGATGCAAGGAGATGAACACCCTTACACTAGAAGGGTCAACTTTGATCAAAGGTTGGACCAAGTCCTCACAGTCATATGTGAAGAGGGTGCCCAATGGAAGAGAGATTCAAGAAGGAAGCCGGTTCAATTGAGAAGGCATGACCTCAAACCTGTGGCTAGAGGATGGTTGGAGATTATCCAACGCTCAGTCATTCCCACTAGCAACCGGTCCGAAGTTACCATAGACCGGGCTATCATGATTCATAGCATCATGATTGGAGAAGGAATAGAAGTTCATGAGGTTATAGCTCAAGAGCTTTATAAGGTGGCGGACAAGTCCTCTACCTTGGCAAGGTTAGCCTTCCCTCATCTCATTTGTCACCTCTGTTATTCAGTTGGAGTTGACATAGAGGGAGACATCCCTATTGATGAGGACAAGCCCATCACTAAGAAAAGGATGGAGCACACAAGAGACCCCACTCATCATGAGATCCCTGAGATTCCTCAAGGGATGCGCTTTCCTCCACAAAACTATTGGAAGCAACTAAATACCTCCCTAGGAGAATTGAGTTCCAACATGGGACAACTAAGGGTGGAGCACCAAGAACATTCCATCATCCTCCATGAAATTAGAGAAGATCAAAGAATCATGAGAGAGGAACAACAAAGACAAGGAAGAGACATTGAGGAGCTCAAGCACTCCATAGGATCTTCAAGAGGAAGAAAGAGCCGCCATCACTAAGGTGGACCCGTTCTTTAATCTCCTTGTTCTTTATTTTCTGTTTTTCAAAAATTAATGCTTATGTTTGTCCATGTTTGTGTCTTGTGATCATTAGTGTCTTAGTGTCTATGCCTTAAAGTTATGAATTTCCTATGAATCCATCACCTTTCTTAAATAAACAAATGTTCTTAAATTGAAAAAGAAAAAGAATTGCATGAATTTTGAATTTTATAACAGTTTAATTATTTTGATGTGGTGGCAATATTTTTGTCTTCTGAATGTATGCTTAAACAGTGCATATGTCTCTTGAATTTGTGGTTCATGAATGTTGGCTCTTGAAAGAATGATGAAAAAGGAGACATGTTACTGAGGATCTGAAAAATCATAAAAAAATGATTCTTGAAGCAAGAAAAAGCAGTGAATATAAAAAAAATAATAATAATAAAAAACGAAAAAGAAAGAGAAAAAGAATGAAAAAGAAAGAAATAAAGTTGTGATCCAAGGCAAAAAGAGTGTGCTTAAGAACCCTGGACACCTCTAATTGGGGACTCTAGCAAAGCTGAGTCACAATCTGAAAAGGTTCATCCAATTATGTGTCTGTGGCATGTATGTATCCGGTGGTAATACTGGAAGACAGAGTGCTTTGGGCCACGGCTAAGACTCATAAAGTAGCTATGTTCAAGAATCATCATACTTAACTAGGAGAATCAATAACACTATCCGGATTCTGAGTTCCTAAAGAAGCCAATCATTCTGAGTTGCAAAGGATAGAGTGAGATGCCAAAACTGTTCAGAGGCAAAAAGCTAAAAGCCCCGCTCATCTAATTAATACTGATCTTCATAGATGTTTTTGGAATTCATTGCATATTCTCTTCTTTTTATCTTATTTGATTTTTAGTTGCTTGGGGACAAGCAACAATTTAAGTTTGGTGTTGTGATGAGCGGATAATTTGTACGCTTTTTGGCATTGTTTTTAGTATGTTTTTAGTATATTTGGTTTAGTTTTTAGTATATTTTTATTAGTTTTTAGTTAAAATTCACTTTTCTGGACTTTACTATGAGTTTGTGTGTTTTTCTGTGATTTCAGGTATTTTCTGGCTGAAATTGAGGGACCTGAGCAAAAATCTGATCCAGAGACTGAAAAGGACTGCAGATGTTGTTGGATTCTGACCTCCCTGCACTCGAAGTAGATTTTCTGGAGCTACAGAAGCCCAATTGGCGCGCTCTCAACGGCGTTGGAAAGTAGACATCCTGGACTTTCCAGCAATATATGATAGTCCATACTTTGCCCAAGATTTGATGGCCCAAACCGGCGTCCAAAGTCACCCTCAGAAATTCCAGCGTTAAACGCCGGAACTGGCACCTAAATGGGAGTTAAACGCCCAAACTGGCATAAAAGCTGGCGTTTAACTCCAAGAAGAGTCTCTACACGAAATTGCTTCATTGCTCAGCCCAAGCACACACCAAGTGGGCCCGGAAGTGGATTTTTATGTCATTTACTCATCTCTGTACACCCTAGGCTACTAGTTTTCTATAAGTAGGACCTTTTACTATTGTATCATAGAGATCGGGGGTAGCTATCTTCATTTTATGCTATCTTAGATCATTGGGAGGCTAGCCATTCGGCCATGCCTAGACCTTGTTCTTATGTATTTTCAACGGTGGAGTTTCTACACACCATAGATTAAGGTGTGGAGCTCTGCTGTACCTCGAGTATTAATGCAATTACTATTGTTCTTCTATTCAATTCCGCTTGTTCTTTGTCCAAGATATCACTTGTTCTTCAACTTGATGAATGTGATGATCCGTGACACTCATCATCATTCTCACCTATGAACGTGTGACTGACAACCACCTCCGTTCTACCTTAGATTGGGTGAATATCTCTTGGATTCCTGATACACGATGCATGGTTGATCGCCTGACAACCGAGTGCTCGCCTGACAACCGAGTGCTCGCCTGACAAACGAGCCAGCCATTCCGTGAGATCAGAGTCTTCGTGGTATAGGCAAGAACTGATGGCGGCATTCAAGAGAATCCGGAAGGTCTAACCTTGTCTGTGGTATTCTGAGTAGGATTCAATGATTGAATGACTGTGACGTGCTTCAAACTCCTGAGGGCGGGGCGTTAGTGACAGACGCAAAAGAATCACTGGATTCTATTCCAGCCTGATTGAGAACCGACAGATGGATAGCCGTGCCGTGACAGGGTGCGTTGAACATTTCCACTGAGAGGATGGGAGGTAGCCACTGACAACGGTGAAACCCTTGCATAAGCTTGCCATGGAAAGGAGTAAGAAGGATTGGATGAAGACAGTAGGAAAGCAGAGAGACAGAAGGGAAGGCATCTTCATACGCTTATCTGAAGTTCCTACCAATGAATTACATAAGTACCTCTATCCTTATCTTTATGCTTTATTCGTATATCACTATACCCATTTGAGTCTGCCTGACTAAGATTTACAAGGTGACCATAGCTTGCTTCATACCAACAATCTCCGTGGGATCGACCCTTACTCGCGTAAGGTTTATTACTTGGACAACCCAGTGCACTTGCTGGTTAGTTGTGCAAAGTTGTGTTTATGCCATGGTATTGAGCACCAAGTTTTTGGGGCCATTACTAGGGATTATTTGAGTTGTGAAAAGAGTGATCACAATTTCGCACACCACTTTTCAATTTTTGGTTCGGGTTGGCTAGTTACGTGAATGCTTTTAGGAACGTAAGAAGATGCCCTGACCAGACTTTCGTCTTAAACCTATTCACAACAGATGTAAGTTTATGGCCTACGCCACAGACATTTCTTCTTTTTTGTTTCTGTATCTAAGGTTTTTCAACATCTGTGTAACATGTAATTTTGTTTCTGTGACTATAGGAAGATGTACGGTTTCCACAGCACATTGTATGGAACTTCTCTTTCTTCACAACTAGTGATCTCTACTTCATAGACAGACAAGACAGCTGTCTCCATATCCACCCAAAGAGATAGGGTAATAAGTACTGGATCAAAGCATCAGACATAGGGAGGATAAGATCTCTCTATTGACCAACTCCGCTGCTTATTGTGGAACTCAGTTACGTAGGTTGGGGTATCTTCTACATGCTTGCATGGGACAATACTCATACGGAAGAAAAGCCCAGAGCGGTGGATTAGATATATGCCTCCAACGTGTTGCCTGACCAAATCAAACAGTGGCTGGCAGACAGACGCAAGGCACACTTCAACAAGGAAGCACAACTGGCTGCGTTCGAGACTAAAAGGTTATTACGCCTGCAGCGTCGGAGGCAACAAGGTTCACCACCGCGTTCTCAGGAGTCAAGGTAACAATAACTCGTTTACTTAGGAAATTAAATTTACAGCCTTTTTGATATTCATTGATATATAATAAATTTTCCAAAAATATTACAGTATCAACCGCCATCAACAGGGGGAGGGGCAGTGGTAGGACCTAATAGGAGGGCAGTGGCAAGACCTAGTAGGAGGTATCGAAGAACTTCGCCGTCTGACTCTTCCGAGTCGTCTGTGAACCAGAGAACAACATCATCGTAGGACATTACATGACAAATTTATTTGTTTTTGGTTTTATGCTGCACTTATGTTTTGTAATAGTGTTTCGGTGGCCATGTCTATATGTACATATTTAGCTTTGTGGACATCTTCGACTAGTATTCTGTCTAATAACTTTGATTTTCTGAATATAAATTCTCGTGTTGGAAATTGTTATTTTGTTAATGTATATACCGCATAATCTATTGGTTTTATTTTTATTAACTGTCACACAATTCTACCATGACAAGATTCTTTTTATTCCAGTCATTATTTATAAGAAAATTTGGTAACAAATACTTTTTCATATGGAAGACTTGATTGTTGTTTTTCTGTGGCTACATGGATGAGGGTGTGGCAGTGGTAACATCCTAATTAGGGATTGGAAATACTTTATGCAGAATCTGCGAAAATGATTAAATTGGGAGTGAGATGGTATTCTTTAGGATGAAGGGTTCTAATGGTGTGATAAGGTTAGAAAAATATTAGCAATCAAGTAAATGATGAGTGACTAACTTAGCAACAGCAAGATAAGGTAAATACACATGCATGACACATGAAAAAATTGGCGGCTGCTTCTAATTTTAAACTAAATAAACAAAAAATCAGAGATATTTAAACTAGTATGTTGGAACTGCCACGGAATTTATCTCCTAGCATAGAAAAAAACTTTGGTAGACGACACAATTTTAATGGTAGACAACACCTAGTTCAAACTGGTTACGATAACACCGGTAAATACAATATTCTGCAACATCAATTCTCATTGGATGCAATATCTCACACAATTAATAAGTTAGAGAAATTTAAGTTCATTACTTATAAGCGAACAAGACACTTCAACCAAACAAAAACTACATCATAAACCTACCTGTTCATACCCTGGGTCGAGTTGTCTGACCCAGGACGTTCTACTGATAAGTCGACTGACCTCTTCAGGTCAGGACAATCTGACCTCTTCTCAAAGAGCTCGGTCAAATCACCAGGAAAGCCCAAAAAGGGCCCAAATGGAGGACCGCGCCCCAAAACCTAAGGCAGCCCAAGCGTACAGAGAGAAGGGCGGTTCCCTTGAAAATAAGATGACCTCACTTGAAAGATAAAGATAAGATAAGATAACTAACTTATCTTATCTAAGAAGGTCACTCTACACCTTTATAAATACATTGGAGCACCCAGGTATAACTCATACTCTGATTCTACTAAAAACATGCTTAATACCCTTGCTAACTTAAGCATCGGAGTTCCTTTCAGGTACCACCACCCTCCGGTGACGAGGGATCAACAGCATTGCCAGTCCAACAGGTCAGACACGACAGCTCCAGCTGCCTCGCACCAAGCCGGACATGTCATCTCCGATCAGTACAGAAGATCTCGCCAGAGATCGACCTACAGTTTCAGGTAACCCTCGGAACATTGGCGCCGTTGCCGGGGAACCTGGAAGTCATCCCGTCATCATGGCAGACGACCATGACAATGACCACAATTCAAGTCTAGAAGATAGAACGCTGCACAAAAATGTGGACACTACACCAAAAGATACCCCGCAACCTAACGGAGACAAAAATTCACCAAACCCGGGAGCCCTTGAGACACTTCAAGATCGTTTAAAACAACTTGAGAAAGAAGCCCAACATCAGCGAGAAGCTGGGAAGGACCTACAGAGGAAGATAAGGCGACGCCGGGAATTGGAGGACAAATTCCTAAAACTCGAAGCCGATCTCAAAGCCAAAGCGACTCGATCCACCCACGAGGACAGCTCCCGCAAGGACCAAGATCCATTTACCAAGGAGATCATGAAGACCAAAATCCCAAAAGACTTTAAACTCCCGGATATGGCCTTATATGATGGCACGGCAGATCTCAGCCATCACCTCAATAATTTCAGAAGTTAAATGTACCTCACTGATGCCTCATACGTTTCTGCTGCAAAGCCTTCCTGACTACCTTAACAAAAATAGCAATTAAGTGGTTCGACAATCTACCCCCCAGGTCCATCTCAAGCTTCGACGACCTAGCCAAGAAGTTTCTAGCCAGATTCTCTATCTTGAAAGATAAAACCAAGCACACCCCAAGTCTATTAGGAATCAAACAAGGAGATCGGAAAAGTCTCCGCAGCTACATGGAAAGATTTAACAAACCATGTCTAGACATACAAAGTCTGCCCACAGAAGTGGCCATCATGGGCCTCATCAATGGCCTACGAGAAGGGCCTTTTAGCCAATCCATATCAAAAAAGCATCCCACATCTCTAAATGAGGTACAAGAACGAGCAGAGAAGTATATCAACATGGAGGAAAACGCTCGACTAGGAGAGACCTCAAAATCCGGATTCTCCTACTCCTCCCGAGATAAGGACAAAGAATCCAAGAAAAAAGAAGATCGATGATGAAAAGATAAAAAATACCACAATTATACTCCTCTTCGGGTATCCCTTGTGGATGTCTACAGAGAAGTATGCCATACTGAAAAGATACCTCCAGCTCGACCACTCAAAAGCAAAAAAGGAGGAGAAAACTGGGCAGAATATTGTGAATATCATTGAATCTATGGACATTCCACCAACGAATGTTTCGACTTAAAAAATATCATAGAAAAACTGGTAAGAGAAGGAAAATTATATCGGTATTTGGCGAGCTGAGCAGACGATCCTAGAAAAAGAAGAAGGGATGAAGATGTCGGACAGGCAGAACGACCACCCCGTACATCCAAGAGACATATCTACATGATACACGGAGGATTTGCGGGAGGCGGGATCTCCAAATCATCTCGCAAAAGATATCTCAAAGAAGTATATCTTGTTGAGGGACGAGAGGAAACACCCGACATCCCTACAATTACTTTTACCAAAGAGGACGCATCCGGCATCATCCCAGGACACGACGATCCTATGGTCATCATTATCGTATTGGCAAACGCAAATCTCCACCTCACACCGATAGACCAAGGAAGCTCCGTCGACATATTATTCAAAACTGCCTTTGACAAACTCGGCCTTGAAGAAAAAGAACTCAGAGCATATTCGAACAGCCTATTCGAAATAGGAGACACCCCAGTTCAACCACTTGGATACGTCTCACTACACACGACCTTCAGAAAAGGAAACCAGTCAAGAACACTCAAAATAGACTACATTGTGGTCAACGTAAGCTCAGCCTACAATGACTTAATAGGTCGAACAACATTGAATCAGCTCGGTGCAGTAGTCTCGACTTCACATTAATGCATGAAGTTTCCAACTGCAGAAGGAATAGCTACAATAAAAGCAGACCAGAAGACGGCGCGCCGCTATTACAATAAAAGTTTAAACCTCAGAGGCAGAGGAGAAGAATTCCACACAATCGAACTCGGTGGAGCTAAGAGGTGGGAAGAACTCCGCCTACAACCCAAAGGTGAAGTAGAAAAAGTCTAGATCGGAGATATCCCAAACCAAACAACCAATATTTTATACAATCCTAAAAAGAGACATAAAAGAATCACTCGTATAATTCTTGCAAGATAACGTCAACCTCTTTGCATGGAAGGCTGCATACATGCCAGGCATAGACCCCAAGTTAATGTGCCACAAGCTAGCAGTCTACCTAGGATCTCGGCCAGTACAACAAAAACGTAGAAAGCTTGGGCCAGAATGATCCCAAGCTGTGGAAGAGCAGGTACAAGCTCTACTGGAGGCAGGATTCATAAGAGAAGTCACGTACCCACTATGGCTAGCTAACGTTGTCTTGGTGAAAAAATCAAATAGGAAGTGGCGGATGTGCACTGACTATACTGATCTCAACAAAGCCTGCCCAAAAGATCTTTATCCACTCCCAAGTATCGACGCTCTGGTAGATGCCTCCTCTGGGTATAAATACCTCTCGTTTATGGACGCATATTTGGGATACAATCAAATCCCGATGTATCCACCCGTCCAAGAAAAAACTTCGTTCTTAACCCCAAAAGCAAACTACTGCTACATCGTCATGCCTTTTGGACTAAAAAACACATGAGCTACCTATCAGAGATTAATGAATAAGATCTTTACGGATCACATCGGAAAAATCATGGAAGTATATGTGGACGACATGTTAATAAAGACACAAAGTGAAAAGACGCTGCTGTCCGACCTCACCCAAGTATTCGACACTATAAGAAGGTATGGCATGCGACCTAATCCTGCAAAATGCACCTTCACATCAGAAGGTGGCAAGTTCTTGGGTTTTATGCTCACACAAAGAGGAATCAAGGTAAATCCAGATAAATGCCGGGCCATACTCGACATGAAGAGCCCAACTTGTGTCAAGGAAGTACAACAACTCAATGGAAGGTTGGCAGGCTTGTCCAGATTTCTAGATGGATCAGCAATAAGATCTCTCCCCTTCTATGCCACTCTAAGGAAGGAAAAGAGGTTTGAATGGACAACGGAGTGCGAGCAGGCCTTCCAAGATTTCAAAAGATTCTTGTTACAGCCACCTATCCTAACTCGGCCTCGGGAAGGAGAACCACTTATATTATATCTCGTAGTAGGAAGTCGGGCAGTAGCCTGGTGCACGAAATTAATATCTCAATATCAAAATCAAGATTTCTTATGATTTCGCACAACTAACCAACAAGTGCACTGGGTCGTCCAAGTAATACCTTACGTGAGTAAGGGTCGATCCCACAGAGATTATTGGTTTGAAGCAAGCTATGTTTATTTTATTATTCTTAGTCAGGATATCAATCAAAATTATCAATGGGAATTATTAGATTGGAAAAATAAAAGAGAATAAAATCGTTACTTGTTGTGCAGTAATGGGGAATATGTTGGAGTTTTGGAGATGCTTTGTCCTCTGAATTTCTGCAATGTAATATTCAACTCAATTATTTGTAAAGCCCGTCTACGGCAAGCTGTATGTAGGGTGTCACCATTGTCAGTGGCTACCTCCCATCCTCTCAGTGAAAACGGTCCAGATGCTCTGTCACAGCACGGCTAATCAGCTGTTAGTTCTCGATCATGTTGGAATAGGATCCATTGATCCTTTTGCGTTTGTCATCACGCCCAGAAATCACGAGTTTGAAGCTCGTCATAGCCATTCAATCCTTGAATCCTACTCGAAATACCACAGACAAGGTTTAGACCTTCCGGATTCTCAAGAGTGGCCGCCATCAATTCTAGCTTATACCACGGAGATTCTGGTTAAGGAATCTAAGAGAAGCTCATTCAGTCTGATGTAGAACGGAGGTGTTTGTCAGGCACACGTTCATGGATTGAGGGAGGTGATGAGTATCACGGATCATCACCTCCTTCATAATTAAGCGTGAATAAACATCTTAGATCGGAACACACATACGTTTTAGTAAAATAGAAACAATTGCATTAATTCATCGAGACGCTGCAGAGCTCCTCAACCCCAACAATGGAGTTTAGAGACTCATGCCGTCAAAGTGTATAAAATTCAGATCTGAAAATGTCATGAGGTACAAAATAAGTCTCTAAAAGTTGTTTAAATTGTAAACTAGTAACTTAGGTTTACAAAAAATGAGTAAACTATGATAGCTGATGCAGAAATCCACTTCTGGGACTCACTTGGTGTGTGCTGGGGCTGAGGCTTAAGCTTCTCACGTGCCTGGGGCTGTTTTGGGCGTTCAACGCCAGGTTGTAACCTGTTTCTGGCGTTGAACTCCAACTTGTAACCTGTTTCTGGCGCTGGACGCCAGACAGCAGCATGTTACTGGCGTTGAACGCCAGTTTAAGTCATCTATCTTCGCGCAAAGAATGGACTATTATATATTGCTGGAAAGCCCTGGATGTCTACTTTCCAACGCCGTTGAGAGCGCGCCAATTGGACTCCAGTAGCTCCAGAAAATCCATTTCGAGTGCAGGGAGGTCAGGATCCAACAGCATCAGCAGTCCTTTTTTAGCCTAACTCAGATTTTTGCTCAGCTCCCTCAATTTCAGCCAGAAAATATCTGAAATCACAGAAAAACACACAAACTCATAGTAAAGTCCAGAAATATGATTTTTGCCTAAAAACTAATAATATTCTACTAAAAATCAATTAAAACATACTAAAATCTACATGAAATTACCCCCAAAAAGCGTATAAAATATCCGCTCATCACAACACCAAACTTAAACTGTTGCTTGTCCTCAAGTAACTAGATAAATAAAATAGGATGAAAAGACATTAAGAAGTAATAATATCTAAGAGTCTTAAATGGAGCTCAGATTCTTATTAGATGAGCGGGGCTTGTAGCTTTTTGTTTCTGAACAGTTTTGGCATCTCCCTTTATCCTTTGAAATTCAAAATGATTGGCATCCATAGGAACTCAGAATTCAGATAGTATTATTGATTCTCCTAGTGTAGTGTGTTGATTCTTGAACACAGTTACTTTATGAGTCTTGGCCGTGGCCCTAAGCACTTTGTTTTCCAGTATTACCACCGGATACATAAATGCCACAGACACATGACTGGTGAACCTTTTCAGATTGTGACTCAGCTTTGCTAGAGTCCCCAGTTAGAGGTGTCCAGAGCTCTTAAGCACACTCTTTTGCTTTGGATCACGACTTTAACCACTCAGTCTCAAGCTTTTCAATTGAACCTGCATGCCACAAGCACATGGTTAGGGACAGCTTGATTTAGCCGCTTAGGCCTGGAACTACTTCCTTGGGCCCTCCTATTCACTGATGCTCAAAGCCTTGGATCCTTTTCTTAATCTAATGATTTCTTAAAAAATTTTATTTTTTTTATTTTTTTTTTCACTGCTTTTTCTTGCTTCAAGAATCAAATTCATGATTTTTCAGATCATCAGTAGTATTTTCCGTGTTCCTCATTCTTTCAGGAGCCAATATTCATAAAATTCAAGATAAAAATTATGCACTGTTCAAGCATTCATTCAGAGAAAAAAAAGTATTGCCACCACATATAGTTAATTATAATTTTTATTATTAAGAACTCGAAAAATAAATTACTTCTTTATTTAATTATCTACTATTTTATTGATGTCTGATGATGATGAGAAAAATAAATTATAACTTAATTGGGAATAAAACCAGAATAGATATACTAATTACTACTACTACTACTATATATATCTCCTAAGGTAAATTTCTATAATAACATTATCACAGAGTTAAAGCTAAATTTAGAACTCAACAACCTGTGTTCTGAGAAGTAGATGTTCCTTTGATCTGTGGGGTACTTGGTCCTTCAAGGATTAATTTCTGGCGCTTCAGCTCCCTTAAATCACGCCCTTGCTCTTCTTGTTCCTTAAGAAGTTTGCAAAGCATGCTACTTTGATTGTTCTGTTCTTCCTTTATTTGGTCCATAGCTTCTTGCAATTTGGAAATAGATGCCTCAAGATGTTCCCAATATTCGAATTGAGGGAGTTCTGGGAGGACTTCCTGTGCTCTCCTCTTGATTGGATCATCCTGCAGCTGTTGTCTGTCCATTGATATTCTAGTGATTGGCCTCTCAACTGAGATATACTCTGTTATTCCCATCTTCACTCCGGCATCTTTGCAGAGCATAGAAATTAAGCTTGGATAGGTGATGAGCGGATATTTTATACACTTTTTGGGGGTAATTTCATGTAGATTTTAGTATGTTTTAATTAGTTTTTAATAGAATTTTATTAGTTTTTTAGCAAAAATCATATTTCTGGACTTTACTATGAGTGTGTGTATTTTTCTGTGATTTCAGGTATTTTCTGGCTGAAATTGAGGAAGCTGAGCAGAAATCTGACTTAGGCTGAAAAAGGACTGCTGATGTTGTTGGATCCTGACCTCCCTGCACTCGAAATGGATTTTTTGGAGCTACAGGAGTCCAAATGGCGCGCTCTCAACGGCGTTGGAAAGTAGACATCCAGGGCTTTCCAGCAATATATAATAGTCCATACTTTGCGTGAAGATAGACGACGTAACTTGGCTTTGAACGCCAAGTTCATGCTGCTATCTGGAGTTAAACGCCAGAAAAACGTCATGATCCGGAGTTGAACGCCCAAAACACGTCATAACTTGGAGTTCAACTCCAAGAAAAGCCTCTACTCGTGGATAGCTTTAGTCTCAGCCCCAGCACACACTAAGTGGGCCCCAGAAGTGGATTTCTGCACCAATTATCTTAGTTCATTCATATTCTGTAAACCTAGGCTAACTAGTTTACTATTTAAACAACTTTTAGAGAATTATTTCGTACCTCATGACATTTTCAGATCTGAATTACATACTTTTTGACGGCATGAGTCTCTAAACTCCATTGTTGGGGGTGAGGAGCTCTGCAGCGTCTCGATGAATTAATATAATTCCGTTATTTTCCATTCAAACACGCTTGTTCTTATCTAAGATGTTCATTCGTGCTTAATTATGGAGAAGGTGATGATCCGTGACACTCATCACCTTCACCAACCATGAACGTGTGTCTGACAATCACCTCCGTTCTACATCAGACTGAATGAGTATCTCTTAGATTCATTACGCAGAATCTTCGTGGTATAAGCCGGATTGATGGCAGCATTCATGAGAATCCGGAAGGTCTAAACCTTGTCTGTGGCATTCCGGGTAGGATTCTGGGATTGAATGACTGTGACGAGCTTCAAACTCCTGAAGGCTGGGCGTTAGTGACAGACGCAAAAGAATCAATGGATTCTACTCCAACCTGATTGAGAACCGACAGATGATTAGCCGTGCTGTGACAGAGCATAGGAACGTTTTCACTGAGAGGATGGGAGGTAGCCATTGACAACGGTGACACCCTACATAGAGCTTGCCGTGGAGGGGACTTTTCGTGTGTTGAAGGATTTTAAGGAAGAGTTGAAGTTCGAAGGACAAAGCATCTCCAAAACTCCAACATATTTCTCATTACTGCATAACAAGTAACGTTATTATTCTCTTTTATTTTTATAATCAAATCTAGTAATTTCACTAAAATCCTATTGGCCTCCTGACTAAGATTAATAAAATAAACATTGATTGCTTCAAGCCAATAATCTCCGTGGGATCGACCCTTACTCACGTAAGGTATTACTTGGACGACCCAGTGCACTTGCTGGTTAGTTGTGCGGATTACAAATTCGTGCACCAAGTTTTTGGCGCCGTTGCCGGGGATTGTTGAGTTTGAACAATTGAAGGCTTATTTTATTTCTTAGATTAGGAATAATTTATTTTATTGTTATAGAGTCATTAAATCTTGATAGGATAGTTTCTTTTCAAAAATTTTCTTTTCAAAATATATTATTTTTCTTTATTAATTGCTAATTTTCGTGAGTCTAGTGTCTTGTTCTAAGTTTGGTGTCAATTGTATGTTCTTGTTTTTCCTTAATCTTCAAGTTGTTCTTGTTTATCTTTCTTGTTGATCTTGAGTTTTTCTTGCTTTGTGTCTTTTCTTGTTTCACTTGTGTTCTTTTTAAAGCATTAATTGGAATATTCAGAACAAGTGTTACATTTACTCCCAATTGGCTAGAGTATTGGTTTATATTCTTGATAATTGGATTTACGCTTTGGAATCTTTTTCAAAAATAATTTTTCTTTGATTGAATCTTGTACCAAACTTTAAGTTTGGTGTTTTCTTGTTAATCTTTTCATAATTTTCGAAAATTTTATTAAAGTTTTCTAAAAATTTTAAGTTTGGTGTTCTTCCTTTTGTTCTTGGTGTTCTTGTGAATCTTCAAGGTGTTCTTGAGTTTTTCTTGTGTCTTGATCTTAAAATTTTTAAGTTTGGTGTTCCTTGGTGTTTTTCCTCCAAAAATTTTCGAAAATAAGGAGCATTAGATCTAAAAATTTTAAGTCTTGTGTCTTTTGTGTGTTTTTCTCTTTCATCATAAAATTCAAAATTCAAAAAATTATATTTTCTAACTAATTTTGAACTACTTTTTTTTTCGAAAATTCTATATAAAAATTCAAATTTCAATTTCAAAATATTTCCAATTTCTTTTATTTATTTCGTTTTTATTTTATTTTATAAAAGTTAATTCAAAAAAAAAAATTTTAAATCAACATATAAATTATCCCTTGTATTCCATCATGGAAGCAAGTAGGAATGAACAGTCCAAGAGGACTCTGGGGTCATATGCTAACCCCACTACTGCTTCATATGGGAGCAGTATCTGCATACCCTCCATTGGAGTTAGTAGCTTTGAGTTGAATCCTCAGCTCATTATCATGGTGCAGCAAAACTGTCAGTATTCTGGTCTTCCACATGAAGAACCTACAGAGTTTCTGGCACAATTTTTGCAAATTGCTGACACAGTACATGATAAGGAAGTGGATCAGGATGTCTACAGATTATTACTGTTTCCATTTGCTGTAAGAGATCAAGCTAAGAGGTTGTTAATAACCAGCCTAAGAACAGCATAAAAACATGGAAGCAGCTGTCAGAAAAATTCCTGAATCACTATTTCCCTCCAAAACGGATGACACAGCTAAGGCTAAGCATCCAAGGCTTCAAACAAGGAGATAATGAATCTCTTTATGATGCCTGGGAAAGATACAGAGAGATGCTAAGGAAATGCCCCTCTGAAATGTTTTCAGAATGGGTGCAATTAGACATCTTCTACTATGGGCTTACAGAAAAAGCTCAGATTTCTCTAGACCACTCAGCTGGTGGATCTATACATATGAGAAAAACAATTGAAGAGGCTCAAGAGCTTATTGATACAGTTGCCAGAAATCAACATCTGTACCTAAGCAGTGAATCTTCCATAAAAGAAGAAGCTAAAACAGTAACTGCTGAACTCAGTCCGGTGGATCAGGCTAATGAATTCAATCAGCAATTAGACTTTCTAACTCAGCAGCTAGCCGAATTCAAGGAAATATTACAGGAAACAAGAATGGCTAACAGGAACATGGAAGTACAATTAAAGCAGACAGAAAAGCAACTGTCAAAACAAATAACAGAAGAATGCCAAGCAGTTCAATTAAGAAGTGGGAAAACATTAAATACCTCACTTCAAAGTAGCAGGAAACCAAGAAATGAACAGGTGGATACTCAAAATCCCTCTGAAGACAATCAGAGCCCAGAGAGGAATAAAGCTGGCGCTGAACGCCCAGACCATGCTCATTCCTGGCGTTCAACACCAGAAACAAGCATGAATCCGGCGTTGAACGCCCAAAGGGAGCATGGTTCTGGCGTTCAAACGCCAGTAACAAACAAGGAAGTGGTGTCTAACGCCACTCCAGCTCCCACCACTGGCATTCAAATACCAGTGGGGAATCAGTCACATACAAGTGCTGATAACAACCCTTCTAAAAAGGCTTCTGGTGGACAAAATTGTTATCCATGTTCTAACTATTTTGAGATGAAAGCTTCTTATGGCACTGGTTGAATTCACAACTCCGTTCAACTAACCAGCAAGTGTACTGGGTCGTCCAAGTAATAAACCTTACGTGAGTAAGGGTCGATCCCACAGAGATTGTTGGTATGAAGCAAGCTATGGTCACCTTGTAAATCTCAGTCAGGCAGATAAAATTATGGAATTTGGAAAATCAAATAATAAAAAGAAAAGAAATAATAAAAGGGATACTTATGCAGCCTTATTGGTGGGAATTTCAGATAAGCGCATGGAGATGCTGTATGGCTCAAGGACGCCTACTCTCCTATTGCTTCAACTCAATCCTTCTTACTCCTTTCCATGGCAAGATGTGTATAGGGGTTCACCATCAGCGGTGGCTACTTTCAATCCTCTCGGGAAAATGGTCCTCTGCGGCTGTCACTCGCATGGCTAATCGTCTGGAGGCATCACCCATGGTTGATGGCTACATCCCATCCTCGCAGTGAAAACTACGCTCACGCACTCTGTCACAGCACGGCTAATCACTGGTTGGTTCCTGCTCCTACTGGAATAGAATCCCTTGATTCTTTTGCGTTTGTCACTAACGCCCAGCACTTGCAAGTCTGAAGCACGTCACAGTCATTCATTACCGGAATCCTACTCGGAATACCACAGACAAGGTGAGACTTTCTGGATTCCCAGGATCCTACTCGGAATACCACAGACAAGGTGAGACTTTTCGGATCCTCATAAATGCCGCCATCTATCTAGCTTATACCACGAAGATTCTGTTGGGGAATCTAAGAGATACACATTCAAGCTCTGTTGCATGTAGAACGGAAGTGGTTGTCAATCACGTGCGTTCATAAGTGAGAATGATAATGAGGGTTATCTAATCATCACATTCATCATGTTCTTGGGTGCGAATGAATATCTTAGAATAAGAATAAGAGAGATTTGAATAAAAGAAAATAGAATTGCATTAATACTTGAGGTACAGCAGAGCTCCACACCCTTAATCTATGGTGTGCAGAAACTCCACCGTTGAAAATACATAAGTAAAAGGTTCAGGCATGGCCGAATGGCCAGCCCCCTTGTGGTCACAAGACCGAATGATCAAAGACATCTAATACAATAGCTAAATGTTCTATTTATAATAAACTAGCTCCTAGGGTTTACATGAGTAAGTAATTGATGCATAAATCCACTTCCGGGGCCCACTTGGTGTATGTTTGGGCTGAGCTTGATTAATCCACGAGCTGAGGCTTCTCTTGGAGTTGAACTCCGAGTTATGACGTGTTTTGGGCGTTCAACTCCGGATCATGACGTTTTTCTGGCGTTTAACTCCAGACAGCAGCATGAACTTGGCGTTCAACGCCAAGTTACGTCGACAATTTTTGAATAAAGTATGGACTATTATATATTTCTGGAAAGCCCTGGATGTCCACTTTCCAACGCCGTTGAGAGCGCGCCAATTGGAGTTCTGTAGCTCCAGAAAATCCATTTCGAGTGCAGGGAGGTCAGATTCCAACAGCATCAGCAGTCCTTTTGTCAGCCTTTTTCAGAGTTTTGCTCAAATCCCTCAATTTCAGTCAGAATTTACCTGAAATCACAGAAAAACATACAAACTCATAGTAAAGTCCAGAAATGTGAATTTAACATAAAAACTAAGGAAAACATCCCTAAAAGTAGCTTGAACTTACTAAAAACTACCTAAAAACAATGCCAAAAAGCGTATAAATTATCCGCTCATCACAACACCAAACTTAAATTGTTGCTTGTCCCCAAGAAACTGAAAATCAAATAGGATAAAAAGAAGAGAATATACTATAAATTCAGAAATATCAATGAATATTAATTATAATTAAATGAGCGGGACTTGTAGCTTTTTGCTTCTGAATAGTTTTGGCATCTCACTTTTTCCTTTGAAGTTTAGAATGATTGGCTTCTCTAGGAACTTAGAATTTCGGATAGTGTTATTGACTTTCCTAGTTAAGCATGTTGATTCTTGAACACAGCTACTTATGAGTCTTGGCCGTGGCCCTAAGCACTTTGTTTTCCAGTATTACCACCGGATACATAAATGCCACAGACACATAGCTGGGTGAACCTTTTCAGATTGTGACTCAGCTTTGCTAGAGTCCCCAGTTAGTGGTGTCCAGAGCTCTTAAGCACACTCTTTTGCTTTGGATCACGACTTTAACCACTCAGTCTCAAGCTTTTCACTTGGACCTTCATGACACAAGCACATGGTTAGGGACAGCTTGATTTAGCCGCTTAGGCCTGGATTTTATTTCCTTGGGCCCTCCTATCCATTGATGCTCAAAGCCTTGGATCCTTTTTACCCTTGCCTTTTGGTTTTAAGGGCTTATTGGCTTTTTCTACTGCTCCTTCTTTTTTTTTTCTAATTTTTTTTTCGCCATTTTTTTTCTCTTTTTTTTTTCGCAAGCTTTTGCTATTGACTGCTTTTTCTTGCTTCAAGAATCAATTTCATGATTTTTCAGATCCTCAATAACATTTCTCTTTGTTCATCATTCTTTCAAGAGCCAACAATTTTAACATTCATAAACAACAAGATCAAAAGACATATGCACTGTTCAAGCATTCATTCAGAAAACAAAAAGTATTGTCACCACATAAATATAATTAAATTAAATTCAAGGATAAATTCGAAATTCATGTACTTCTTGTTCTTTTGAATTAAAACATTTTTCTTTTAAGAGAGGTGAAGGATTAATGGAATTTATCCATAGCTTTAAGGCATGGTTACATACTAATGATCATGAAATAAAGACACAAAACATAGATAAACACAATATTAAAAACCGAAAACATAAAGAAATAAAGAACAAGGAATGAATCCACCTTTAGTGGCGTCTTCTTCTTGAAGGACCAATGATGTTCTTTAGCTCTTCTATGTCCCTTCCTTGCCTTTGTTGCTCCTCCCTCATTGCTCTTTGATCTTCTCTTATTTCTTGGAGAATGATGGAGTGCTCATGATGTTCCACCCTTAATTGTTCCACATTGTGGCTTAAATCTTCTAAGGAGGTGTTGAGTTGCTCCCAATAATTGTTTGGGGGAAAGTGCATCCCTTGGGGCATCTCAGGAATTTGTTGATGATGAGCTTCCTCATGCACTTCTTGAGGGCCGTGAGAAGCTTCTCTTGCTTGCTCCATTCTTTTCTTGGTGATGGGTTTGTCTTCTTCAATAGAGACATCTCCTTCTATGATAACTCCAGCTGAGTAACATAGATGGCAAATAAGGTGAGGAAAGGCTAGCCGTGCCATGGGTGAGGACTTGTCGGCTATTTTGTAGAGTTCATTGGAGATGACCTCATGAACTTCTACTTCCTCTCCAATCATGATGCTATGGATCATGATGGCCCGATCCACAGTAACTTCAGATCGGTTGCTAGTAGGAATGATGGAGCGTTGAATGAACTCCAACCATCCTCTAGCTATAGGCTTGAGGTCCAGTCTTCTTAGTTGGACTGGCTTGCCCTTGGAATCTATTCTCCACTGAGCTCCTTCCACACAAATGTCCAAAAGGACTTGGTCCAACCTTTGATCAAAGTTGACCCTTCTAGTGTAGGGGCGTTCATCACCTTGCATCATAGGCAAGTGGAATGCCAACCTTACATTTTTCGGACTGAAATCCAAGTATTTCCCCCTAACCATTGTGAGATAATTCTTTGGACTTGGGTTCATACCTTGGTCATGGTTCCTAGTGATCCATGCATTGGCATAGAATTCTTGAACCATCAATATTCCGACTTGTTGCATGGGGCTGGTTATGACTTCCCACCCTCTTCTTTGGATCTCATGTCGGATCTCCGGATATTCATTCTTTTTGAGCTTGAAAGGGACCTCGGGGATCACCTTCTTCTTTGCCACAACATCATAGAAGTGGTCTTGATGGCTCTTGGAGATGAATCTTTCCATCTCCAATGACTCGGAGGTGGAAGCTTTTGCTTTCCCTTTTCCTTTTCTAGAGGATACTCCGGCCTTAGGTGCCATTGGTAATGGAAGAACAAAAAAGCTTATGCTTTTACCACACCAAACTTAAAATTGTGCTCGTCCTCGAGCAAAAGAAAAGAAGAGTAGAAGAAGAAGAAAATATGGTAGAGAGGGAGAGAGGTGGTTTTGTGTGAAAATGAAGTAGAATGGAAGGGTATTTATATGGAGAGGGGAGGGTGGGTGTTCGGCCAATTTGGGTGGGAATGGGTGGAAATTGAATTTGAATTTTATGAAGGTAGGTGGGGTTTATGGGGAAGAGGAGGTTGATGTGAATGGTGAATGGGGGTAATTGGGAAGAGGACTTGAGGTGATTGGTGAAGGTTTTTGGGAAGTGTGATATGGGGAAGAGTGAAATGAGATTTGGATTAGGAGAGTGTGATTAGGATTAAAAGGTAAGGTGGGAATATGGTAGGTGGGGATCCTGTGGGGTCCACAGATCCTGTGGGGTGATCCTGTGGGGTCCACAGATCCTGAGGTGTAAACAAATACCATTCCTTCACCATATAGGCATGTAAAATGCCTTCATGCATCATTCTGGCGTTCAAACGCCCATTGGTGCATGTTCTGGGCGTTCAACGCCCATGTAATGCATGTTTCTGGCGTTGAACGCCAGTTTCATGCTTGTTTCTGGCGTTCAGCGCCAGTTTGTCTTCTCTGTGCACGTTCCTGGCGTTTAACGCCAGGTTGTTGCGTGTTTCTGGCGTTCAGCGCCAGAATGGTGCTCTGTTCTGGCGTTGAACGCCGGCCAGATGCACCTTACTGGCGTTGAACGCCAGTCTGCGCTACCTCTAGGGTGAAAATTTTTTTCTTCTGTTTTTTTGGCTCTGTTTTTAATTTTTTTGATTTTTTTCGTGACTCCTCATGATCATGTACCTAATAAAACACAAAATAACAAAAATAAAAATTAGATAAATAAAATTGGGTTGCCTCCCAACAAGCGCTTCTTTAATGTCAATAGCTTGACAGTGGCTCTCATGGAGCCACAAGGTGATCAGGTCAATGTTGTATAGTTGTCCACACCAAACTTAGAGTTTGGATATGGGATCTTAACACCAAACTTAGAGTTTGGTTGTGGCCTCACAACACCAAACTTAGAGTTTGACTGTGTGGGCTCTTCTTGACTCTGAACTGAGAGAAGCTCTTCATGCTTACTCTCTTCTGTCACAGAGAGATGACCACGTGCCTTAAACACAAGGTATTCCCCATTCAATTGAAGGACTAATTCTCCTCTGTTGACATCTATCACAGCTCCTGCTGTGGCTAGGAAAGGTCTTCCAAGGATGATGCAATCATCCTCTTCCTTCCTAGTGTCTAAGATTATGAAATTAGTAGGGATGTAAAGGCCTTCAACCTTTACTAGCACGTCCTCTACTATTCCATAAGCTTGTCTCATTGACTTGTCTGCCAATTGTAATGAGAACAAGGCAGGTTGTACCTCAATGATCCCCAGCTTCTCCATTACAGAGAGTGGCATAAGATTTATCCCTGACCCCAGATCACATAGAGCTTTTTCAAAGATCATGGTGCCTATGGTACAGGGTATTAAGAATTTGCCAGGATCTTGTTTCTTTTGAGGTAGAATTTTCTGAATCCAAGTATCCAGTTCATTAATGAGTAAGGGAGGTTCACTTTCCCAAGTCTCATTACCAAATAACTTGGCATTCAGCTTCATGATAGCTCCTAAATATTGAGCAACTTGCTCTCCAATTACATCTTCATCTTCTTCTGAGGAAGAATAGTCTTCAGAGCTCATGAATGGCAGAAGGAGATTCAATGGAATCTCTATGGTCTCTATATGAGTTTCAGATTCCTTTGGATCCTTAATAGGAAACTCCTTCTTGCTTGAGGGACGTCCCAGGAGGTCTTCCTCACTAAGATTTTCGTCCTCCTCCTCCCTTGTGCATTCGGCCATATTGACTATGTCAATGGCCTTGCACTCTCCTTTTGGATTTTCTTCTGTATTGCTTGGGAGAATACTGGGAGGAGTTTCAATGACTTTCTTACTCAACTGGCCCACTTGTGCCTCCAGATTTCTAATGGAGGATCTTGTTTCATTCATGAAACTAAAAGTGGCCTTTGACAGATCAGAGACTATATTGGCTAAATTAGAAGTGTTTTGTTCAGAATTCTCTGTCTGTTGCTGAGAAGATGATGGATATGGCTTGCTATTGCCCAGCCTATTACGTCCACCATTGTTAAAACCTTGTTGAGGTTTTTGTTGATCCTTCCAGGAGAAATTTGGATGATTTCTCCATGATGAGTTATAGGTGTTTCCATAAGATTCACCCATGTAATTAACCTCTGCCATGGCAGGGTTCTCAGGATCATAAGCTTCTTCAGAAGCTGCCTCTCTAGTACTGTTGGATGCATGTTGCAATCCATTCAGATTTTGAGAGATCATGTTGACCTGTTGAGTCAACACTTTGTTCTGAGCCAATATGGCATTCAGAGTATCAATTTCAAGAACTCCTTTCTTCTAGGGTATCCCATTGTTCACGGAATTCCTCTCAGAAGTGTACATGAACTGGTTATTTGCAACCATGTCAATGAGCTCTTGAGCCTCTTCAGGCATTTTCTTCAGGTGAATAGATCCACCTGCAGAATGATCCAATGACATTTTCGAAAATTCAGAGAGACCATAATAGAAGATGTCCAATATGGTCCATTCTGAAAACATGTCAGATGGACATCTTTTGGTCAGCTGCTTATATCTTTCCCAAGCTTCATAGAGGGATTCACCATCTTTTTGTTTGAAGGTTTGAACATCCACTCTCAGCTTGCTCAGCTTTTGAGGAGGAAAGAATTTATCCAAGAAGGCAGTGACCAGCTTATCCCATGAGTCCAGGCTATCCTTGGGTTGTGAATCCAACCATATTCTAGCTCTGTCTCTTACAGCAAAAGGGAAAAGCATGAGTCTGTAGACTTCAGGATCAACTCCATTCGTCTTTACAGTCTCACAGATCTGCAAGAATTCAGTTAAAAACTGATAAGGATCTTCAGATGGAAGTCCATAAAACTTGCAGTTTTGTTGCATCAAGGCAACTAGCTGAGGTTTCAGCTCAAAGTTATTGGCTCCAATGGCAGGAATGGAGATGCTTCTTCCATCAAACTTGGATGTTGGCTTTGTGAAGTCACCAAGCATTCTCCTTGCATTATTATTATTTTCGGCTGCCATTTCCTTCTCTTGTTCTAATGTTTCTGAAAGGTTACCTTTAGAATAATTTAATTTAGCTTCTCTTAATTTTCTCTTCAGAGTCCTTTCAGGTTCTGGATCAATTTCAACAAGAGTGCCTTTATCCTTGTTCCTGCTCATATGAAAGAGAAGAAAACAAGAAAAGAAAGAGGAATCCTCTATGTCACAGTATAGAGATTCCTTTGTGTTAGTAGAAAAAGAAGGGGGTAGAAGAATGAAGAAGAATTCGGATTTTTAGATGAAGGGAGGTGAAGAGAAGTGTTAGTAATTAAATAATAAATAGAATAAGAAGAGAGAGAGGAGAAAATTTCGAAAATAATTTTGAAAAAGGAGTTAGTAATTTTCGAAAATTAGAGATAAAATGTAATTAAAATTAAAACATGAAACAATTAGTTAATTAAAAAGAATTTTTGAAAAAGGGGTGAGATATTTTCGAAAATTAGAGAGGGAAAAGTAGTTAGGTGGTTTTGAAAAAGATAAGAAACAATCAAAAAGTTAGTTAGTTGATTGAAAAAGATTTGAAATCAAATTTGAAAAAGATAAGAAGATAAGAAGTTAGATAAGATATTTTGAAATCAAATTTTGAAAAAGATAAAGTTTTTGAAAAAGATAAGATAAAAAAGATAAAAAGATTTTTAAGAAAAAGATATTTTGAAAAAGATTTAATTTTTAAAATTGCTTAACTAACAAGAAACTACAAGATGAGATTCTAGAACTTAAAGATTGAACCTTTCTTAACAAGAAAGTAACAAACTTCAAATTTTTGAACCAATCACATTAATTGTTAGCTAATTTTCGAAAATTAGATGTAAAGATAAGAAAAAGATTTTGAAAATATTTTGAAAAAGATTTTTGAAATTTTCGAGAAATTATAAAAAAAATGAAAAAGATATGATTTTTGAAGAAGATTTTAAAAATAAGATTTTAAAATTTGAAATTTTTGACTTGACTTGTAAGAAAACAACTAATTTTGAAAATTTTTGACCAAGTCAACCCAAAATTTCAAAAATTTGGAGGGAAATAAGGAAAAGATATTTTTTTGATTTTTGAATTTTTAATTATGAGAGAGAAAAACAACAAAATTACTCAATGCATGAAATTTTTAGATCAAAACAATGAATGCATGCAAGAATGCTATGAATGTCAAGATGAACACCAAGAACACTTTGAAGATCATGATGAACATCAAGAACATAATTTTGAAAAATTTTTGATGCAAAGAAAACATGCAAGACACCAAACTTAGAAATCTTTAATGCATGGACTCTAACAACGAAAAATGCATATGAAAAACACAAACAACACAAAACAAGAAAACATCAAGATCAAACAAGAGGACTTATCAAGAACAACTTGAAGATCATGAAGAACACTATGAATGCATGGGATTTTCGAAAAAAATGCAAGAAAAATTTTTAAAGCATGCAATTGACACCAAACTTAAAAATTGACTCAAGACTCAAACAAGAAACACAAAATATTTTTTATTTTTATGATTTTATGAAATTTTTTGAATTTTTATTAATTTTTTTCGAAAATAAAGTTTAGAAAAATGAAAAATAAAAGAAAAATTTTGAGAAAGATTTTTGAAAAGAAAATTACCTAATCTGAGCAACAAGATGAACCGTCAGTTGTCCATACTCGAACAATCCCCGGCAACGGCGCCAAAAACTTGGTGGACGAAATTGTGATCCATGTTCTAACTATTTTGAGATGAAAGCTTCTTATGGCACTGGTTGAATTCACAACTCCGTTCAACTAACCAGCAAGTGTACTGGGTCGTCCAAGTAATAAACCTTACGTGAGTAAGGGTCGATCCCACAGAGATTGTTGGTATGAAGCAAGCTATGGTCACCTTGTAAATCTCAGTCAGGCAGATAAAATTATGGAATTTGGAAAATCAAATAATAAAAAGAAAAGAAATAATAAAAGGGATACTTATGCAGCCTCATTGGTGGGAATTTCAGATAAGCGCATGGAGATGTTGTATGGCTCAAGGACGCCTGCTCTCCTATTGCTTCAACTCAATCCTTCTTACTCCTTTCTATGGCAAGATGTGTATAGGGGTTCACCATCAGCGGTGGCTACTTTCAATCCTCTCGGGAAAATGGTCCTCTGCGGCTGTCACTCGCATGGCTAATCGTCTGGAGGCATCACCCATGGTTGATGGCTACATCCCATCCTCGCAGTGAAAACTACGCTCACGCACTCTGTCACAGCACGGCTAATCACTGGTTGGTTCCTGCTCCTACTGGAATAGAATCCCTTGATTCTTTTGCGTTTGTCACTAACGCCCAGCACTTGCAAGTCTGAAGCACGTCACAGTCATTCATTACCGGAATCCTACTCAGAATACCACAGACAAGGTGAGACTTTCCGGATTCCCAGGATCCTACTCGGAATACCACAGACAAGGTGAGACTTTCCGGATCCTCATAAATGCCGCCATCTATCTAGCTTATACCACGAAGATTCTGTTGGGGAATCTAAGAGATACACATTCAAGCTCTGTTGCATGTAGAACGGAAGTGGTTGTCAATCACGTGCGTTCATAAGTGAGAATGATAATGAGGGTTATCTAATCATCACATTCATCATGTTCTTGGGTGCGAATGAATATCTTGGAATAAGAATAAGAGAGATTTGAATAAAAGAAAATAGAATTGCATTAATACTTGAGGTACAGCAGAGCTCCACACCCTTAATCTATGGTGTGCAGAAACTCCACCGTTGAAAATACATAAGTAAAAGGTTCAGGCATGGCCGAATAGCCAGCCCCCTTGTGGTCACAAGACCGAATGATCAAAGACATCTAATACAATAGTTAAATGTTCTATTTATAATAAACTAGCTCCTAGGGTTTACATGAGTAAGTAATTGATGCATAAATCCACTTCCGGGGCCCACTTGGTGTATGTTTGGGCTGAGCTTGATCAATCCACGAGCTGAGGCTTCTCTTGGAGTTGAACTCCGAGTTATGACGTGTTTTAGGCGTTCAACTCCGGATCATGACGTTTTTCTGGCGTTTAACTCCAGACAGCAGCATGAACTTGGCGTTCAACGCCAAGTTACGTCGACAATTTTTGAATAAAGTATGAACTATTATATATTGCTGGAAAGCTCTGGATGTCCACTTTCCAACGCCGTTGAGAGCGCGCCAATTGGAGTTCTGTAGCTCCAGAAAATCCATTTCGAGTGCAGGGAGGTCAGATTCCAACAGCATCAGCAGTCCTTTTGTCAGCCTTTTTCAGAGTTTTGCTCAAATCCCTCAATTTCAGTCAGAATTTACCTGAAATCACAGAAAAACATACAAACTCATAGTAAAGTCCAGAAATGTGAATTTAACATAAAAACTAAGGAAAACATCCCTAAAAGTAGCTTGAACTTACTAAAAACTACCTAAAAACAATGCCAAAAAGCGTATAAATTATCCGCTCATCAGCTTCCCAACCCACTTCTGTAGGTAATAAACCTGCAGCAACTAAGGTTGAGGAATACAAAGCCAAAATGCCTTATCCTCAAAAACTCCGCCAAGCGGAACAGGATAAGCAATTTGCCCGCTTTGCAGACTATCTCAGGACTCTTGAAATAAAGATTCCGTTTGCAGAAGCACTTGAGCAAATACCCTCTTATGCTAAGTTCATGAAAGAAATCTTAAGCCATAAGAAGGATTGGAGGGAAACTGAAAAAGTTTACCTCACTGAAGAATGCAATGCAGTCATTCTGAAAAGCTTACCTGAGAAGCTTAAAGATCCTGGGAGCTTTATGATACCATGCACATTAGAGGACACTTGCACCAAGCAAGCTTTATGTGATCTTGGAGCAAGTATCAACCTAATACCTGCATCTACTATCAGAAAGCTTGGTTTAACTGAAGAAATCAAACCAACCAGGATATGTCTTCAACTTGCTGATGGCTCCATTAAATACCCATCAGGCGTGATTGAGGACATGATTGTCAAGGTTGGGCCATTTGCCTTTCCTACTGACTTTGTGGTGCTGGAAATAGAGGAGCACAAGAGTGCAACTCTCATTCTAGGAAGACCTTTCCTAGCAACTGGCCGAACCCTCATTGATGTCCAAAAAGGGGAAGTAACCTTGAGAGTCAATGAGGAGGAGTTCAAGTTGAATGTTGTCAAAGCAATGCAACATCCAGACACCCCAAATGACTGCATGAGTGTTGATATTATTGACTCTCTAGTAAGAGAGGTCAATATGGCTGAGAGTCTCGAATCAGAGCTAGAGGATATCTTTAAAGACGTCCAGCCTAATCTGGAGGAGTCAGAGAAAATAGTAGAACCTCTGAAAATCCCTCAGGCAGAGGAGAAACCTCCTAAACCTGAGCTCAAACCATTACCACCTTCCCTAAAATATGCATTCTTGGGAGAAGGTGATACCTTTCCTGTAATCATAAGCTCTACCTTAGAGCCACAGGAAGAGGAAGCACTAATTCAAGTGCTAAGGACACACAAGACAGCTCTTGGGCGGTCCATCAGTGATCTTAAGGGCATTAGCCCAGCTAGATGCATGCACAAGATCTTACTGGAAGGTGACGCCAAGCCAGTGGTTCAACCACAAAGGCGGCTGAACCCAGCCATGAAGGAAGTGGTGCAGAAAGAGGTCACTAAATTACTAGAGGCTGGTATTATTTATCCTATTTCTGACAGCCCCTGGGTGAGCCCTGTCCAAGTCGTCCCTAAGAAAGGTGGCATGACAGTGGTTCATAATGAAAAAAATGAACTGGTTCCTACAAGAACAGTTACTGGGTGGCGTATGTGTATTGATTACAGAAGGCTCAATACAGCTACCAGAAAGGATCATTTTCCTTTACCATTCATAGACCAGATGCTAGAAAGACTAGCAGGTCATGAATACTACTGCTTCCTGGATGGATATTCAGGTTATAATCAAATTGCAGTAGATCCCCAAGACCAGGAGAAAACGGCGTTCACATGCCCATCTGGAGTATTTGCATACAGAAGGATGCCATTTGGCCTGTGCAATGCACCTGCAACCTTTCAGAGGTGCATGCTCTCAATTTTCTCTGATATGGTGGAAAAATTCCTGGAAGTCTTCATGGATGACTTTTCAGTGTTTGGAGACTCATTCAGCTCCTGTCTTAACCATCTAGCACTTGTTCTAAAGAGATGCCAAGAGACTAACCTAGTTTTAAACTGGGAGAAGTGTCACTTTATGGTGACTGAAGGAATTGTCCTTGGGCACAAAATCTCGAACAAGGGGATAGAGGTGGATCAAGCTAAAGTAGAGGTAATTGAAAAATTACCACCACCTGCCAATGTTAAGGCAATCAGAAGCTTTCTGGGGCATGCAGGATTCTACAGGAGGTTTATAAGAGATTTTTCAAAAATTGCCAAACCTCTGAGCAACCTGCTAGCTGCTGACACGCCATTTATCTTTGATAAAGAGTGCCTGCAAGCATTTGAGACTCTGAAAGCTAAATTGGTTACAGCACCAATCATTTCTGCACCAGACTGGACATTACCATTTGAATTAATGTGTGATGCCAGTGACCATGCTATTGGTGCAGTGCTGGGACAAAGGCATGACAAGCTTCTGCACGTCATTTACTATGCCAGCTGTGTTTTAAATGACGCACAGAAGAATTACACAACCACAGAAAAAGAGCTACTTGCAGTGGTTTACGCCATTAACAAATTCAGATCATATTTAGTAGGATCAAAGGTGATTGTGTACACTGATCATGCTGCTCTTAAATATCTACTCACAAAGCAGGATTCAAAACCCAGACTTATAAGATGGGTGTTGCTTCTGCAAGAGTTTGATATAGAAATAAGAGACAGAAAAGGGACGGAGAATCAGGTAGCAGACCACCTGTCCCGAATAGAACCAGTAGAAGGGGCGTCCCTCCCTCTCACTGAGATCTCTGAAACCTTTCCGGATGAGCAACTCTTTGCCATCCAGGAAGTGCCATGGTTTGCAGACATTGCAACTACAAGGCAGTGAGATTCATACCCAAAGTACAGTAGACAGCAAATAAAGAAGCTGATCACGGATGCAAAGTATTATCTTTGGGATGAGCCGTATCTCTTTAAGAGATGTGCAGACGGAGTAATCCGTAGATGTGTACCTAAGGAAGAAGCACAGAAGATCCTATGGCACTGCCATGGATCACAATATGGAGGACATTTTGGAAGTGAGCGAACAGCCACAAGAGTCCTCCAAAGTGGCTTCTACTGGCCTACTCTCTATAAAGACTTCCGAGTGTATGTACTTAATTGTGACAATTGCCAAAGATCTGGCAATCTACCTCACAGTTACGACATGCCTCAGCAAGGGATCTTGGAGATTGAGTTGTTTGATGTATGGGGCATTGACTTCATGGGACCCTTCCCACCATCATACTCAAACACTTATATTCTGGTGGCAGTGGATTATGTATCCAAATGGGTGGAGGCTATTGCAACACCCACCAATGACACTAAAACAGTGTTAAAATTCCTCCAGAAACACATCTTCAGCAGATTTGGTATCCCTAGAGTGTTAATTAGTGATGGGGGCACTCATTTCTGCAATAAACAGCTTTATGCTGCCCTGGTTCGTTATGGAGTTAGCCACAGGGTAGCTACTCCATATCATCCACAAACTAATGGGCAAGCTAAAGTCTCAAATAGAGAACTCAAAAGAATCCTGGAACGGACTGTAATTAACCGTAGAAGGGATTGGGCAAGAAGCTTGGATGATGCTCTGTGGGCATACAGAACAGCATTCAAGACCCCTATAGGGACCTCTCCATACCGCTTGTGTATGGAAAGGCATGTCACTTGCCAGTGGAACTGGAACACAAGGCCTATTGGGCAACCAGATTCCTAAACCTTGATGCCAAGTTAGCCGGAGAAAAACGATTGCTCCAGTTAAATGAGCTAGAGGAATTTAGACTCAATGCTTTCGAGAATGCAAAGATTTACAAAGAGAAAGCGAAAAGATGGCATGATAAGAAATTGTCATCCAGAGACTTTGAACCGGGGCAGAAAGTTCTGTTATTTAATTCTAGGCTCAAATTATTCCCCGGAAAATTAAAATCCCGGTGGAGAGGTCCATATGTCATTACAAACGTATCACCATATGGATACATAGAGCTTCAGGATAATGACTCCAACAAAAGGTTCATTGTTAATGGACAAAGGGTCAAACATTATCTTGAAGGCAATTTTGAGCAAGAATGCTCAAAACTGAGACTTGATTAAAACTCAGTAATAGTCCAGCTAATGACGTTAAAGAAGCGCTTGCTGGGAGGCAACCCAGCCAATCATAAAATTTAATTTTATTCTTATTAATTAGTTAATTGATTTTTACAGGTATATGTCAAGGTATCTTCAAGGTAAAATAGCAATTGGTTGGATTCACTGAGTTATAAGGGAAATTGGAAGCTCACTAGCGTGAAAAAGCCAGTAAGAAACATTTTGGGCGTTGAACGCCCAAAAGAAGCACTCACTGGGCGTTCAACGCCAGTAAGGGTAACCTTCTGGGCGTTAAACGCCAGAAAGGAGCATCTTCTGGGTGTTAAACGCCAGAAAGAAGCACCTTCTGGGCGTTTAATGCCAGATTGACAGCATCCTGGGCGTTTAGAAAAACGCCCAGTAACAAAGAACTTCCTGGCGTTCAACGCCAGAAAGATGCATCAGCTGGGCGTTGAACGCCCAGGAGAAGCAACATTTGGGCGTTAAACGCCCAAACCATGCAGCAGTTGGGCGTTTAACGCCAGGATGGTGGGGAGGAGGTAAAATTCGTTTCTCTTTACAAATTTTCTAATTTTTTATGTTTCAATTCATGATTTCTTGCATAAACATATTTTAAATTATCATCCCTCAATTCAAATTAGTGTTCTAAAAATCCTAATTTCTAAAATCCCTTTTTCAAAAATATCAAATGTATCTTAATCCATAAAGACAAATTTTTTCAATCCAATCAAACTCTTTCAAATTTTGTTTTCAAAACTAAATTACCTCTTTAAAAATATCTTTTTCAAAATTTAAAATTCAAATCTATCTTTTTAAATATTATTCATATCTTTCTCTTTTTAAATTATATCTTTTTCTTATCATATCTATTTTTAAAAAAAAAATCATATCTTCTATCTTATCCTTTTCTTATTTTCGAAAATTTCCCACCCCCTCCCCATATATTGTGTTCGGCACCCCATTCTTCATCCCCTTGCCACACTTGCTCTCTTCCTATCCCTCTTCTTTCTTCTCTCTTGCTTGAGGACAAGCAAAGCTCTAAGTTTGGTGTGGTTATCCGTGATCACAAAAACTTACTCATTAAATTCATGGCCCCTAGAGGAAAGCAACCCACCCCAAGGGGCAAGAAAGAGAATGCTCCAAAACCCCTTTGGAATCAAGGGAAGTTCTTAACTAAGGAACATTCAGACCATTACTACAAAATAATGAGTCACAGATCAGTGATCCCGAAAGTCAAATTTGATCTTAAAGAAGATGAATATCAAGAGATTCAAGAGCAAATTCGAATCAGGAATTGGGAAATTCTGACCAATCCTGAAACGAAAGTGGGAAGAAACATGGTTCAGGAGTTCTATGCCAATTTATGGCAGACAGACAGGCAAAGAATAATTGGAGCTGCTCTCTATGACCATCGGACCTTAGTCAGAGGAAAGATTGTTCATACTCATCCTGACAAGATCAGAAAGATATTTAAGATTCCTCAACTGAAAGATGACCCAGACTCCTTTAACAGGAGAATGATGAGGGTAAACAAAGGTCTAGACAAGATTCTAGAGGATATATGCATCCCTGAAGCCAGGTGGACTACCAGCACCACTGGCACCCCAATTCAACTCAAAAGAGAAGATCTAAAACCAGTAGCCAGAGGCTGGCTGGATTTCATTGGGCATTCCATATTGCCTACCAGCAACCGTTCTGAAGTAACCATCAAAAGAACTGTCATGATTCACTGCATCATGTTGGGAAAAGAGGTAGAAGTCCATCAACTGATCTCATGTGAACTATATAAAATAGCAAACAGGAATTCCAAGGACGCCAAATTGGCCTATCCAAGCTTAATTTCTATGCTCTGCAAAGATGCCGGAGTAAAGATGGGAATAACAGAGTATATTCCAGTTGAGAGGCCAATCACTGGAATATCAATGGTCAGACAACAGCAACAAGATGATTCTGCCAAGAGGAGAGCACAGGAAGCCCTCCCAGAACTGCCTCAATTCGAATATTGGGAACATCTTGAGACTTCTATTTCCAAATTGCAGGAAGCTATGGACCAAATAAAGGAAGAACAGAACAATCAAAGTAGCATGCTTTGCAAACTGCTTAAGGAACAGGAAGAACAAGGGCGTGATCTAAGGGAGCTAAAGCGCCAAAAATTAATCCTTGAAAAGCACCCCACAGATTAGAGGAACATCTACCCCTCAAAACAACAGGTTGCTGAGTTCCAATTTTTCTGCTTTAACTTAGTGATAGTAGTATTATAGGAATTTACCTTAGGAGATATTTAGTAGTAGTAGTTAGTATGTCTATTTTGATTTTATTTCCAATTAAGCTATAATTTATTTTTCTCATCATCATCAGGCATAAATAAAGTAGTAGAATTTTTTTTTTAAGAAGTAATCTATATTTTTCGAGTTCTTAATAATAAAAATTATAATTAATTATATATGGTGGCAATACTTTTTGTTCTCTGAATGAATGCTTGAACAGTGCATAACTTGTACTTTGAAATTGATGAATATTGGCTCCTGAAAGAATGAGGAACACGAAAAATATTATTGATGATCTGAAAAATCATGAAATTGATTCTTGAAGCAAGAAAAAGTAGTGTCAAAAAAAAAAAGAGTATATAGAAAAAGAAGGAGCAGTAGAAAAAGTCAATAGCCCTTAAAACCAAAAGGCAAGGGTAAAAAGGATCCAAGGCTTTGAGCATCAATGGATAGGAGGGCCCAAGGAAATAAAATCCGGGCCTAAGCGGCTAAACCAAGCTGTCCCTAACCATGTGCTTGTGGCATGCAGGTCCAAGTTACAAACTTGAGACTGAGTGGTTAAAGTCGTGATCCAAGGCAAACAGAGTGTGCTTAAGAGCTCTGGACACCTCTGACTGGGGACTTTAGCAAAGCTAAGTCACAATCTGAACAAGGTTCACCTAGTCATGTGTCTGTGGCACTTATGTATCTGGTGGTAATACTGGAAAACAAAGTGCTTAGGGCCACGGCCAAGACTCATAAGATAACTGTGTTCAAGAATCAACATACTACACTAGGAGAGTCAATAATACTATCTGAATTCTGAGTTCCTATGGATGCCAATCATTCTGAAATTCAAGGGATAAAGGGAGATGCCAAAACTGTTCAGAAACAAAAAGCTACAAGCCCCGCTCATCTAAATAAAAATCTGAGCTTCATTTAAAACTCTACAATATTATTACTTCTTAAATTTCTGTTAAAACCTATTTTATTTATCTAGTTGCTTGAGGACAAGCAACAGTTTAAGTTTGGTGTTGTGATGAGCGGATATTTTATACGCTTTTTGGGGGTAATTTCATGTAGATTTTAGTATGTTTTAATTAGTTTTTAATAGAATTTTATTAGTTTTTTAGCAAAAATCATATTTCTGGACTTTACTATGAGTGTGTGTATTTTTCTGTGATTTCAGGTATTTTCTGGCTGAAATTGAGGAAGCTGAGCAGAAATCTGACTTAGGCTGAAAAAGGACTGCTGATGCTGTTGGATCCTGACCTCCCTGCACTCGAAATGAATTTTTTGGAGCTACAGGAGTCCAAATGGCGGGCTCTCAACGGCGTTGGAAAGTAGACATCCAGGTCTTTCCAACAATATATAATAGTCCATACTTTGCGTGAAGATAGACGACGTAACTTGGCGTTGAACGCCAAGTTCATGCTGCTGTCTGGAGTTAAACGCCAGAAAAACGTCATGATCCGGAGTTGAACGCCCAAAACACGTCATAACTTGGAGTTCAACTCCAAGAAAAGCCTCTACTCGTGGATAGCTTTAGTCTCAGCCCCAGCACACACCAAGTGGGCCCCAGAAGTAGATTTCTACACCAATTATCTTAGTTCATTCATATTCTGTAAACCTAGTCTAACTAGTTTACTATTTAAACAACTTTTAGAGAATTATTTCGTACCTCATGACATTTTCAGATCTAAATTACATACTTTTTGACGGCATGAGTCTCTAAACTCCATTGTTGGGGGTGAGGAGCTCTGCAGCGTCTCGATGAATTAATACAATTCCGTTATTTTCCATTCAAACACGCTTGTTCTTATCTAAGATGTTCATTCGCGCTTAATTATGGAGAAGGTGATGATCCGTGACACTCATCACCTTCACCAACCATGAACGTGTGTCTGACAATCACCTCCGTTCTACATCAGACTGAATGAGTATCTCTTAGATTCATTACGCAGAATCTTCGTGGTATAAGCCGGATTGATGGCGGCATTCATGAGAATCTGGAAGGTCTAAACCTTGTCTGTGGCATTCCGAGTAGGATTCTGGGATTGAATGACTGTGACGAGCTTCAAACTCCTGAAGGCTGGGCGTTAGTGACAGACGCAAAAGAATCAATGGATTCTACTCCAACCTGATTGAGAACCGACAGATGATTAGCCGTGCTGTGACAGAGCATAGGAACGTTTTCACTGAGAGGATGGGAGGTAGCCATTGACAACGGTGACACCCTACATAGAGCTTGCCATGGAGGAGACTTTTCGTGTGTTGAAGGATTTTAAGGAAGAGTTGAAGTTCGAAGGACAAAGCATCTCCAAAACTCCAACATATTTCTCATTACTGCATAACAAGTAACGTTATTATTCTCTTTTATTTTTATAATCAAATCTAGTAATTTCACTAAAATCATATTGGCCTCCTGACTAAGATTAATAAAATAAACATTGATTGCTTCAAGCCAATAATCTCCGTGGGATCGACCCTTACTCACGTAAGGTATTACTTGGACGACCCAGTGCACTTGCTGGTTAGTTGTGCGGATTACAAATTCGTGCACCAATAGGCCAATCTGGCGTCCTTGGAATTCCTGTTTGCTATTTTGTATAATTCACACGAGATCAGTTGATGGACTTCTACTTCTTTTCCCAACATGATGCAGTGAATCATCACTGCTCTTTTAATAGTAACTTCAGAACTGTTGCTCGTGGGCAATATAGAACGCCCAATGAAATCCAGCCAGCCTCTGGCTACTGGTTTGAGATCTTCTCTTTTGAGTTGATTTGGGATGCCAGTCGTGCTGGTGGTCCACCTGGCTTCAGGGATGCATATATCCTCTAGAATCTTGTCCAAGCCTTTATTTACCCTCATCATTCTCCTATTAAAGGAGTATGGGTCATCTTTCAGTTGAGGAAGTTTAAAGATCTCCCTGATTTTGTCAGGATGGGTATGAATAATCTTTCCTCTGACTAAGGTCCGATGGTCATAGAGGGCAGCTCCAATTATTCTTTGCCTGTCTGTCTGCCATAGATTAGCATAGAACTCCTGAACCATGTTCCTTCCCACTTTCGTTTCAGGATTAGCTAGGATTTCCCAGTTCCTGTTTCGAATTTGTTCTTGGATCTCCAGATATTCATCTTCTTTCAGATCGAACTTGACTTCCGGGATCACTGATCTTAGACTCATTATTTTGTAGTAATGGTCTGAATGTTCTTTAGTTAAGAACTTTCCTTGATTCCAAAGTGGCTTTGGAGTATTCTCTTTCTTGCCTCTTGGGTTGGGTTGTTTTCCTTTAGGGGCCATGATCAAAGTGAGTATGTTTTTGTGATCACGGATAAACACACCAAACTTAGAGGTTTGCTTGTCCTCAAGCAAAAGAAGAGAGAGAAGAGGGATAGGAGGAGAGCAAGTGTGGAATGGTGGATGATGAGAGGGGCGCCGAAAATGGATATAAAGGGAGGGGGTGGGTTTTTGAAAATAAGAAAGAGATATAAGATAAGAGATATGATTTATAAAAGATAAATATGATAAGAAAAGGATATAATTTAAAAAGATATGAATGATAATTAAAAATAAATTTGAAATTTATAATTTGAAAAAGATTTTAAAAGATAATTAGGTTTGAAAAGAGATTGGAAAAAGAGTTGGATTGGATTGAAAATCATCTGCCTTTATGGATTAAGATGTATGTAAAATCTTTGGAAAAGGGATTTCAGAAATTAGGGATTTTAGAAATTAGGATTAAAATTTTTGAATTTGAAGGATGATATTTGGAAACATGTTTATGCAAGAAATCATGAATTGAAACATAAAAATTAGAAAATTTTTGAAGAAAAACGAATTTTACCTCCTCCCCACCATCCTGGCGTTAAACGCCCAACTGCTGCATGTTTTGGGCGTTTAACGCCCAATTGTTGCTTCTCCTGGGCATTCAACGCCCAGCTGTTGCTTCTTTCTGGCGTTGAACGCCAGGAAGTCCTTTGTCACTGGGCGTTTTTCTGAACGCCCAGGACGCTATCAATCTGGTGTTAAACGCCCAGAAGGTGCTTCTTTCTGGCGTTCAACGCCCAGAAGATGCTCATTTCTGGCGTTTAACGCCCTGATGGCTACCCTTACTGGCGTTGAACGCCCATTGGGTGCTTCTTTTGGGCGTTCAACGCCCAAAACGTTTATTACTGGCTTTTTCATGCCAGCGAGCTTCCAAATTTCCCTGCAACTCTGTGAATTCAATCAATTGCTATTTTACCTTTTGAAGATACTCTGACATATATCTGTAAAAATTAATTAATTAGCAAAAACAAATAAAATTAAATTTTGTGAATGGCTGGGTTGCCTCCCAGCAAGCGCTTCTTTAATGTCGTTAGCTGGACTATTACTGAGCTTTTAATCAAGTCTCAGTTTTGAGCATTCTTGCTCAAAATTGCTTTCGAGATAATGTTTAACTCTCTGTCCATTAACAATGAACTTTTTGTTAGATTCATTATCCTGAAGCTCTACGTATCCATATGGTGATACACTTGTAATCACATATGGACCTCTCCACCGGGATTTTAATTTCCCGGGGAATAATTTGAGCCTAGAATTAAATAGCAGAACTTTCTGCCCCGGCTCAAAGACTCTGGATGACAATTTCTTATCATGCCATCTTTTCGCTTTCTCTTTGTAAATTTTTGCATTCTCGAAAGCATTGAGTCTAAATTCCTCTAGCTCATTTAACTGGAGCAATCTTTTTTCTCCAGCTAACTTAGCATCAAGGTTTAGGAATCTGGTTGCCCAGTAGGCCTTGTGTTCCAGTTCCACTGGCAAGTGACATGCCTTTCCATACACAAGCTGGTATGGAGAGGTCCCTATAGGGGTCTTGAATGCTGTTCTGTATGCCCACAGTGCATCATCCAAGCTTCTTGCCCAATCCCTTCTACGGTTAATTACAGTCCGTTCCAGGATTCTTTTGAGTTCTCTATTTGAGACTTCAGCTTACCCATTAGTCTGTGGGTGATATGGAGTAGCTACCCTGTGGCTAACTCCATAACGAACCAAAGCAGAGTAAAGCTGTTTATTGCAGAAATGAGACCCCCCGTCACTGATCAATACTCTAGGGGTACCAAATCTGCTGAAGATGTGTTTCTGGAGAAATTTTAACACTGTTTTAGTGTCATTAGTGGGTGTTGCAATAGCCTCCACCCATTTGGATACATAATCCACTGCCACCAGAATATAAGTGTTTGAGTATGATGGTGGGAAAGGTCCCATGAAGTCAATACCCCATACATCAAACAACTCAATCTCCAAGATCCCTTGTTGAGGCATGGCATAACTGTGAGGCAGATTGTCAGATCTTTGGCAACTGTCACAATTAAGTACAAACACTCGGGAATCTTTATAGAGAGTAAGCCAGTAGAAGCCACATTGGAGGACTCTTGTGGCTGTTCGCTCACTTCCAAAATGTCCTCCATACTGTGATCCATGGTAGTGCCATAGGATCTTCTGCGCTTCTTCCTTAGGCACACATCTACGGATTACTCCGTCTGCACATCTCTTGAAGAGATATGGTTCATCCCAAAGATAGTATTTTGCATCTGTGATCAATTTCTTTGATTGATGCCTACTGTACTCTTTGGGTATGAACCTCACTGCCTTGTAGTTTGCAATGTCTGCAAACCATGGCACTTCTTGGATGGCAAATAGTTGCTCATCCGGAAAGTTTTCAGAGATCTCAGTAAGAGGGAGGGACGCCCCTTCTACTGGTTCTATTCGGGATAAGTGATCTGCTACCTGATTCTCTATCCCTTTTCTGTCTCTTATTTCTATATCAAACTCTTGCAGAAGCAACACCCATCTTATAAGTCTGGGTTTTGAATCCTGCTTTGTGAGTAGATATTTAAGAGCAGCATGATCAGTGTACACAATCACTTTTGATCCTACTAAATAGGATCTGAATTTGTTAGTGGCGTAAACCACTGCAAGTAGCTCTTTTTCTGTGGTTGTGTAATTCTTCTGTGCGTCATTTAGAACACGGCTGGCATAGTAAATGACGTGCAGAAGCTTGTTATGCCTTTGTCCCAACACTGCGCCAATGGCATGGTCACTGGCATCACACATTAGTTCAAATGGCAATGTCCAGTTTGGTGCAGAGATGATTGGTGCTGTGACCAATTTAGCTTTCAGAGTCTCAAATGCCTGTAGACACTCCTTATCAAAGATAAATGGCGTGTCAGCAGCTACCAGGTTGCTCAGAGATTTGGCGATTTTTGAAAAATCCTTTATAAACCTCCTATAGAATCCTGCATGCCCTAGAAAGCTTCTGATTGCCTTAACATTGGCAGGTGGTGGTAATTTTTCAATTACCTCTACCTTAGCTTGATCCACCTCTATTCCCTTGTTTGAGATTTTGTGCCCAAGGACAATTCCTTCAGTCACCATAAAGTGGCATTTTTCCCAGTTTAAAACCAGGTTAGTCTCTTGGCATCTCTTTAGAACAAGTGCTAGATGGTCAAGACAGGAGCTGAATGAGTCTCCAAATACTGAAAAGTCATCCATGAAGACTTCCAGAAATTTTTCCACCATATCAGAGAAAATTGAGAGCATGCACCTCTGAAAGGTTGCAGGTGCATTGCATAGGCCAAATGGCATTCTTCTATATGCAAATACTCCAGATGGACATGTGAATGCCGTTTTCTCTTGATCTTTTGGATCTACTGCAATTTGATTATAACCTGAATATCCATCCAGGAAGCAGTAGTATTCATGACCTGCCAGTCTTTCTAACATCTGGTCTATGAATGGTAAAGGAAAATGATCGTTTCTGGTAGCTGTATTGAGCCTTCTATAATCAATACACATACGCCACCCAGTAACTGTTCTTGTAGGAACCAGTTCATTTTTTTCATTATGAACCACTGTCATGCCACCTTTCTTAAGGACGACTTGGACAGGGCTTACCCAGGGGCTATCAGAAATAGGATAAATAATCCCAGCCTCTAGTAACTTAGTGACCTCTTTCTGCACCACCTCCTTCATGCCTGGATTCAGCCGCCTTTGTGGTTGAACCACTGGCTTGGCATCACCCTCCAGTAAGATCTTGTGCATGCATCTGGCTGGGCTAATGCCCTTGAGATCACTGATGGACCACCCAAGAGCTGTCTTGTGTGTCCTTAGCACTTGAATTAGTGCTTCCTCTTCCTGTGGCTCTAAGGTAGAGCTTATGATTACAGGAAAGGTATCCCCTTCTCCCAGGAACGCATATTTCAGGGATGGTGGTAATGGTTTGAGCTCGGGTTTAGGAGTTTTTCCTCTTCCTGAGGGATTTTCAGAGGTTCTATTATTCTCTCTGATTCCTCCAAATCAGGTTGAACATCTTTAAAGATATCCTCTAGCTCTGATTCGAGACTCTCAGCCATATTGACCTCTCTTACCAGAGAGTCAATGAGATCAACACTCATGCAGTCATTTGGGGTGTCTGGATGTTGCATAGCTTTGACAACATTCAACTTGAACTCCTCCTCATTGACTCTCAGGGTTACTTCCCCTTTTTGGACGTCAATGAGGGTTCGGCCAGTTGCTAGGAAAGGTCTTCCTAGAATGAGAGTTGCACTCTTGTGCTCCTCCATTTCCAGCACTACAAAGTCAGTAGGAAAGGCAAATGGCCCAACCTTGACAATCATGTCTTCAATCACGCCTGATAGGTATTTAATGGAGCCATCAGCAAGTTGAAGACATATCCGGGTTGGTTTGACTTCTTCAGTCAAACCAAGCTTTGAGATAATAGATGCAGGTATTAGGTTAATACTTGCCCAAAGATCACATAGAGCTTGCTTGGTACAATTACCCTCTAATGTGCATGGTATCATAAAGCTCCCGGGATCTTTAAGCTTCTCAAGTAAGCTTTTTAGAATAACTGCACTGCATTCTTCAGTGAGGTAAACTTTTTCAGTTTCCCTCCAATCTTTCTTATGACTTAAGATCTCTTTCATGAACTTAGCATAAGAGGTTATTTGCTCATGTGCTTTTGCAAACGAAATCTTTATTTCAAGAGTCCTGAGATAGTCTGCAAAGCAGGCAAATTGCTTATCCTATTCCGCTTGGCGGAGTTTTTGAGGATAAGGCATTTTGGCTTTGTATTCTTCAACCTTAGTCGCTGCAGGTTTATTGCCTACAGATGTGGATTGGGAAGCCTTTTTAGAAGGGTTGTTATCAGCACTTGTATGTGTCTGATCCCCCACTGGCATTTGAATACCAGGGGTGGAAGCTGGAGTGGCATTAGACGCCAACTCCTTATCTGTTACTGGCGTCTGAACGCCAGAACTATGCTCCCTTTGGGCGTTCAACGCCGGATTCATGCTAGTTTCTGGCGTTGAACGCCAGGAATGAGCATGGGCTGGGCGTTCAGCACCAGCATTATTCCTCTCTGGGCTCTGATTGTCCTCAGAGGGATTTTAAGTAGCCATTTGTTCATTTCTTGGCTTCCTGCTGCTTTGAAGTGAGGTATTTAATGTTTTCCCACTTCTTAATTGAACTGCTTGGCATTCTTCTGTTATTTGTTTTGATAGTTGCTTTTCTGTTTGCTTTAACTGTACTTCCATATTCCTGTTAGCCATTCTTGTTTCCTGTAGTATTTCTTTGAATTCAGCTAGCTGCTGAGTTAGAAAGTCTAATTGCTGATTGAATTCATTAGCCTGATCTACAGGACTGAGTTCAGCAGTTACTGTTTTAGCTTCTTCTTTCATGGAAGATTCACTACTTAGGTACAGATGCTGATTTCTGGCAACTGTATCAATAAGCTCTTGAGCTTCTTCAATTGTTTTTCTCATATGTATAGATCCACCAGCTAAGTGGTCTAGAGAAATCTGAGCTTTTTCTGTAAGCCCATAGTAGAAGATGTCTAATTACACCCACTCTGAAAACATTTCAGAGGGGCATTTTCTTAGCATCTCTCTGTATCTCTCCCAAGCATCATAAAGGGATTCATTATCTCCTTGTTTGAAGCCTTGGATGCTTAGCCTTAGTTGTGTCATCCGTTTTGGAGGGAAATAGTGATTCAGGAATTTTTCTGACAGCTGTTTCCATGTTTTTATGCTGTTCTTAGGTTGGTTATTTAACCACCTCTTAGCTTGATCTTTTACAGCAAATGGAAACAGTAATAATCTGTAGACATCCTGATCTACTTCCTTATCATGTACTGTGTTAGCAATTTGTAAAAATTGTGCCAGAAACTCTGTAGGTTCTTCATGTGGAAGACCGGAATACTGGCAGCTTTGCTGCACCATGATAATGAGCTGAGGATTCAACTCAAAGCTACTAACTCCAATGGAGGGTATACAGATACTACTCCCATATGAAGCAGTAGTGGGGCTAGCATATGACCCCAAAGTCCTCCTGGACTGTTCATTTCCACTTAGTTCCATGATGGAATAAAAGAGATGGTATGGATGTTGATATTATTTATTTTATAAGAATTTATTTTATAAAATAAAGTAAAAATAGAACAAGTAAAAACGAAAATAAAAAAAATGAAAATATTTTTTTTGAAGATTTTTCGAAAAAATTGAGGAAAAGGAGAAAGTGGTTAGAATAAAATTTTTGAAGAAGATAATAAAATATATATTAAAAAGATAAGAATTGAAAAATTTTGAAATTGAAATCTGAATTTTTATATAAAATTTTCGAAAATGTAGTTTAAAATTAGTTAGAAAATAAATTTTTTTTGAATTTTGAATTTTATGATGAAAGAGAAAAACACACAGAAGACACAAGACTTAAAATTTTTAGATCTAATGCTCCTTGTTTTCGAAAATTTTGGAGGAAAAACACCAAGGAACACTAAACTTAAAAATTTTAAGATCAAAACACAAGAAAGACTCAAGAACACCTTGAAGATTCACAAGAACACCAAGAACAAAAGAAAGAACACCAAACTTAAAATTTTTAGAAAACCAAGATAAATTTTCGAAAATTAAAGAAAGATCAACAAGAAAACACCAAACTTAAAGTTTGGCACAAGATTAAATTAAGAAAAATTATTTTTGAAAAAAAAGATTTTGAAAAGAAGATGCCCAATTGCCAAGAACATAAGCCAACGCTATAACCAACTGAGCTAAAAATGTAACGTATTTTAAAGATATATTATTTTTATGGATAAAAGTATAATTTTTGAAAGTTAATGTTTTGAAAAAGCACAAGAAAAACAAGAAAAGACACAAAACAAGAAAAACTCAAGATCAAACAAGAAAAATTAACAAGAACAACTTGAAGATCAATGAAGAACAAAGAACACAATTTCGAAAATTTAAAGAAAAATATAAAATATGCAATTAACACCAAACTTTGAACAGGACACTAAACTCACGAAAAAATTAAAAATTGATAAAGAAAAATAATATTGTTGAAAAATTTTTAAAAAGGGATAATAAAAGATGCAATTCTAGTGAAAAAAAGAGAATAAATTCTTCATAATCTAAGCAACAAAATAAACCTTTAGTTGTTCAAACTCGAACAATCCCCGGCAACGGCGCCAAAAACTTGGTGCATGAAATTAATATCTCAATATCAAAATCAAGATTTCTTATGATTTCGCACAACTAACCAGCAAGTGCACTGGGTCGTCCAAGTAATACCTTACATGAGTAAGGATCGATCCCACAGAGATTATTGGTTTGAAGCAAGCTATGTTTATTTTATTATTCTTAGTCAGGATATCAATCAAAATTATCAATGGGAATTATTAGATTGGAAAAATAAAAGAGAATAAAATCGTTACTTGTTGTGCAGTAATGGGGAATATGTTGGAGTTTTGGAGATGCTTTGTCCTCTGAATTTCTGCAATGTAATATTCAACTCAATTGTTTGTAAAGCCCGTCTACGGCAAGCTGTATGTAGGGTGTCATCATTGTCAGTGGCTATCTCCCATCCTCTCAGTGAAAACGGTCTAGATGCTCTGTCACAGCACGGCTAATCAGCTGTTGGTTCTCGATCATGTTGGAATAGGATCCATTGATCCTTTTGCGTTTGTCATCACGCCCAGCAATCGCGAGTTTGAAGCTCGTCACAGCCATTCAATCCTTGAATCCTACTCGGAATACCACAAACAAGGTTTAGACCTTCCGGATTCTCAAGAGTGGCCGCCATCAATTCTAGCTTATACCACGGAGATTCTGATTAAGGAATCTAAGAGAAGCTCATTCAGTCTGATGTAGAATGGAGGTGTTTGTCAGGCACACGTTCATGGATTGAGGAAGGTGATGAGTGTCACGGATCATCACCTCCTTCATAATTAAGCGCGAATAAACATCTTAGATCGGAACACACACGTTTGAGCGAAATAGAAACAATTGCATTAATTCATCGAGACGCTGTAGAGCTCCTCACCCCCAACAATGGAGTTTAGAGACTCATGCCGTCAAAGTGTATAAAATTCAGATCTGAAAATGTCATGAGGTACAAAATAAGTCTCTAAAAGTTGTTTAAATAGTAAACTAGTAACCTAGGTTTACAGAAAATGAGTAAACTATGATAGCTGATGCAGAAATCCACTTCTGGGGCCCACTTAGTGTGTGCTGGGGCTGAGGCTTAAGCTTCTCACGTGCCTGGGGCTGTTTTGGGCGTTCAACGCCAGGTTGTAACCTGTTTCTGGCGTTGAACTCCAACTTGTAACCTGTTTCTGGCGCTGGACGCCAGACAGCAACATGATACTGGCGTTGAACGCCAGTTTACGTCGTCTATCTTCGTGCAAAGTATGAACTATTATATATTGCTGGAAAGCCCTGGATGTCTACTTTCCAACGCCGTTGAGAGCGCGCCAATTGGACTCCTGTAGCTCCAGAAAATCCATTTCGAGTGCAGGGAGGTCAGGATCCAACAGCATCAGCAGTCCTTTTTCAGCCTAACTCAGATTTTTGCTCAACTCCCTCAATTTCAGCCAGAAAATACCTGAAATCACAGAAAAACACACAAACTCATAGTAAAGTCCAGAAATATGATTTTTGCCTAAAAACTAATAATATTCTACTAAAAACCAATTAAAACATACTAAAATCTACATGAAATTACCCCCAAAAAGCGTATAAAATATCCGCTCATCATAGCCTCAATATTAGTCCGAGAAGACGACAATGGGCAACAACCTGTGTACTTCATCAGCAAAGCATTATAAGGATCCGAGCTGAACTACCAAAAAATAGAAAAATTCGCCTATGCTCTCATATTAACATCTCGACGACTTCGTCCATATTTCCAAGCTCACACCATTAGGGTTCGGACCAACCAACCCATGAAAGGAATTTTGCAAAAAATAGACTTAGCAAGCAGAATCTTGCAATGGGCAGTCGAGTTGTCCGAATTTGACTTTCAATATGAAGCTCAGACAGCCATCAAATCGCAATATCTAGCCGACTTCATTGCAGAATTTACAGACACCCCAAAAATCCCTACAGAATGGAATCTCTACGTAGACGGTTCCTCAAATAAAATGAGAAGCGGCGCGGGCGTGATAATTGAAAGCGACCAGGGAACCCAAATCGAACTTTCCCTCAAATTCGAGTTCCTTGCCTCAAATAACCAAGCAGAATATGAGGCGCTACAAGCTGGTTTGAAGCTGGCCAAGGAGGTTGGAGCTCAAAAGCTTATCATCTTTAGCGACTCACAAGTTGTCACTTCACAAATAACAGGGAGCTACCAAGCCAAAGATCCCACCATGAACAAGTACTTGGATAAAACCAGGGAACAGCTCGGACAACTCGGGGAATATGAAGTCCACCACATACCCCGAGAACAGAACGCCCGAGCTGATGCACTCTCAAAACTAGCCAGCGCCAAACCAGGGGGTAACAATAGAAGCCTCATCCAAGAAATGCTACAGAACCCGTCAATCTCGAAAGAAGAAAAAGTCATAGCCATAACAGGTTAGGATCAAGGATGGATGACCCCCCATAATTAACTACCTCAAAACAGAAACGCTCCCGACAGATGAAAAAGAGGCAAAGAGGTTAAAACAAGAGGCACAATACTACACTATCATAAACAATACGCTATACAAAAGAGGGATCTCAATACCATTGTTAAAATGTGTGCCGACTTCCAACACAAAAGAAGTTTTAGAAGAAGTACACAGTGGCATCTGTGGCAATCATCTCGGGGCACAGGCACTCACCAAAAAGTACTCCAGACAGGATTTTATTAGCCAACTCTACAAAAAGAAGTCACAGAATTCGTAAAGACATGTCCACCATGTCAGAAACATGTCAACTTCCACATCGCCCCGCCAAAGGAACTCATCAGCGTGATTTCACCTTGGCCATTCACAAAATGGGGACTCGACCTTCTCGAACCTTTCCCTCAGGGAAAGGGACAAGTCAAATTCCTCATAGTAGGGATAGACTATTTCACAAATTAGATCGAGGCAGAACCTCTAGCTCATGCCACCGATCAAAGAAGTCAAAAATTCCTATATAGAAATATTGTCATAAGGTATGGGGTTCCATACTCCATCACCACAGATAACAGTACTCAATTTACAGATATGGGCTTCAGAAAATTGGTGGCCGATTTGAATATAAAACACCAATTTACGTCTATAGAACACCCTCAGGCCAATGGACAAGCAGAAGCTGCCAACAAAGTCATATTGGCCGGGCTAAAACAAAGATTACAAGATGCAAATGGAGCCTGGGCCGAAGAGCTCCCACAAGTCCTATGGGCATATCGAACAATGCCACATTCCACCACAAAGGAATCCCCTTTCAGATTAGCTTACGGGATGGAGGCAATGATCCCAGTAGAGGTCGAAGAAGGGTCACCCAGAGTGATCCATTATAGTGAAGAGGCCAATTTCCAACTTCAAAGGGAAGAACTCGACCTACTTCCAGAAATTCAAGAAAGAGCTCGGATCAGGGAAGAGGCATTAAAACGTCGAATGGCTTCAAGATACAATCAAAAGGTAGTACCGCGAGGTTTTGCCGAGAATGACCTCATCCTAATCTGAAATGATACCAAAACAACTCGACCTGGAGAAGGAAAGCTGGCAGCAAACTGGAAATGACCCTACCGAGTCATAGAAGTACTTGGAAAGGGCTACTACAGACTGTCCGAACTCGATGGGCGAGAGCCTCCCAGGTCATGGCACGCCTACAACCTAAGAAGATACTATAGTTAGAGGTAATAAAGATCTTAGGATAAGGTACACTCTTTTTCTTGAAAAGGTTTTTTAATGAGGTGCCAAGCCAAAATCTACAAAATTGCTCGACCTATAGGGATAAAACTCCCACATGTATATATATACATTTTCTTCTGAATAAAGTTTTTTAGATTTTCTATAAATTCTCAAGGCGCATTAGTCTGAAACGCTAAAATATTCATCGCCCGATTATAAAGCTACAAGATCGGGAGAAAGTGAAGATCAAATTCACTGTTCGACCACAACAAAGATAAAAAAGATGAAAACCAAATTCATCAAAAGGTCAACCAAACAAGGATCAAACCTGACTTTGACAAAAGCGAAAAAATAGAATAATGCAAGAAGTTATCGAAAGTGATCCATAGAAAGGACCTGACGAGGTCTTAATAAAATGGGTTGCTAAAAATAACTTAAAAGACAGGCTGACATAGAGAAGTTAGACTACTCGATCACAATAACCAAAGTTATAAAAAGTCAATCCCTGGAAAGAGGCCAGGCCAGCCCTAAAAAATAAGATTACTAAAAATAACTTAGAAGGGACTGACACAAAGAAGTCGGCCCCAAAATCAAAAAGTTATAAAAAGTAATCCCTGAAAGAGACCTGACAAAGGTCCAAGAAAGAGGACTACTAGAAATAACTTATAAGATGAAGTCGGCCTCCCACAAACAAGTTATAAAAAATAATCCCTGAAAGAGACCTGATAAAGGTCTAAGAAAGAGGATTACTAGAAATAACTTATAAGGGACCGACATGATGAAGTCGGCCCCCCACAAACAAGTTATAAAAAGTAATCCCTGAAAGAGACCTGATAAAGGTCCAAGAAAGAGGATTACTAGAAATAACTTATAAGGGACCGACATGATGAAGTCGGCCCCCACAAATAAGTTATAAAAAGTAATCCCTAAAAGAGACCTGACAAAGGTCCAAAAAGAGGATTACTAGAAATAACTTCAGACCGAAGTGAGGAAGTCGACATACAATTTGGACCCAAACATCCACAACCTCAAAAAGAATCAAGCCACAAGTATGAAAATACAAAGGCAATCCAAAGAGGTCGGACAATAAGGCTCCAACAATCCCAAAAAACTTAAAAGGTACCAGACAAATGCAGACAAACGTGTCATAAAAAGTACAAGTTATAATAATAACAAACTCAAGAGGCCACCAAAATCAGCCCCAAGAACTTGAAAACTACTTTGTTTTTTCAAAATAAAGTTGCTAAACAAACAACTAAGAAAGTAGCAGAAAGTCAGAACCACCATTTACAAAATATAAAAAGTTCAAAAGCCCACAAGCCGGGCTATCTACACAAACATCCAGAATAATCATTGAGGATCCAAAGACTTCTCAGCAGCATCAACACGGGGTGAAGGAGGACGAGTCTGAAGAAGCACCGCATCTACTGTCCCATCATCCCGGTTCAAGATTTGACAATCAGATTCTGACTCAGGATGACCAACCTCAGCTGAAAAAGTTAAAGAGGTCGGCGCAACAGAGGTTTTAGTGGCAGGCATTGAAGGAAGGTCAACATTATCATCATCAGGGTCATCAGGAACAATTTTATCGTCTTTTACGACGTTGTCCAAGCTAAAGAGAGTAAGGTCGAGCTCGGGTGTAAGAACCCGAACCTGCTCCTTCAGGTTCTCATAAGCAGCATTTACGCTGCCTACAAGGTGACCCTGGAGCTCGGCGTAATCAGCTCGAGCAAACTCTAAATCATCCCTGAGACGCATCATCTCGCTATAGGTCATGACCTAGCTCTCCTTGTGCTTCAATGCCATGTCTTCAGCCAACCTCACAGTAGCTGCCAAGGCAATAGAACTAGCCTTTTTGCCCTCCAACTCCTTCTCCAGCTTGGTCACTTTCACTTCGAGCTCCTCCTTTAAACCCTTCATCCAGTCGAACTCTAACTTAGCCTCCTCCATAAAGGCTTTTGTAGCATGAATGGGAAGATCTTGGGCAGTCCGATATAAAGCCGCACCCATGTGTGCCATCTTGACGCTACTCTGAGTAATAAAGTCCAAATGGCGAAGAAGAGAAACATCGTCAGTAGGCATGGTACCATAAGGACCAATTTGCTGGTCCACAAACTCGACGGCGTCAAAGTAGAAGCATCAAGGTTAAAGGGCTCAGCTGGTTTTTGCTTTTTTGGAGGAGGAGCGCCGGTAGGAGAAGAGGTAGCAGTAGAAGCATGTGAAGGATCAACCAAACGAACCCGAGGAGTAGGGATCATCCTCCTCAGTCCAAGAGAGCTCAGAACAGATGGCTTTGACAAAACCTGAGTGGACCCCTCCCCAGCCACCTTGGCCGCGACGTTTTGAGCCGCCGTAGCTTTCCTCGCCTTCTTGAAGGCTTTCATGGAGTCATTATTCTTGGCCATCCCTAAAAAACAAAAGAAACCATAGAAGCAGATTACAAACCAGAAAACAGAGAAAGCAAAGTAAAGTGGAGCAAAATATAATACCCAGCACAGTTCGGATTAAGGACGGATCCCCCAAAAAATTTCTTGGTATCAAGATGGGGAGGCTCCCCCCAAATATCCTACAAGACAGTCATAAAAGCCTGCTCAACCTCGTTCAACATTTCCCAAGTATACCTAGACACCACTACGTTCTTCTGCCATTCTAAAGGAAAGCGGGGATTGCCATTCTCATCCAAAAAGAAAGGACGAGCTCCTTCAACAGCTCGGATCTTAAAAAAGTAATTCTTAAAATCCTGGAAGGACTCATCATACATGGAAAAAACTTTATGTCCCTAGGCCGACCTAAAAGAAATCCAAGATGCTTTTTTTTTGGTAGTCCCAGGCTTGGTCAACACAAAGAGATACAGAAAAAGAGTTTGAGAAGGCGTAACACTAAATTCCTGACAAACCAACTGAAAAATCTTAATGAAACCCCGAGAATTCGGATGAAGCTGAGATGGGGCTACATTACAAGACCATAACAGGTCAGTCTCAAAAGAAGTAAAGGGAAGGGTGATGTTCATCTGACTAAAGAAGAAATCGTATGCATAAAAAAAGGGATGCTCCCCTGGGTCAGAACAGGGAAGCAGACCCTTTCGTCATAATCAGGTGCTACCAATTCATAATTGTTCTCTTGATCCCCACTACTACATATTCGATGATGTTTTCTAAGCTCCACACATAATTCCGAATTAGCTAGAGATACACACAGCAACACAAGGGAGTCCAACCAGTCGGACATCCCCTCCGGAACCTTGGAATACGTCTCAACAATATTTTTGCGAGAAGACATGGCCAACAAGTCCTACAAGCAAGAAAAGAAAATGGATTACTAACCAAAGCAGTGCGGGCGAAATCAAAACAACCCGGACAAACATGACTTGGGGCAATACAAGTAGTAAAAAGGAAAATCCCAAGACACACAACAAAGTCTAAGGGCATGCTTTGGAGGCAAAGACAGGACCCAGAAAAACTCCCGGCAAAGAAAAATCCCCTTCCAGACAAACGACAGTACGAAGAAGATAAATTAAAGCTATCCCCACAAATCAACACTCTGAAAAAGAACCTCGAACTATAGCTTCAGTCTATAAAGCAGAAGAACTACCAAGCAACATGCCAAAGCAGAAATCATCAAGATCATAACCCTTTTACAAGAATCAAGCAAAGCCATTACCCCAGAAAAGCTACAAAATCAAAGGGCAACAAAACATGCAAAGTCCTAAAAAGCCTCAATTAAGAGAAATACCAGGAGTACGCATAAAAGACAAAAAGGAAGCCACAAAAATACATCACAGTGACGAACAAGCACAAGAGTACAAAAAGATTCAAGCTTTCCAACATATAGGCAAAATCAAAGCTTTACCAAAAAATAATAAGAACAACAAAAAGAAGAACCAACTTGAACAAAGAAGAAAACTTCGAAGAGATTGAAGACGGAGAGACAGAATCGCCTTTCGAGCAACGAAAAACACCAAGAATCACCAAATGACGTCACAGAAAGAAACGCGAAAATGCAAGTCTCAGGCAAAAACTGAAAGCGAGAAATAAAAAGGGGAAAGTTACAGCAAAGAAACAGAGAAGAGAAACCGTCTTTGTGAGAAGTTCAAAATGAAACGAAGAAACGGAACATTAAAAGTATTAATGAGGTTATTAAACCCTCGCGCATTCCTAAAGCAAGGAGACGCGCGTTTTCAAAAGAATAAAAATTCAAAAGAAAATGTTCCACATTCAAAGGAGAACCCTACAAAGAAGAAGTCGACAAAATGCTCGAGTTTGGCTTCACCATAAAAGGATCGAAGTCCTAAAACTGAAGACTCGACCTCAAAACAGAAGACCGAGCTCGAGCAGGGGCACTATTCATACCCTAGGTCGAGCTGTCCGACCCGGGACGTTCTACTGATAAGTCGACCGACCTCTTCAGGTCAAGACAATCTGACCTCTTCTCAAAGAGCTCGGTCAAATCACCAGGAAAGCCCAAAAAGGGCCCAAATGGAGGACCGCGCCCCAAAACCTAAGGCAACCCAAGCCTATAGAGAGAAGGGTGGTTCCCTTGAAGATAAGATGACCTCACTTGAAAGATAAAGATAAGATAAGATAACTAACTTATCTTATCTAAGAAGGTCGCTCTACACCTTTATAAATATACTGGAGCACCCAGGTATAACTCATACTCTGATTCTACTAAAAACTTGCTTAATACCCTTGCTAACTTAAGCATTGGAGTCCCTTGCAGGTACCACCACCCTCCAGTGATGAGGGATCAACAGCATTGCCAGTCCAACAGGTCAAACACGACAGCTCCAGCTGCCTCGCACCAAGCCGGACATGTCATCTCCGATCAGTACAGAAGATCTCGCCCAAGATCGACCTACAGTTTCAGGTAACCCTCGAAACACTACCGAAAACCAAGACTACCAAACGTGCGTCTAGAAAAATGACTAAATTCCAACTAACTTATCTTCTATTACCGGTTATTCTGGATGAACTGCTGCAAGAAATCTTCCTGCGAAGTAGTGCCAAAGCTATAGGGAGATGTATGTGCTTGAATAAATTCTGGCACCGACGTCTACGCCAACCAAAGACATGCATACAACACATGCGAAGGCAAAAAGTGTTAGATCAACATGTCTTGTTTCATGTTGGATACTCACTACTGTTAATGGGTTTAGATTCACTGTATATAGTGAATGCTGCTTCCAGAAAAGAAGTGCATGTTCAACAACCTTTCGGAGTTGGCATCCATGGGTGGTTTCGTATTGTGGTAGTGTCAAACGGGAACATATGTTTCAAGTTCTCCCGTAAACAAGACGACATAAGACTTTTGGCATGGAATCCAACAACACAATGCTCTAGAGAAATTTCCGACCCCCACAGGGACCACGGTAGATCATATTTCCCAGTATATGGTTTCGGTCATGTACCAAATACAGATGCATACACCATCATACATATGTGTAAAAGGGACATAGCTGATGCCTACGTTTTTTTCTCTAGATATTGTTCAAGGCATTCTACATGGTTTCACTGCGTTGATTGTCTCCCTGGTGTAGAAAAAATTGACCCTAACTATGTTTTTAATAATGGTCATGCGTATTAGATTACTGGTACAGGAGATAGTTATGCTACACCTAAGTCTGTTTTATGTTACAGTGTTGAAGATGAATTATTTAGTGAGGTGTCTATTCCAGTAGGTGCAATATATACCTTTCACAATTTACTAACCCACAAGGAAAAAGTTGTACTCCTCGCTCATACACACAATGAATTTGGTTATGTCGCATCAATTTGGCACTTGAATGAGGACGCCGGTGGAAACAAAATATTAGAGCAATACTGCAAGTTTGCGAGTAGAAGCATAAGAGAAAAACCAATACTATTTGTGGATGATAAGCTAATTTTGTTGGTGAACAATTCAAAGGAAAGAGAGTTACTTGTCAATTATAGGTACAGAGAGCTTGTGTTGACAGAATATGACATTGAACATGGCACTAGAAATCTATTGGTGAGGAGAGCATGGTGAGACCCAGGAATGCCACACCCGATCACAGTTAGGTCTACACTCAAGTATTTTGCAGGGATGTTTCCTGTCTAGAAATAATTGACATTTAGATCTACTCCGACTACATGTATTATGGAACTTGGTTGAACCTCTATGTTTAATATTCCGGTTGATGTTATTTAGGTTTTTTTTTGTTAATGAAATCCCCAGTTAATTGTTATGACATTGGGTAATTTCAAGTGTTTTTTATTTCAATTTATCTTACTTGTGTATGTTTTACATTGGTTTGAAAGGCCCAAAATTAAGAAAAATGGTTGCATAACAACTATATCAGTTAACCTACTAACATTTTACACGAATATTCAATCAAAAAATGCTATTCCAAAATAAGATTGAGCAAGGTAAGGGTAGACAGACACATGAATGGAATAAATAGTTACCTTGAGAAACTTTGTTTGGCTTAAAATTCCAGAGAAAGTTGGGCTTGACTGGTTTCAAGCCACTTGCTGCATTAATCCTCGGCTGAATTATCTACTTATTGTTTTTGTAGCTAGCCCACTTTACCTTTAGAGAGACTTGAACTACCAAAAAATAAATGTTTTTCCAGGTTAGTTGACCGAGCCCAATCCCAAGTATGTCAGAAAGACTAAATATTCAGTTAATTAAAGTAACTAACACTGGGGGAAAAAAATATCGATGACTTTTGATCATCTACTATGTTACACCTTAATATCTAACCAAAACTCAACCGGGATGATCGTGAATCGACATATGCATACAAAATTCGACCTATAATTCGACCAATTTTTTCCTATTTAACACGATTCCACCAAAAAAGACGACATATAAACGGCCAATGAAAAAACTACTTGAAATAAGTTAGAAGACAAATTTACATGATGGCCACAGCTTTCAGGAGTACAATTGTAGACACCACTACTGTCTTGGACGATGGCACAACCTAACCCAGTACATTGTAAGACCTACAATAAGCCATACACTCGTTGAAGAAAAATAGATCAACCTAGTACATGGTAAAACCTGCAATAAGCCATTAGCACTCTATAACAAACTCCAGGTTGCACTCTACCTGCACGGCCACGTCTCTGAAATGATCAACCCATTAGAACTCTTTCTTTGAATTTGACTTAGAAAGTAAGAGGAATTCGATAAAGTGTATGAAGGGGTCAATAAAGTCAAACAAATTTAGCAAATAAAGGATTCAGCAATAACGGCAAGCTCCGATTTTTGAAAAAATCAGATCTTTCATTTGGAGCATTATACATCATCTGCAAGGGGATAAACATGATGATCTACAACTTCAATACCTGATGCCCTGAAGCTTTTGAAATCCATTATGGTAACAAACAGGCTAGCTTATTTAAAGCATCATAGCTAGTCTCTTTTACTTTACCCCAGTCTATGACATAAACAACATCATCTATGGTGATGCTACTCTCGGCGATATTTGTTGCTACGACAATTTTTCTACAATGAAAAATTAACAATCATCAAAGTTACAAAACCTGAGAGTTAATAAAAAATAGCAATTCACTCTTTGCTGAACAATTGATGTATATTAGAACAAAGCAGTGGCCAATCATCATGGTCAGATAAACTACAACTGTTAAGATTTATTTAGGTTCAAGGGATTAGAAATTTAAAAACCTATGCAGGAAAATTTCTGAAAGGAAAGCGATTAAACTTGAATAACAAGATGCAATTCACCAATTTTCCCAAGCCTAACATAACATTCTAGTTAAGTTTCAGCTTCTTCATTCTCTCATTTGTTCATATTTATGCTGCACCCTAGTATATAAAAAGAAAAATAGATCCTGTCAATTATCTATTGTGGTGGCTACATGATTTGTCATGGAAGTCACTGATGTGTGGAAAACGATCCAACACAAAACTCACCGGCAAGTGTACCGGGTCGCATCAAGTAATAATAACTCACATGAGTGAGGTCGATCCCACAGGGATTGAAGGATTGAGCAATTTTAGTTTAGTGGGTGATTTAGTCAAGCGAATCAAGTTTTGGTTGAGTGATTTGTGTTTAACAAGAATTAAATGACAGTGAATGTAAAGGGGGAAGGGAAAAGTGCAGTAAATTGAAGAACAGAATTGTAAAGTTGCAGAATCTTAAAGAGCAAGAAAGTAAATGACTGAAACTTAAAGTGCAAGAAACTTAAATTGTAGTAACTTAAATGGCAAGAAAGATAAATGGCTTGAATATAAAAGGGAATTGAGGAATGGGATTGCAAGATCTAAACCAAGAAGAAGTAAATTGCAGCAATTGATTGAGCAGAATTTAAATCAGAAACAATTAGTATTCAAACAGAGACAAAATAAAATGCAGCAAAGGTTCACAGAAGAACCCAAAATGAATTGTGATCTCAGGATCCCAAGGGCTAAGGTAGCAGAGCCTAAAACCCAATTTCCTTCCTAGATCTGAATTATCTAAGCAATTGACGAAAATTAAAGATGAAGCAATGGAAGAACAGAATTGGAATTCAATTATGCAGAAACAAAGTGCAAAGAGCTTGAATGGGAATTGAGACAGAATTTCCCCAATTTCACACACCCAATACTCAGAAAACAGAAGAGTAGAATTGCCCAAGTGAGAATGAGGAAGGAGATCAATCAATTCTCCCTTGATCCTCTTCGTGCTCGGACAAGTCTCTCAAGAAAGCTCAAAGAAATTGAAATTCAAAAGCCAAGGTAAAAGCAAAAATTCAAAGCTCAAGTAAAAGTCAAAATCAAAAGATCAAAAGGTCCTAATTACATCAAACTAACTCCTATTTATACACTTTCTATTCTTGGATATTGGGATTTGGATGGGCTTTTGAATTGGTGAAGAAATGAATTCAAATGGATTTTTAATTTGAATTTTGGCCCAAAAAAATTACTCCCAGGAGGCTGCCCTGCCCTTGTGGAGGGCAGGGCAGAAAATTGATGCATGGTACACAAGCTTGGTGCGGCCTTGGTGCAAGTTGGTGCTGCGTGGTGCGCGTCTGGCACGTCCTGGTGCGGCAAGATGCTGCCCTGCCTGCGCCAAGGGCAGGGCAGAAAAGTTGATGCGCCAGAGTTGAGTTGGTGCGCGCGTTGGTGCTGCCAGAGGAGGAAATTGGTGCGCCAGAAGGAAGATTGGTGCGCCAGGGACGCAAAACGCTGCCCTGCCCGCGCCAAGGGCAGGGCAGGAACGGTTTGGTGCGCCAAGGATGGGAGCGCGCGCGCTTGGTGCTGCCAGGGAAGGAAATTGGTGCGCCAGATTGAGGAGTGGTGCGCCAAGATCGTGCCAATTCAAATGCTGCCCTGCCCGCGCCAAGGGCAGGGCAGAGTTGCCATATTGCACGCCCGAGTTCGAATCACGGAGGAAGCAAACACGCTAATTATTTTCTTAGTTTCTTGGCACGGTAGTGGACCTTAGTGCTTAGCTTCCTCATGGTTCCTTGTTCGAACCTTGTAGCATGCATGGGTGACCTTTTTTCCTTGATTTCTTTCTTTGAGGTGCCCGATTCTGCTCTCCACAAGGGCAGGGCAGAATTTGCTTTCTCTTGGTTCCAAGGCACATTTTGTGCTCTGCCTTTGGAGTGGGCAGGGCAGAATTGCCTTCCTTTGCTTGGTCACCTCATGTTGCCCTCTTAGAGGGCAGTGTGCCCTTGTGGAGGGCAATGTTGCTTCCCTCATTAGTTGCGGCACGCTTCTCTCCTCTTTGGCCACGCTTTCCTTTTCTTGTGTTACGCTTCTTAGGCCACGCTTTTCATTTTCTTTTCTTTTCTTCACCTATAATAAACCAAACAACCACTCAAAGTATCACTAAATTCAAGAGGCTTATAAATCAATTAAAATTCAATCAAAATTAGCTCAAACCTCATGATTTAATATTAATTTCATGGTGGTTGCTTGATTTAAAGAAGTTATGCATTTTCACTCCAAATCACTTACTTAGGATGCAAGAAAGTGCATAAATGCTAACAAAACAAGTGAAATTAGCTTGAAAAATGGGTATATGATGACTTGTCATCACAACACCAAACTTAAACCTTGCTTGTCCCCAAGCAAGCATCAAAACTAAGAGTGAATGAAATGAATAAGAAAAGAATGCATATCCTTATTATGCAGATAGCAGAACTTGATCTATGGGGCATTTATGCAGACAATGACAACTCATTTATTGTTGCTGCTGCATAATACACATTTTGCATCAAAGGTTTGCTAAACTTGCTGTTATAAGACTCACCTTTTGATTTCTCCCTTACTAACTCTTCTTGGCTTATAATGCTTTAACAAGCTTATTATTCTGTTAGAGGTTGGGTGTCAAATGCTGCAGCATAGCCTTTGGCTTTATTTTCTTTTCTTTTTGCTCAACATCTCTCCACCACAGACACTTGGCTCATTAAGTCTTCCTAGGATCATTGATGCCCAGCATCTCTTTGGATCACTAAGTGCTTTGTATCTAAGTTGCTCTTTATTGTGGATTTTCAATTGGCCATCCCAAATCAGTTGATCTAAGTGACCGGGTTTCAAAATACCCCTTAGAATTTACTCATCCAAGCAGATCTCAGTACAAGAACACCACAGGCATTTGTCCTAAGGTTCAAGCCATTGGTGTCCAACCTTTATTCTTTGTTTTTCTTGCCACTTTGGCTTTTTCTTTCCCTTTTCTTTCTGTTTTTGTTACCAAGGGTTGTTTCATTCTTGATAAAAGTCTTTGTAACAGCAAGCTAACTCACAATTAATGAGAATGATATTATGCAACACTTATTCCATGAGTCATGCATTTAATCAAACACATATGCCACCACCAACTTCCATTCATACTTGTGCAACATTGGATATTTTACTTTTCAATTCAAACCAAACTCTTTTATTTAGGCATATGGGAAACAAAGCAATTTTCAAGCTAAGTGATGGATACAAGCATTATGCTTGGCATCTGTAACAAACAATTTCACTTGCAGCTAGATAAACATTTTAGCAAGACATACAATGGTTTCCAAATTCAAAACATCACACAGCAGCAAGAATTAAGTTTAGATACAACCTTTGAAGTTGCAGCCCTTTTGATTTTTCTCCTTCTGTTGTGTTCCCTTTGAGTTGCATAGTGTCTTCAATTGTTGATTCATGTCCTGCATAATCCTCAAAGTTGCTTGCTTCTCAAGCCCTTAATTATATGGTTAGTTTGTGTGAACTGAGTGTGATTTCAGGATTTGTTTTGGTGTGTGAACACCAAACTTAATTGTTTTGCCACTGTCTCAGATGTACCAAGTTAACCATATTTGAAACCATGTATCCTTGCTAAAGGTTAGTGGAATTAAAGCTAGAAAAAAATTCAATAGTTGAATAATGTGGTTGATTGCTTGGAGCTAGAATCATGCAAGAGGTGAGAATGTATTAAATGATATTTTTGGTGGAACACCAAACTTAGAAATTTTCATTCTCTCTCAAATTGTTTTGGTGTGCAACACCAAACTTAGCTCCTTGCATTCCACACCAATTATTCAACATTTTTATTGAAAAGCTATGAAAAGAAACTACCTCAGGTTGGGTTGCCTCCCAACAAGCGCTCTTTTATTGTCATTAGCTTGACATCTTCGTTTTTGTTTATCATGGAGGTCGAAAATCACAGTGCCTTAGCTTGTCTGTCTTCACTATGAACTTCCTTCCGGTTTCCTCTTTGATGACTTCTATAGATTCTTGTGGAAGGATCTTAGTCACAGTGTAGTGATCATACAACTGTGGGGATACCTTCATGGTTTGACTATTGATCATCACTTGATCCCCTAGTGAAAACCTTCCAGTGGGGATTTTCTTGTTCTTCCACCCTTTGTGAGCCTTTTTCTTGTTCTTCATCTTTTTCTTGCTTGTTAATCTTCCTTTCTTGGCAGTTACTTGAGTTGTGATGCCTTCCTTTTTGCTGATTACCCCTGCTTCCTTTTCAGTTGATTGCTTTGGAAGGAGACCATCACTCATTTTGCTTGTTTCTTCATCCCTTTGTGATTTTGGGAAGACTTTCAGGATGATGCTCTCCTCATGCATCCTAAGGGTTAACTCTCCTTGCTCTATGTCCACAATGGCTCTAGCAGTGGCCAAAAATGGTCGACCAAGTATTATGGAGTCATTTCCATTTTCTGAAGAATCCAGGATCACAAAGTCTGCCGGATAGATGAACTTGCCAACCTTAACTAAAAGGTTCTCAATCAGCCCCTTAGGATAGACTATTGATTGATCCACCAATTCCAAAGTCATCTCTGTTGGTTTCACCTCTTCTATGCCAAGGTTTTTCACTAAAGAATATGGGATTAGATTTATGCTTGCTCCTAGATCGCACATCCCTTTGTTAATGAATAAGTTCCCAATAGTGCATGGTAAGAAGAAACCTCCAGGGTCCTCAAGTTTGGGAGGGAGTCCCTTTTTAATGAGTGCACTGCATTCCTCACTGAGCATTACCATTTCCTTCTCATTCTAATCTCTTTTCTTGTTGATGAGCTCCTTTAAAAACTTGGCATACAGGGGCATTTGCTCCAAAGCCTCTGCCAAAGGTATGTTGATCTCCAACTTCTTGAAAGTCTCAAGAAATTTGTGGAAGTGCTGGTCCTTTGTTTCCTTGTGAAATCTCTGTGGATAAGGTAATGGTGGTGTTGAGCTCTTCTCCACTTGATGCTGTTTTGGAATTGGTTCTTCCATGATTTTCTTTCCTTTCTTCAAATTCTGTGGCTTGTTGCCTTCCTCTGTGAGTTGTTCTGGAGCACTCTTGCTTATTGTGTTTTTGTTGATGGCTTCATCATTCTTTGTTGGCTCAGTGCCATTTTCCATAGGCTTCTTTGTTGCTCCTTGGCTACCATCTGTTAACACTCTTCCACTTCTTAGTTGCACCACCTTGCATTCTTCCTTTGGGTTGGGAATGGTGTCACTAGGTAGTGAACTTGATGGTTTTTCAACAGAGATCTTCTTAGAGATTTGTCCAATCTGCCTCTCTAGGTTCTTCATGGAGGCTTCTTGATTTTTGTTTGTCAATTCCTGGCTCTTCATTAGTTTCTCCATGAGCAGCTCTAGATTAGTGATTCTCTGTGAATCTTGTGAGATGGGTTGATTTTAGGGTGTTGATGGATGAAGATAAGTGTTTTGGTTAGTTGAGTGGTTATTGAGTGGGTATTGGTTAGAATTTGGGTAGTTGTTTTGTGGTTTTCTGTATGAGTTTTGGTTAGTGTTTGGCTGGGGGTTATGGTTTGTGTTCTTCCAATTGTTTTGGCTTGTGTTTCTTTGCCATGGTTGTTGGTTTTGATTATGGTTGTCTCCCCATCTGAGGTTGGGATGGTTCTTCCAAGATGGATTGTAAGTATCCCCATAAACTTCATTTGTTCCAGGATTTTGGTTGTGCATGTATTGGACTTGCTCTTGTTGTTGCTCCTCTTGAGTTTCTTCATTTTGCACCCAAGTGGTTGGAGGTTGGCTTGTGGTGCTCACTGCTGCCACTTGCAAGCCATCAATTCTCTTAGCCATTTGCTCAAATTGTTGTTGAATCTGCTGCTGCATCATCTTGTTTTGAGCTAAGATTGAATCAACTCCTTCCAACTCCATGACTCCTCTTCTCTGTGATGGTTGGCGTTGTCTTTGATGAGCAAAGAAATATTGGTTGTTGGCCACCATATCAATGAGGTTTTGAGCTTCCTCTGTGGTCTTCATGAGTTGTAGAGAGCCTCCGGCAGAGTGATCAAGAGCTTCTTGAGCTTTAAGAGTGAGTCCTTCATAGAAGTTTTGCAACTTGTCCCACTCAGTGAACATCTCTGGTGGACACTTCCTCAATAGAGCCTTATATCTTTCCCATGCTTCATATAAGCTCTCGGCCTCCAATTGAGTGAATGTTTGAACCTCTGTTTTCAACCTTAGGACTCTTTGAGGGGGGTAAAATTTGGCAAGAAACTTGCTCACCAAGTCATCCCAAGTGTTGATGCTTTCTTTTGGAAAGGTCTCTAACCATTGAGTGGCTTTATCTCTGAGAGAGAATGGGAAGAGTAGCAGCTTGTAGCTATCAGGAGGTACACCATTTGTCTTCACTGTGTCACAGATTTTTAAAAAGGTAGACAGATGTTGATTTGGATCCTCCAAAGGCCCTCCTCCAAAAGAACAATTGGTTTGAACCAGAGTGATGAGTTGTGGCTTGAGTTCAAAATTGTTTGCATTGACATTGGGAGGAAGAATGCTACTCCCACAATGCTTGGCATTTGCAAATGTGTATGAAGCCAAGACTCTTCTCTGTTGGTTATTGTTGGCTCCTCCTCCTGGTTGATTGGTATCTCCTTCCATATCTTGGAATTCCTCCTCAGATTCTTCTTCTTCTCCAACAATATTCTTCCCTCTTTCAGCTCTTCTTATTCTCCGAAGAGTCCTTTGATCAATTTCAGAGTGGATAGTAGAGGATCTTCCTATACCTGACATACAAACACACAACAATAAACACACAAACCCAGAAATACTATGGAACTTCAATCTATAGCTAGAATGAAGGTTTAGTTAGTTTAAGCAAAAATTCAAACAGTTAGTGTGTTAGTGAGAATTAGAATAACAGAAAAGAAAAATGCTTAATCTAGACCTCCACTTTACTTAATCATTGTCAATCTATTTCAATCCCCGGCAACGGCGCCAAAAACTTGATGTGTGGAAAACGATCCAACACAAAACTCACCGGCAAGTGTACCGGGTCGCATCAAGTAATAATAACTCACATGAGTGAGGTCGATCCCACAGGGATTGAAGGATTGAGCAATTTTAGTTTAGTGGGTGATTTAGTCAAGCGAATCAAGTTTTGGTTGAGTGATTTGTGTTTAACAAGAATTAAATGACAGTGAATGTAAAGGGGGAAGGGAAAAGTGCAGTAAATTGAAGAACAGAATTGTAAAGTTGCAGAATCTTAAAGAGCAAGAAAGTAAATGACTGAAACTTAAAGTGCAAGAAACTTAAATTGCAGTAACTTAAATGGCAAGAAAGATAAATGGCTTGAATATAAAAGGGAATTGAGGAATGGGATTGCAAGATCTAAACCAAGAAGAAGTAAATTGCAGCAATTGATTGAGCAGAATTTAAATCAGAAACAATTAGTATTCAAACAGAGACAAAATAAAATGCAGCAAAGGTTCACAGAAGAACCCAAAATGAATTGTGATCTCAGGATCCCAAGGGCTTAGGTAGCAGAGCCTAAAACCCAATTTCCTTCCTAGATCTGAATTATCTAAGCAATTGACGAAAATTAAAGATGAAGCAATGGAAGAACAGAATTGGAATTCAATTATGTAGAAACAAAGTGCAAAGAGCTTTTATGGGAATTGGGACAGAATTTCCCCAATTTCACACACCCAATACTCAGAAAACAGAAGAGTAGAATTGCCCAAGTGAGAATGAGGAAGGAGATCAATCAATTCTCCCTTGATCCTCTTCGTGCTCGGACAAGTCTCTCAAGAAAGCTCAAAGAAATTGAAATTCAAAAGCCAAGGTAAAAGCAAAAATTCAAAGCTCAAGTAAAAGTCAAAATCGAAAGATCAAAAGGTCCTAATTACATCAAACTAACTCCTATTTATACACTTTCTATTCTTGGATATTGGGATTTGGATGGGCTTTTGAATTGGTGAAGAAATGAATTCAAATGGATTTTTAATTTGAATTTTGGCCCAAAAAAATCACTCCCAGGAGGCTGCCCTGCCCTTGTGGAGGGCAGGGCAGAAAATTGATGCATGGTGCACAAGCTTGGTGCGGCCTTGGTGCAAGTTGGTGCTGCGTGGTGCGCGTCTGGCACGTCCTGGTGCGGCAAGATGCTGCCCTGCCTGCGCCAAGGGCAGGGCAGAAAAGTTGATGCGCCAGAGTTGAGTTGGTGCGCGCGTTGGTGCTGCCAGAGGAGGAAATTGGTGCGCCAGAAGGAAGATTGATGCGCCAGGGACGCAAAACGCTGCCCTGCCCGCGCCAAGGGCAGGGCAGGAACGGTTTGGTGCGCCAGGGATGGGAGCGCGCGCGCTTGGTGCTGCCAGGGAAGGAAATTGGTGCGCCAGATTGAGGAGTGGTGCGCCAAGATCGTGCCAATTCAAATGCTGCCCTGCCCGCGCCAAGGGCAGGGCAGAGTTGCCATATTGCACGCCCGAGTTCGAATCACGGAGGAAGCAAACACGCTAATTATTTTCTTGGTTTCTTGGCACGGTAGTGGACCTTAGTGCTTAGCTTCCTCATGGTTCCTTGTTCGAACCTTGTAGCATGCATGGGTGACCTTTTTTCCTTGATTTCTTTCTTTGAGGTGCCCGATTCTGCTCTCCACAAGGGCAGGGCAGAATTTGCTTTCTCTTGGTTCCAAGGCACATTTTGTGCTCTGCCTTTGGAGTGGGCAGGGCAGAATTGCCTTCCTTTGCTTGGTCACCTCATGTTGCCCTCTTAGAGGGCAGTGTGCCCTTGTGGAGGGCAATGTTGCTTCCCTCATTAGTTGCGGCACGCTTCTCTCCTCTTTGGCCACGCTTTCCTTTTCTTGTGTTACGCTTCTTAGGCCACACTTTTCATTTTCTTTTCTTTTCTTCACCTATAATAAACCAAACAACCACTCAAAGTATCACTAAATTCAAGAGGCTTATAAATCAATTAAAATTCAATCAAAATTAGCTCAAACCTCATAATTTAACATTAATTTCATGGTGGTTGCTTGATTTAAAGAAGTTATGCATTTTCACTCCAAATCACTTACTTAGGTTGCAAGAAAGTGCATAAATGCTAACAAAACAAGTGAAATTAGCTTGAAAAATGGGTATATGATGACTTGTCATCAGTCACCAAATCATCATTCTATTTTGTCATGCCTTTCTCCTTCCTATTCTTACAGAATTGCCAAACATTGAGTTATAACATGACTGCAATGTTAAGCATTCATATCACTAAAAAAATGTTATTTTTTGGTATTCGGACTGACTTACTACAACATATTAGCCTTCATATGCTTTTGAAATTAGTAGGGAACTTTGATAACTAACTCACAAAAATAAATACCATAAAATATATACGTATGTATAGGTAAAACAAGAACACGTAACTAGAAACATAATCAAATTCCAACCATCTTGCCCATATAAAAAAAACGTCATCGACAATTTTTGCTTTAAAAGCTTCAAGCAATTGTGTGTCTACATTCTAGTAGAAAAATTCAGAAAGAAGAAAATTATTCTTAAGTTTCTGAACCTAATAGAGGTGCTTCAGGTTCTGGTTTTGTTCTAATCATTATACTTTGTTGATAAAGCCTCCTTCTCTTTTGCAGGCTGCAGTTGCTTCTCTAGTCTTCTTCCTCAACTCTGCTTCTATACTTTTCTTGTTCAGTAGCTTCTCTAGGTTTACTATTCTTTCCTCTACATGTGATATCAGGTTATCCATTCCCAAATGTTCTTCAACATGATTCTGTTTCCCATCACCCGATCCCCATGTAGCCTCCTCCGCTCTGACCTTTACAATGTAGTCATCAACCCAGAGAAAGAATTTGCAATGTGCTTCTGTCACCTAAATCAAATAGAACACAATGAATGTATGGTGGTACAAAACACTCCAATTCAATCTAATCTACATATCTGATTGTAATTAATCCCTAAAGCCTAAATCTTAAAAATCCTTCCAAATTTTTACAGCCATTTTTTATATCAGATCAGGTTCCATGTCAATTCATGTCACAATCAACATTTTTAATCTAGGTACATCTATTTTCAATAAATCAACTTTTTTCCAGTCCTCAATCATTCTTCAAAATTAACCAGCACCAATATCAAATCATATACAATATCAACCCAATTTAACAGCAAATCGCTTACAAAATCAAATCATTTTCATAACCAATAGGCATGCCATTCCAAATAATTCAAAATCACATCCACAACAACTTGAGCTAGGGAAAATAACCCAAATCTATATTCTAAACCTCCATTCCAAAAAATCAAAAATTTACCCAATTTTAGCATAAACTTAGTGATCATACATGAAGAATTGCGTGCTTACCTTTAACAACGGGCATCCAAAAAATAGCCTATTCCGGTTGGTGTCTGTATTCGACATGTAACAGATGGCATATTTTCCGCAGAAGCATTTTGAGGCCACCCCATCTTTTACATCCCCAAGTTGCAGCGAACTTGAACTTGCATATCCAACTATCAGTTCCTGTTGTCCGTCGGCTTCTCCTCTGCCTCGTCTCATGTTTAAGGAGCATGCATCACTGGCCATCAATCTGATTAACATTAAACACCACCATGAACAACTATTATCAACTATTACATTCAAAATTGAAACAATCTACTTCGATCAAAGGTGATTAAAGAAAGTGAATAACAGAATAAATCACACAAAATTGGTTGTGAAAATCGACAACAAAAACAAACAAATCAGCTAGAAGAAGAAGCAGTTGGCCTTACAATGGTTTTTCGAGAGGGTTTTCCACGTGGGTCACCGGAATCGTTCTCGGCAAGGGGATGAGTTACGTTCTTCGACAGTTTCGGAAATACTTTACTCTGCATGTGAGTGAAAGAAAAGGACACCCGCGTAACCCTAGACCAAGAAGCAGTAAGCAGGGTCTTCGATGAGGTTCGAAAAAATCTGTCACTAACGATGAGTTACCAAAAAAATCAGAGGAATGAGGTAGAAAAACAGGCTGTGAACATTAAAGCGGTATGTGGGGAAAGATTTTGCGAGTGGGTCGCCAGAAAAATCAAATGCTTCACCTATAGGAACGCTTGGAGGAGCAGTGAGGTAGAAGAGGAAGCTTTGGACATTACAGAGGTATTGGGAAAGGTTTTGCGAGTGCGTCGCCGGAAAAATCAAACCCATCACCTATAGGAAGGGTAGAAGAAGCAGTGAGGTAGTAGAAGAAGAAGCAGTGAACATTACAGGGGTATTAGGGAAAGGTTTTTCGAGTGGGTCGCCGGAAAAGTCACACCCATCACCTACAGGAAGGGTAGAGAAGAAGGAGTAGTGGACACAAAGGTTGAAAAAGCAGTTTCTTCGAATTTTATTTTGAGAGGTAGAAGAAGAAGAAGTTGTAGACATTCAAATAGTATTTGGGAAAGATTTTGATTTGTATGGTATTTGGGGAGGAATTTATAAAATTAACTATTTGCACATTGTACCTATTTATATTACAGTATAAATACATTATGTGGTATAATGTAAATACTATAAAATACAATGTAATGTGAATATATTTATTGAATAAATTAATGAAAGATTAAAAATTTTTTTAATCAATGACTGAGATAATGACACATATGCAAGAATAATTTATCCACAAAATTGACATGGATTTAAAAGAAATCACCCTATTTTATTCTCCCTACTGTGTGCTCTTGTTCTCCTTAATGAAATTAGAAGACTTGTAATTGTTTGCGTATATATATGATACCAGAACTGTTACGCAATTCTAGCTAAGCCAAAATGGCAATTTCGTTTGTACTATGGACGACGAACTCGTTCATTTCACATGCACCGGGATGGACTTTGGTCCAATTCACGCGCGCTTAACGTGAAATGGGATTAAAACTCATTTCATAGATGCTTGAAGAGAAATAATAATAGAAGCCTATATTTAAAAAATCTTTCTACATATGTGTATTTTAAGAATTAATATTTTATTCATATTTATTTAGATAATGAGCTCATTCTCCTATTTTTTGTATATTTAACATTTAGGCACCACTCACATAAAGTTGCCAAAAATAACTTTTCTTAAAGATGCCTACGTGGCAAAATCTAAGCCATATATTCTAAAATCACACTTCTAACTACATAACACTTAAAAACCGTAGCCCTTTATAAGAAAAGTGTCACCTAATGGAAAAAAGTAAATTAGAAGATTTAAGAGAAGAAATAATTAAGTTATCAAAATTAATAGATCAAAAATTAATGATTTTAACTAATGTCAATTGTAATGACACCGAATTCTTAAAATCAATACAAAATGATTTTTCTCAAAATCTTTATTTTACTATAAGTTTTATTGAAGGACTTCAAAAACCTGAAAAAACTTATTTTTCACATGGAATTTCTAAAAAATGTTACCATGGAAATGATTCCCCACATCTTTATCATACTTTTAACCCACAATTAAATTCTATCGTAGATATGCTTGAAGAAATATTAGTATCCATAAAATTTCAAAGAAATAAAGAAAAAGAGAATCCCAAAGAAGAAAAATTTCAAAATATAATTAACATAACAGATTTAAAAGTAAAACCACCATTGAAATTATGAATATTGAAGAAAAATTAGAAGAAGTTACAATGCTTTTCAAACAATTAAAAATGGCTCAAGAAAATAATATTATGGAACATGGATTTCAAATAGAAGAAGAATTAGTAAATTCCGAAAATATAGAAAATGAAGAACACATCCTAGATTATTCAAGTGACGAAGAACCAGCAATTCCAATTCAAGTAAAAAATGAAGCTGGAACATCTAAGGATAATCAATCTCAATTTAAATGGGAAAAAGGTTTTGATAATTATGCTTTTAAAAAAGGATTTATAAATAAAGATTCAAAATATACAAAAATACCATCAAAATACGTTCCTAAAATCCAGGAAATGGAAGGAGAAAGAATACTTGACTTAGACTGTAAAAAGAATGAAAAAGAAATTTTCGAAAATTGGTTAAATTCCTTTTTATTAGAAGTCTTTACTAATCCAAAACTTAGTGATTTGTCTGGAAGAGATATTTGGAATTACATAGGATTTCATACTAAAGGAACTATAAGAGATTATATGACATCAATAGAAAACCAGATAATAGAAGAATTAGCAACAAAAACAACAGCTTATGATAAGATATTATATATAATGATGATTCCATATAAAGAATTTTTTGGAAAAAATATTATAGATCATAGACAAGAAGTCTATAATAAAGAATATCAAGAAGCAAAAAACCATTTAGCTAATATTCAGATATATGATCTATGTAATGTGGAGTCTTATATATGTGAATATAGAATACATTATTACAAATTAAAAGAAGAAGATAAAAATCATTATCTTAGTATGTATATAACAAAACTTCCATATCCTGCTAATGAATTTATAATGGGAAGATTTATAAGAGAAATAAATAGAGAGACAATTGAAAATAATTTTGGTGGAGCAACCTCTGCAATAAGAGAGGAAATAAAAGAACGTTGTATGCAAGAAGAAACTCAAAAAAAAATTTGCAAATATAATTAGAATTTGCTGTCAGGATAATGAAGAGATACCCCAAAAATATGGGCTTAATAAAAATTTTTAAAGAAAAAGAAAATACCAATTTAGAAAAAGAAAATACTATCCAAACTGGAGAAAAAAGAGGTATTTTAGAAAAAGAAATAACAATAAAAATAAAAGACAAAAAAGTGACTATTGCCCGAATAAAAAAGAAAACTGTAAGTGTTGGTATTGCCAAGAAGAATGACACTATGTAAATGAATGTCCAAAAAAGAAGGATAAAAAAGATCTTACTAAACAAATAGAAATTGCTAAGTCTTGTTTCATGGAACCTTTAGAGGAATCTGATGATAACTTAGACTATATTTTTGAATATGTCTTAGAAACAGACTCAGAGACTGAGTAATAATGCCACATTTATTACTATAAAAATAACAAAAAAGTTTATAAATGCTTTTATAGATTCTGGAGCAACACAATACTTTGCTAGTTCAAATATAAAACTTGATTGGAAAAAATTAAAGAAACCATTAAGAGTTAGAATAGCTGACAAATTAATACATAAAATTGACCAAAAAGCAGAGATGGCTGAAATTTTTATTCAAAATTATAGGTTTATTATTCCATCTATATATATGTTAGATTCCGGGATGGATTTTATCATAGGAAATAACTTTTTAAAGCTATATCATCCATTCATTCAAGAATTAACATATATAGTTTTAAAAGCTCCACACGATTCTTCAATAAATCAAAAATCAAAACGTATAAAAATACCAACTCCTACTATAGATAAGATCTTAAAATTTAAAATATTTTCTATATTAGAAACATGTTATTTAAATTTATACTTTCAGATAAATATTCCCAAAAATAATCTTGAAATAAAGATAGAAGAACTTTTGGATGAAATTTGTGCCAAAAATCCTTTAGATATTAAAAATACAAATAACGAATTAGTAAGCATTAAATTAAAAGATCCTACAAAAGAGATAAATGTTCCAAATAAAATTCCTTATTCCGCAAGAGATAGAGAAGAGTTCTCATTAGAATGTAGAGATCTTTTGGAAAAAGAAATTATAAAATTAAGTAAAAGTTCTCATGCGGCTCCAGCCTTTTATGTCGAAAACAATAATAAAATTAAAAGGGGAAAACGAAGAATGGTTATTAACTATAAGAAGATGAATGAAGCAACTATTGGTGATGCTCATAAACTTCCAAGAAAAGACTCTATTTTAGAAAAAATCAAAGGAGCAACTTGGTTTTCATCTCTTGATGCAAAATCAGGATATTGGCAATTTCGTTTAGACGAAGAAACAAAGAAATTAACTGCTTTTACTTGCCCAACAAAAGAATCAACAAGTATGTTGCTTTATGAATGGAATGTATTACCATTCGGATTAAAACAAGCCCCAGGTTTTTATCAAAGATTTATGGAAGAAAATCTAAAAGAGTTAAATGAATTTGTTTTAGTATACATTGATGATATACTAATTTTTACAAAACAGGATAAAGAAGATCATCTTCAAAAATTATTAATAGTTTTAGAAAGATGTAAGGAAAAAGGATTAGTTTTTAGTAAAAAGAAAGCAAGAATAGCAAAACAGGAAATAGAGTTTCTTGGATTAATTCTATCCACTCAAGGAAAGCTAAAACTTCAACCAAATGTTCTAGAAAAGGTAAATTTATTTCCTAATAAAATAGAAGATAGAAAACAATTACAAAGATTTTTAGGGTGTATAAATTATATTTCTGATCAGGAATTTTTAAAGAATATAACAGAATACACTAAAAGCTTATTTCCAAAAATAAGTACTAAAAAAGTATGGAAATGGGATGAAAAAGATAGTATACAAATTCAAAGAATTAAAGAATTATGTGAAAAACTTCCAGAACTTTATATTCCAGAAGAAAATGACTACTTAATAGTAGAAACAGATGCTTCAGACATAACCTGGTCAGAATGTCTAAAAGCTAAGAAAGCTATAAAAAGTTTGGAACAAGAAAAAGAATCACTAGATTCTAAATATCCCCCAAAGGAATTACATTGCAAGTATATTTCAGGGACTTTTACTCCAACAGAACAGAGATATACTACTCATGAAAGGAAAATTCTAGCAGCAATTAAATCTCTTAAGAAATGGAAAATTGATTTACTACCCAAAGAATTTACATTAAGAACAGATTCAAGTTACTTAACAGGTTTCATACGATATAACTTAAAAGTTGATTATAATCATGGACGATTGGTAAGATGGCAATTATTTTTGTTACAATATCCAATAAAAATTGAATATATTAAGGGTGACAAAAATGTTATTGCAGATACATTAACAAGAGAATGGAGTTCGTCTACAACGTATTAGATCAAGAAATTCAGAAATACGAACAAGAACTCGAAAAATGCAAGCATTGTCAGCAAATAAGGACACAGATCCAATCCCTCAAGAAGGCCATCGAAGCAATGAAATTAACACAACAACCAAAACCATCAGAGTTCAGCCAGCTAAGCGTGGTGGACAAATCAGGTGAAGAAAAAATTCCAGAAAATAAAACAATTGCTGAAATTATCAAAAAATCCACCCAAGATAAAAAATATTATGTAATTTATAATGGCCCCATGAAAGGAGTATATGATGCCTGGGAAAAAGCAGCACCATTTACACATCAATCAAGGATAATTCATAAAGGATGGTTTTTAACACTGGAAGAAGCAAAGGAATCTTTCAGGGAATATGAAGCTCTTCATCCAGAGCAAACCCTAAAAAGAGCAGATAAAGCTCCAATTCAAACCCAGAGAACAGGAATAATAAGAAACATTCCTACAAGAGCTGAAATCAAGGAAAAGAAAAGGGTCTGTAGATCAAATCTCAAGGAAACCCTTAACATAGTCCTAAATTGGACTGAAGAAAAAAGGGCAATCTTGGGATATTATCCTATTGCCAAAGAACAGCTAACAAAGCTGGTTATATTTCCTGATGCTTCCCCATCTGACACCTATCAGTTTTTCCAGTATGGATTAATTGATACAATTTTAATTTTTAATGATTTAAAAATTATTAGTGAGTTTCCTGCAGGATTCATTGATGCAGTAAAGAGATTTAAAAATATGATTGACAACGTAAATCCAAGGGATATATCCCTAAAATTTACAAATAGTCAACCTATTTTTAATGAAGAAGAAGAAGAATGCTTGGTTCCAGCACATCAAGTAATCTTCATGTCCGTCTTCCCAGGAAATTTTCAACCAATTGATCAAGTTCAAGATTTAACAATCTACAGTCATGAAGGAAGACTAACCAGCACACTAGCAAGGGTCTTCGAAAGAACTCAAAAGATAACAAGGGAATCTTACACAAGAATCAATTATAAAAGCAGAAATACTTTGCTTGTGTCCAGTAAAAGGAATGAAATTGAAGAAAGAGAGATGAGACTCTTAGTGGAATTTGAATCAGCATTCTACAACTTATCTGGACTCTTAGAAAAGTTCCCCGAAGGGATAAAGAGGAATCTCTGCTATTTGATAAAAGACAGAGAAGACCACAAGTGCCAGCTATGTGTCTTAGAGTTATCTGAAGAAAGCAATAATGAAACGGAATCAACCCACATGATAAAGGAAGAAGACAACGCATCTGAAGGTCACATAATGAAAGAGGAGGACAGCACATCTGAAGCATCTCTCAACATTATTGCATAGTGACGTAAGCGCTTAGGTCATAGAGCACCAACAATGTAGCTGGTGCAAGATAATAAACAATGACGTAAGCAATGACGTCATAAGAAGGGTAAGGATGGGAATGTCCATCAGACCCAACCATTATAAATAGGTTGCTTAGGCAATTGTAGAAGGGATCAGACAATAGAAAGCAGGAGGCTAAGAGTACTCATATGCTAGGAGAGCAAGGAAGAAGCTGCCGAGGCGATTTTATAGTCTGAAGAAGAATTCCCTTAGGAAAAACCAATTCTAAACTCCCCTCTGGAGTTAGTATCTACAATCTCCCCTCTGGAGATAAAAACATATGTAAAATATTCTAAATAAAGGAAGTTTTTCTCCAGAAAGGTACGCCTTTATCCTAATCTCTTAGTTATGAATTATTTAGAAAGTTTAGAATTAACGGAAGAATCTGATTATTATAGATTATCTGCCTTATTAGATAATGAAAAACAGGCTGTTCTAAAAACAGAATTAAATCTCAAATCAAATGAAAATTTTAATAAACAAAATCTTTTAAAAGAAGTTTTTAATAGAAAAAATATAATATATTATGGAAAAATTCAACTTGAAGCCCCTATAAAAATAAAATCCGCCAATGGAGAACTTGAAATAGCTTTGATAAATGATGAAGAATTGAGTAAACAGATTGAGAAAATTAAGGATCAACAAAAAAGATCTAAAATTGGATGGATCCATATTAGTACTATACAAGTCCTAATCAAATCTACATATATGAAAGGAATTAATTCACCAATAAGCTTAGCAATCTGTGACAAAAGAATTACTGATGACCCAATAGATCAAATAATTGGAATTGTTCATGGAAACTTGGCAAACGTAAATGTTAAATTTAATGCTCATCTTGGATACGCTATACCTTTATCAACTGAAAACCTTGGAAGATCTATAAGTTTGGCTTATAAATTTCATAGAAAGAATCTAATGGAACAAGATGATGAACCATTTTCAATTACATATGCAATAAATTATGCTTTAACAAATAGCCATCATAGTATAATATTTAAAAATAGAGAAAGAATTTATGTTGATGATTTATTTCAGAAAATTGTAAAAACAGAAATACCAAAATATAAAGCTATTGAAAACCCAGTTCTATTATTAAAAGAACCATCAGAAAAATTAGTTTCATCAAATTTTCAAATAAGAGAATCTAAAATTAATAGCCCTTTAAGTTTATCTAAGTTAAAAATTAAAGAAGAAAATTCTGAAATAAAAGAACTAACAAAAAAGGTCAAAAAATTAAATGAAACCCTAAACACTAAATTATGACAATAAATAAAGAAGAAATATATGTAACTTATCAAGACAAGAAACAAGAGCTCTTTGAAAGAGAAAATCGTTTGAATTATTTACAGTTTTCTGAAATAAATCAAAGAGCATTTGAGGCCCTAAAAATAATCTATGACAAGTTGAAAAGAGAAGTTGAAGAGCTAGAAAAATTAATAGAATCTCTAAAAAATAGTGATGAATCGATGATAGAATTTGCAGAAATTTTAAAATAAATAATGAAGTATAAAAAGATTGAAAAATCAGAAAATAAAATAAAAAGAGAAAGGACGAGAAAATTAAAAAGTAAAATAAAGGAGTATAAAAGGAAATTAAATAATTTTCAGATTGAAATTGATGATCTTATAATAAAAAGGATAGAAATAAGAATAAATATAAACAAATTGGAATTAAACTTAAAAAATTTATAAATGCCTGAAAAACCATATTATGACTTAAAAGAATTAAAGTTGTTGAAAGAAAAAATGGAGAATGAAATTGAAAAATTAAACAGATATTTAGAAACAAGAGAAAGTGTAGAAATAAAAGAAGTTATTGAGGATTTGAGAAATTATATTAAAGAAAAAGACAAACAGATAAAAGATTTTATATACAATAATCCATGCAAAAAAGAATATTATAAACTAAAACAAGATTGAAAAGTTAAAAGATGGTCAATACTTTAGATTATGGATTTGCAAATTATTTTTTATCAAAATCCGAAAAAGAAATTAAAAGAAAAGTCAACGTTAAAAAATTGGTATCAGAGCCAAGTTAACGATTAAGAGTAACACTTTCTCTTTAAAGCAACACTTTTAGTGATACGCTTTTAAATCAATAACAACCACAAGATGAAAAACATATTTACAAAAAATTGAATTTGACAACTTTACTGGAGCATCACCTTAACATTTTCCAATTGGGAATGTAGATGTTGGTTGTAGACTTGTAGTTATCATAATAGAATCCGAAAAGAAAAATGTAAATTGCTGTTTAGGAGACCAAGAGCATGTTTGGAACATCAGAAAAAAAATGATAGTTTTTATATAAAGTTATTTATCGATAAAATAATCATATTTGAATAAAAAATTAAAAATAGATTAAAAATTTACAATCAAAGCTAATAATTCTAAACTAAAAAATAGTTCATAAGCAAAAATATTTTGAAAATTATAAACAAAATTAATCATGTTAGAATTTTACAAATATTTTTTAATTTTATAATGACTTGTAATTTAAAATATTTTTATAGTTTTTACAATATTTCTCAATCTTGGTCCACAGTTAATTTATTCACTGTAAATTTAAATTTTATTTAAAAATTTATTACTAGTTAATTTTATATCAATTTGTAATTATAAATATTTAAAAATAACTTTTTCTTTAACATTTCTAACACAATAAATAATTTTAAAACTATTGTTATTTGTTAGCTAAACTATTCAAGTAATCAATTGTCTTAAAAATAATAATTATTTATTGAAATATATTTTACTTATTTAGCTTTTCCAAACATACTCTAGGCAACTTATGAAAAAGGACGGAACATTGGCCAACAAGAAATTTGGAACGTGGAATGGCCGTATTCTATGAAAACGACAAGGGCGTAGACCTCCTATAACAACCTGCCCACCTGTTACTTCTCTTGTTCAACCTCGTTCCCAACCCAAAATGCCATCACCAACTTTACCACCCCAACGCACAACAATACCACAACACCCCCTCCGCTTTCTCTTTCTCTCTACTAACTCCAACAAGCAAGCAACTACACGTGCTTCTCACGTGCCAATCCTTTCTCTCTCCCTTCATCTCCTCTTCCTCAAACTCGTAAAAAAAAAAAGAAAAAAAAGCAACATCATCCTACATGGCACCAACATTATTTCCCTTTATCACTCTTTTTCCTGGGAGATGAGAAAAACTCATATTCGTAGTCCGTAGCAACCAAATAAGAGCAACTATGGCTTCTGACACTGTTCTTCCTTCCATGCCTCTAACCGTTGTTGGATACGTCACTAGTGCCACTCCAACTAAAGACACTCACTCGCAGCATCACAGCAGTGCCTTTCTCATAACGGTAACGGTCATCGCCATTGCGGTTACCGTCTTCTTCGCTCTCTACTTCCTCCTCCGTGATCTCAGCCGTTACTTCCGCCGTCAAGCTCATCAAATTAGCGTACGCACATCATCTGCGGTCTTCCCCTCCGGTGCTCGCAGCCGAGTATCACCAGAGATCGCTGCGCCTTCCACTGTTGACTCCCTCCCGCTGTTTACGTTCTCTTCTGTTACACGCCGCTCTTCCTCCGTCGTAGACGGTGGTGGAGGAGACTGCGCCGTTTGCCTCTCCAGATTCGAGCAACGCGACCTTCTTCGTCTCCTTCCTCTCTGCTGCCACGCGTTCCATGCCGAATGCATTGACGTCTGGCTCCGAACGAATCTCACCTGTCCGCTCTGCCGATCCGCAGTGTTTTCTTCGGAATCCGACGTTGGGAAGATTCTCCGGTCATCGTCATCTGCCGTCGGCGAAAGCTTCCGCCTCGAGATAGGTAGCATCAGTCTCCGTGGAACCACGTCATCCGCCGCCGAAGAATCGCGCATGAGGACATATTCGGTTGGCGAGTTCGATTACCTCGTTGACGAGGACGCTGAGATTTCTTACAGCCAGGCTCGCCGGAGAACCGATTCCGGCGAGAAAGATGATGCTGAGCCGGTGGAATCATCGGCACCGAGCTTGGCCAGCGAGGTAGGCAGCAGATGGAGCTGGAAGGATTATTATGATTTGGTTTCAGCTTCGTTTACGCCAACGGCGTCTTTTCGAAGCTCCGGAAGGTTCTTCACTGGGAGTAGCAGGCGAAACGACGTCGTTGCAATTGGTGATGATGAAAGGGAAGCCAACCGTTTTGGGGAAGAAATCAGCGAAGTCTTTCGATGGCTTTCAATGGCATAATATGTAGATAATGGCAATTATCGGGGATGATTTTAGCTTTTCACATTGATCTTAGAAGGTATTCTTCTTTTACTTTTTCCAGTCATATAGAGATATTCTTAGGAGTAGAAGAAAACATTTTAGTTGATCAAGGTTAATGTCCAAATTCGGTGAAATTCCAATACCTTTTATTCTGTTTGTTATTCCACTACTCATGACTGTGGAATGGACTCGTATACTATTGATTACCAGCCCCTTGTAAAAAAGTTTTCAAAAGCACTATTGTTTAATTTCTAGAATATATATTGTTATACATGTATTTAATTTTATTTTTAATATATATTTTATATTTTAATATATATTTTATACTAGTCACTAATTCTTAATTTTTAATGTATATTTAACATAATTAAGAAATTGTATCCCATTGCAGTTCAAAGAGGAGAAACAGTTATAGAGGGTTTTAATTTCTAGAATTTTAAATGGTGAAATTAAATGTCACACTACTACTTATTCGATGCAACAATTGTCATTGCATAATGTACCAAAGATACATGTTTTATGGGAAATATGATATTTTATCTCGTCGATTTAGTTTTACTTAACATTATTACTTTTAATTTGGAATCTAGATTTACTTGTCGGAAACGCGAGCTAAAAAGAAATGCTAAAGACCAAAAATCGTACGTGGCCAACTTTGGTAACAGAAGTTTTCAAGAAGATCAACTTAGATATTTGGTGGCGGTACAAATAACAAATAACTTTTCTATATGTATTTCATGCACAATTAATTAATATGGAGTAACCTGCATGGAGAATGAGAGAAATATAAAATGCTACAATTAATTTTACAAAAACCCAGAATGAATTTTGAAGATTTAACTTTTACTTTAGTTTCTAACCTTGATGAGTTACACTAAGTTAGTTCTTAACTTTTTAATGGTTACAATTTAGTTTTTATATTTAAAAAAATACACCAATATAATCTTTTATGTATTTTTTATTATTAAATGATATAACTCAATTTTTACTACGTTGGACATTTAAAACAACATTATAAGTATTTTGATGCTAAAGAAGACACTAAACAACATCGTTTAAGAATTTCAACAAAACTAAAACATTATATTCATCTCTTTTAATCACTATCTCTTCTCTTAAATTCTCAAACAATATTATTTAGAACATTTTTTAGTGTTCTTTTTAGCGCCAAAATGTGTATGAAGTTATTTTAATGTCTAACATAATAAGAGTTGAATCATATCAGTACGGTATTAAATTTTGGTGATAGAAAATATATACACGATGAATTATATTAATACACTTTTTTAAATATAAAAAATCAAATTGTAACAATTAAAAAATTATAGCTAAATTAGTACAACCCGCCAATCTCAAATACCAAAATTGAGCTCAACTTGAATTTTGAGTGGCATGCGTGATATATGCTCCTACAAGTATCTCTATTTGACATGTGAAGTTTCATATAATAACATCACTCAATTGATATTTGATAGTGTTTGAATGCATGTAGAGAGGGATGATAGTCGTTGCCCAAAGTGTCATTTTATTGATATTGATTACTGGAATTTGTTATCGTACCCTTTATATAAGAATACTAGTATAGCATATAGCCATATTGTGTAACAGATTTTCTGCAAATCAAAATGATATGGTTTTTGCGAATTTTTTTTGTATTAGTTCGAAATCTAATATCTAGAGCGAAATTCACTCTTTTTACAAGAATTAGTTTATTATGAATCAAAATCTTCCATCTTTATCATCACGAAGAAGCAAAGAATTTTTTTATACTTTTTCTCAAATGATGAACTAAGAAGTCAAAATAAAACTAACTTATGAAATTAAATGCTTCAATTACAAATAAACTTAAATAGAACATAAAAGTTGTCGCAAAGGTAAATGAAAGAAATTAAAGATGAACTTTGAATATAAAAATGACTAAAATTAAATTTGCAAGAAAGATAAACTCCATAAATATAAAGTGCAGAATTTAAGAAAGAAAGAACATAAGAACATGGAAGGAAACCTAGAAAAATTATAATTCGAAAACAAACTTAAAAAGTCTCTGGAGATGTGAGTGTGTATGAGTATGCTTCTACGAAGAATTTCTAACCCTGAAATCTTTAGTTATCCATCCTATTTATAAACATCTTCCACCAATTCTATAATGACATTTGTTAACCCGTTGATGATTCAATAAGATAATCGTTCCCGCCAAAACACTTCTGCAGTAACTGCCCCTTTGCCACGTTCACCATTCTATAAGGTCCACTTTGCCACCTGGTTGACTTCGTTCTTCAGTCGAAATATCATACTATCGTTTATCTATCTTGTTTCACCAATTAAACTTCCTCTTCAATCTTGATGTAAATTGAAAAACCTAACTTATCGACATATACACCAGTATGTGTCGAGTAATAAATTGCCCCCTTGAATAGACGATTCACTTTCACCCAAATTTGTGAAGAGGTTGATTCATTTCTTTCAACTCCTAGATTATTTAATACTAGTATTTCAATCATTCGTAACTGACACCTTGGTAACTGTTCATGTCCTGGGTCGAGCTGTACGACCCGGGATGACTGAAGACAAGTCGACCGACCTGTTCAGATAAGGATTACCCGACTTCTTTATAAAAGAGATCGGCCAAACCGCTACAGAGGCCCAAGAAGGCCCAAACAGAGGAACACGACCCAAATCTAAAGGCAGCCCAAAGCCTAGAAGGATAAGAGCGGTTCCTTAAAGATAAGAAGACTTCATTCAAAGATAAGATAAGATAACTATCTTATCTCAAGGGAAGATCATTCCACGCCATTATAAATACATTGGAGCACCCATGTATAACTCATACTCTGATTCTACTAAAAACCTGCTTAATACCCTTGCTAACTTAAGCATCGGAGTCCCTTGCAGGTACCACCACCCTCCAGTGATGAAGGATCAGCACTGCCACCAAGTCCAACAAGTCGGACACGGCGGCTCCGGCCACCATCATCAAGTCGGACACAACCGCACCGACCAGTACAGAAGATCTCGTTCGAGATCGACCTACAGTTTCAGGTAACCCTCAGAACATTGGCGCCGTTGCCGGGGAACCTGGAAGTCATCCCATCATCATGGCAAACAACCTTGAAAACGACCACAATTCTGATCTAGAGAACAGGACGCCACACAAGAATGCGGATGCCACACCAAAGGATACTAATGAGCGGATAATTTATACGCTTTTTGGCATTGTTTTTAGATAGTTTTTAGTAGGATCTAGCTACTTTTAGGGATGTTTTTATTAGTTTTTATGCAAAATTCACATTTCTGGACTTTACTATGAGTTTGAGCATTTTTCTGTGATTTCAGGTATTTTCTGGCTGAAATTGAGGGACCTGAGCAAAAATCTGATTCAGGCTGAAAAAGGACTGCTGATGCTGTTGGATTTTGACCTCCCTGCACTCGAAATGGATTTTCTGGAGCTACAGAACTTCACATGGCGCGCTCTCAACTGCATTGGAAAGTAGACATCCAGGGCTTTCCAGTAATATATAATAGTTCATACTTTATTTGAGTTTAGATGACGCAAACTAGCATTCAATGCCAGTTCCATGCTGAATTCTGAAGTAAAACGCCAGAAACACGTAACAAACCAGAGTTAAACGCCAAAAACACGTTACAACTTGGCATTTAACTCTAAGAGAAGCCTCTGCATGTGTAAAGCTCAAGCTCAGCCCAAGAACACACCAAAGTGGGCTCCGGAAGTAGATTTCTGCACTAAGACTTATTTTTGTAAACCCTAGTAACTAGTTTAGTATAAATAGATCTTTTTACTATTGTACTGGGGGTCCTTTTCCCTTATTTTCGATTTCATATGCCATTTTAGGGAGGCTGGTCATTCGGCCACGCCTGGACCATCACTTATGTATTTTCAACGGTGGAGTTTCTACACACCATAGATTAAGGTGTGGAGCTCTGCTGTACCTTGAGTTTTAATGCAAAGTACTACAGTTTTCTATTCAATTCGCACTTATTCTTGTTCTAAGATACCACTCGTACTTCAACCTGATGGATATGATGATCCGTGACACTCATCATTATCCGTCCTTATGAACGCGTGCCTGACAACCACTTCTGTTCTATAAGCGAGAGCTAGAGTGTGTATCTCTTGGATTCCTTAATCAGAATCTTCGTGGTATAAGCTAAAATTCATTGGCAGCATTCTTGAGGATCCGGAAAGTCTAAACCTTGTCTATGGTATTCCGAGTAGGATTCAGGGATTGAATGACTGTGACGAGCTTCAAACTCGTGAGTGTTGGGCGTAGTGACAGACGCAAAAGAATCACTGGATTCTATTCCGACATGATCGAGAACCGACATATGATTAGCCGTGCTGTGACAGAGCATTTGGACCATTTTCATTGAGAGGATGGGAAGTAACCATTGACAACGGTGACGCCCTACATACAGCTTGCCATAGAAAGGAGTAAGAATGATTGGATGAAAGCAGTAGGAAAGCAGAGATTCAGAAGGAACAAAGCATCTCCATACACTTATCTGAAATTTCCACCAATGATTTACATAAGTATCTCTATCTCTATTTTATGCTTTATTTATTTTCATATTTTAAAACCATTATAACCATTATTATCCGACTAACTGAGATTTACAAGATGACCATAGCTTGCTTCATACCAACAATCTCAGTGGGATCGACCCTTACTCACGTAAGGTATTACTTGGATGACCCAGTGCACTTGCTGGTTAGTTGTGCGAAGTTGTGACAAAGTGTGATTCACGTTTGAAAGCTCCAAGTCTTTGGCGCCATTGTTGATGATCACAATTTCGTGCACCAGATACTCCTCAAACGAACAAAGAAAAGAGTCCACCAAATGCAGAAATCCTAGAGGCTCTTCAGGCTCAACAAGAACACCTCAAACAGCTCGAAAAAGAGGCCAAGCATCAACGAGAAGCCAAGAATGAGCTCAGAAGGGAAACTAGGCAACGTAAAGAGTTGGAAGACAAGCTATTACAGCTTGAAGCAGATCTAAAAGCAAAGACTACTCAATCCAATCACGAGGATAATCCCCACAAGGATCAAGACCCATTCACCAAAGAGATTATGAAAGCCAAAGTCCTAAAGGACTTCAAAGCTCCCGACATGACCTCGTACGAAGGCATATCGGATCTAAGCCATCATCTCAGTTATTTCAGAAGCAGAATGTATCTCACCGATGCCTCGGATATAATTCGGTGCAAAGCCTTCCCAACTACCTTAACCAAAACGGCAATTAAATGGTTCGACAACCTGCCCCCAAGGTCCATCTCAAGCTTTGACGACTTAGCAAAAAAGTTCCTTACTAGATTCTCCATCCAGAAGGACAAAACCAAGCACGCCCCAAGTTTGTTAGGGATCAAATAAGGAGATCGGAAAAGTCTTCGCAACTACATGGAAAGATTCAACAAAGCATGTATGGACATACAAAGTCTGCCTACTGAAGCAACTATTATGGGCCTCATCAATGGCCTACGAGAGGGACCTTTTAGTCAATCCATATCAAAGAAGCACCCTACATCTTTGAATGAAGTGCAAGAATGAGCAGAAAAATACATCAACATGGAGGAAAACTCTCGACTAGGAGAGACCTCGAAACCTGGATCCTTTTACTCCTCCCGAGATAAGGATAAAGAGTCCAAGAAAAAAGAAGATCAGCATGGAGAGAAGATTAAGAAATACCACAATTACACCCCTCTCCGGGTGTCTCTTGTGGAAGTATACCGAGAAGTATGCCACACTGAAAAGATCCCACCACCTCGCCCACTTAAAAGCAAAAAGGGAGGAGGAAATCAGACGGAATACTGCGAATACCATCGAATCTATGGACATCCCACCAACGAGTGCTTCGACTCGAAGAATGTCATAGAAAAATTGGTAAGAGAAGGGAGACTAGATCGGTACCTAGCCAGTAAGACAGATGAACCCAGAAAAAGAAGAAGAGACGAAGAGGGCGGGCAAACAGAACGACCACCTCGTACCCCGGAGAGGCATGTTCACATGATACATGGAGGATTTGCGGGAGGAGGAATCTCCAAATCATCTCGAAAAAGACACCTCAAAGAAGTGTATCACGTAGAAGGAAAAGAAGAAGCACCCGACCTCCCTACTATTACTTTCACTAAAGAGGACGCAGCTGGCGTCATCTCGGGACATGACGATCCCATGGTCATCACTATCATATTGGCCAACGCTAACCTTTACCGCACACTGGTGGACTAGGGAAGCTCGGCTGACATCTTATTCAAAACTGCCTTCGACAAACTCGGCCTGGGAGAAAAAGAGCTCAAAGCATATCCAAACAAAAGATAATGACGACCTCTTCGCATGGAAGGCCGCAGACATGCCGGGCATAGACCCCAAGCTAATGTGCCACAAGCTAACAGTATATCCAGGATCTCGGCTAGTACAGCAGAGGCGTAGAAAGCTCGGACCAGAAAGATCCCAAGCTGTGGACGAATAGGTACAAGCTCTACTAGAGGCAGGATTCATCAGAGAAGTCAAGTACCCACTATGGCTAACCAATGTCGTCTTGGTGAAAAAGTCAAATGGGAAGTGGCGGATGTGCACTGATTACACCGACCTCAACAAAGCTTGCCCAAAAGATCCTTATCCACTCCCAAGTATCGACACTCTAGTGGACGCCTCCTCCAGATACAAGTATCTCTCATTTATGGACGCTTATTCAGGATACAAGCAAATCCCAATGTACCCACCTGATCAAGAAAAAACCTTATTCTTAACACCCAAGGCAAACTAATGCTACGTCGTCATGCCATTCGGACTAAAAAATGCAGGAGCTACCTACCAAAGGTTAATGAACAAAGTCTTTGCATATCACATTGGAAAACTAATGGAGGTATACGTAGACGATATGTTAGTAAAAACACAAACGAGGAATCATTACTGTCCGACCTCGCCCAAGTGTTCAATACCATAAGAAAGCATGACATACGACTTAACCCTGCGAAATGCACCTTCGCAGTAGAACTGGCAAATTCTTGGGATTCATCCTCACACAAAGAGGAATCGAAGCAAACCCGGACAAGTGCCAGGCCATACTCGACATGAAAAGCCTGACTTGTGTCAAAGAAGTGCAACAACTCAATGGGTGACTGGCAGCCTTATCCAGATTTCTAGCCAGATCAGCCATGAGATCTCTCCCCTTCTATGCTACGCTAAGGAAGGGAAAGAAGTTTGAATGGACGCCAAAGTGCGAGTTAGCCTTCCAGGATTTCAAAAGATTCCTGGGACAACCACCCATTCTTACCTGACCTTGGGAAGGAGAAACACTCATATTATACCTCGCATTGGGAAGCCGGGCAGTAGCTTCAGCACTAGTCAGAGAGGACAAAAGCAGACAACAACCTATATACTTCATCAGCAAAGTGCTATAAGGGTCCGAACTGAACTATTAAAAGATAGAGAAGTTCACCTATGCTCTCATATTAACCTCTCGGACTTCGCCCATACTTCCAGGCCCACACCATCAAGGTTCGGACCAACTAGCCCATAAAAGGTATTCTGCAGAAAATAGATTTAGCGGGGAGAATCCTACAGTGAACAGTCGAGTTATCCGAATTCGACCTCCAATATAAAGCTCGGACAGCGATCAAATCACAGTATCTAACTGACTTTATTGCAGAGTACACTGACACCCCGGAAATCCCTATAAAGTGGAATCTTTACGTGGACAGCTCTTCAAATAAAACTGGGAGCGGAGCAGGTGTGATAATAGAAAGTAATCAGGGAACCCAAATCGAACTCTCACTAAAGCTCGAATTCCCTGCTTCCAATAACCAGGCTGAGTATGAGGCGCTATTGGCTGGTTTGAAGCTGGCTAAAGAAGTCGGAGTCCAAAAACTTGTCATCTTTAGCGATTCATAGGTTGTCACCTCACAAATAGTAGGGGCCTACCAAGCCAAAGATCCTGCTATGAAAAAGTACCTAGACAAAACCAGGGAACAACTCGGGCAATTACAGGAATATGAAATCCAACATATACCTCAGGAACAGGATACTCGAGCTGACGCACTCTCAAAATTAGCCAGCACCAAACCAGGGGGCAATAATAGGAGCCTCATCCAAGAAATACTACAGAATCCGTCAATCTTGAATGAAGAAAAAATCCTAGCCATATCAGGCTAGGATCAAGGATGGATGACTCCCATAATCAACTACCTTAAATCAGAGATACTCCCTGCAGATAAGAAGGAGGCAAAGAGGTTAAAGCGGGAGGCACAATATTACACAATCATAAATGACACTCTATACAAGAGAGGAATTTCGACACCTCTACTAAAATGTGTACCGACCTCTAACACAAAAGAGGTCTTGGAAGAGATACACAGTGGCACTTGTGGGAACCATCTCGGAGCACGAGCCCTTGCCAAAAAAGTACTCCGAGCCGGATTCTTTTGGCCGACCTTACAAAAAGAAGCCACCGAGTACGTTAAGACGTGTCCACCATGTCAGAAACATGCCAACTTCCATGTCGCCCCACCAGAGGAGCTCATCAGCGTAACATCACCTTGGCCATTTGCAAAGTGGGGACTCGACCTTCTCGGGCCCTTCCCCCAAGGGTCGGGACAGGGTAAGTTCCTTATTGTAGGGGTAGATTATTTCACAAAATGGATAGAGGTAGAGCCCCTAGCCAATGCCACTGCCCAAAAAAGTCGGAAATTCCTATATAGGAACATTATCACGAGGTTTGGGGTTCCGTACTCCATCACCACAGACAATGGCACTCAGTTCACAGACGTAGGCTTTAGAAAATTGGTAGGCAACTTGAAGATAAAACACTAATTCACATTCGTGGAACACCCGCAGGCTAATGGACAAGCAGAAGCTGCCAATAAAGTCATACTAGCCGGGTTAAAACGGAGGCTGCAGGACGCAAAGGGAGCTTGGGCCAAAGAGCTCCCACAAGTCCTATGGGCATATCGGACAACTCCACACTCCACCACAAAGGAATCACCCTTTTGATTGGCTTATGGAATAGAGGCAATGATACCGGTAGAAGTTGAAGAAGGATCTCCCAGAACGATCCTCTATAGCGAAGAAGCTAACTCTTAGCTTTAAAGGGAAGAGCTCGACCTACTCTTAGAAGTCCAAGAAAGAGCTCGAATCAGAGAAGAAGCACTAAAACACCGCATGGCCTTAAGATATAATCAAAAGGTAGTACAGCGAAGCTTCGCCAACAACGACCTCATCCTAATCCAAAATGATATCAGAATAAGTCGATCTGGAGAGGGAAAGTTAGCAGCTAATTGGAAAGGACCGTACCGAATCATAGAGGTACTGAGAAAACGTTAATATAAAGTGTTCAAACTCAAGGGCCGAGAGCTACTGAGATCATGGCACGCCTGCAACCTAAGAAGGTATTATAGTTAAAAGGTAATAAAAGATCTTAGGACAAAGGTGCACTTTTTTTCCTAAAAAAGGTTTTTTAATGAGGCACCAAGCCAAGATCTACAAAATCACCTAGGGTAAGTACCCACATGTATATATTTCGCATATTTTCTATTTTGAATAAAGTTTTTCAGATTTCCTACAAAATCTCTTTATCAAGACGCATTAATCTGAAAATGCAAAATTTATCGCCCGATTATAAAGCTACAGATCGGCAAAAGTGAAAACCAAATTCACTGCCCGACGTGATCGACAAAGAATGAAAACCGAATTCATCAAAAATTGACCAAGCGAGGATCAAACTCTACAAAATCGGCAACGATGAAAAGCGATAAAAACATAATAATGCAAGAAGTTATAAAAAGCAATCCATGAATAGAGGCCTGACGAGGTCTGAAACAAAAATGGATTGCTAAGAAATAACTTGGAATGGACCGATGTAAAAGAAGTCGGACCAGATCAAAGCGACAAAAAGTTATAAAAAGTAATCCCTAAAAAGAGGCCTGGCCAGCCCTAAAAAGCGGATTACTAGAAATAACTTCCAAAGGGACCGACATGAAGAAGTCAGACTAAAGCTACGAAAAGTTATAAAAAGTAATCCGTAAAAAAGAGACCTGACAAGGTCCAAATAAAACGGATTACTAGAAATAACTTCCAAGGGGACCGACATGAAGAAGTCGGATCAAAGCTACAAAGACTTATAAAAGTAATCCTTAAAAAGAGACCGAACAAGGTCCAAAAAATGGATTACTAGAAATAACTTCGAAGGGACCGACACGAAGAAGTCGGCCCAAATCGATCAAAGCTACAAAGAGTTATAAAAGTAATCCATAAAAAGAGACCGAATAAGGTCCAAACAATAGATTACTAGAAATGACTTCGAAGGGACCGACACGAAGAAGTCGGCCCAAATTGATCAATGCGACAAAAAGTTATAAAATGTAATCCATAAAAAGAGATCGGACAAGGTCCAAAAAATGGATTACTAGAAATAACTTAGAAGGGACCGACATGAAGAAGTCGACCCAAGTCAAAACAAAGCTGTAGAATTATAAAAAATAAACTCGCAAAGACATCGATCGACAGGAGGTATGCGCAATAAGGGACCCCAAATCGGACCCAGAAAGCCATGACCTCAAATGTACAAATATAAAAGTACAAAGGCAATTGGAAGAGGTCAGAAGATAAGATTCTAACACCTCGAAGATTCCTGGAAAGTGCTCAAATGAGCAACCGACAAGCATACCTGATGAGCGGATAATTTATACGCTTTTTGGCATTATTTTTAGATAGTTTTTAGTATATTTTTATTAGTTTTTAAGCAAAATTCACATTTCTGGACTTTACTATGAGTTTGTGTGATTTTCTGTGATTTCAAGTATTTTCTGGCTGAAATTGAGGGATCTGAGCAAAAATCTGATTCAGAGGCTGAAAAAGGACTGCTGATGCTGTTGGATTCTGACCTCCCTGCACTCGAAATAAATTTTTTGGAGTTACAGAAACTCAAATGGCGCGCTCTTAATTGCATTGGAAAACATCCTGGGCTTTCCAGAAATATATAATAGTCCATATTTTTCTCGAGTTTTGACGACGCAAACTGGCGTTCAAATGCCAATTCATTGCCCTATTCTGGCGTTAAACGCCAGAAACAGGTTACAAGCTAGAGTTAAATGCCCAAAACAGGCTGCAAACTGACGTTTAACTCCAAGAAAAGTCTCTACACATGAAAGCTTCAATGCTCAGCCCAAGCACACGCCAAGTGGGCCCGGAAGTGGGTTTCTGCATCATTTACTTATTTCTGTAAACCCTAATAACTATTCTAGTATAAATAGGACATTTTACTATTGTATTAGACATGCTGGGATCTTTGATCAATTTTATGCTATCTTAGACATTGGGGGCTGGCCTCGCGGCCATGCCTGGGCCATCATTACTTATGTATTTTCAACAGTGGAGTTTCTACACACCATAGATTAAGGCGTGGAGCTCTACTGTTCCTCGAGTATTAATGCAATTACTACTATTTTCTATTCAATTCATGCTTATTCGTGTTCTAATATATCCATTCGCACATAAGAACATGATGAATGTGATGATTATGTGACACTCATCACCATTCTCAACTTATGAACACGTGCCTGACAAACACTTCCGTTCTACATGAAAACAAGCTTGAATGCATATCTCTTGGATTTTTGGTCCATGCGTTTGATTGCCTCTCCTGACAACAGAGCCTTCAATTCCTTGAGATCAGAGTCTTCGTGGTATAAGCTAGAATCAATTGGCAGCATTCTTGAGATCCGAAAAGTCTAAACCTTGTCTGTGGTATTCCGAGTAGGATTTGGGATGGGATGACTGTGACGAGCTTCAAACTCATGACCGTTGGGCGTAGTGACAGACGCAAAAGGATCACTGGATCCTATTCCAACACAAGTGAGAACCGATAGATGATTAGCCCTACGTAACCCGTAGCTGGACCATTTTCACTGAGAGGACGGGAGGTAGCCATTGACAACGGTGATACCCGAACATACAGCTTGCCATAGAGAGGAGTATGAAGGATTGGATGAAGGCAGTAGGAAAGCAGAGATTCAAAAGGGATAAAGCATCTCCATACGCTTATCTGAAATTCCCACCAATAAATTACATAAGTATCTCTATCTTTATTTTATTTTTACTTATCTTTTAATTATCAAAACTCCATAATCATTTGAATCTGCCTGACTTAGATTTACAAGATGACCATAGCTTACTTCAAGCCGACAATCTCCATGGGATCGACCCTTACTCACGTAAGGTTTATTACTTGGACGACCCAGTGCACTTGCTGGTTAGTTGTGCGAAGTTGTGAAAAAGAGTTGAGATTACAATTGTGCATACCAAGTTGTTGGCGCCATTGAGATCACAATTTCGTGCACCAATACCCCAAAGAAACAAGGTGGTTATAATAAACAGACTCAAGAGGCCGCTTGAAGCCGACCCCAAGAGCAAGAGAAACTATTTTTTATTTTTCAAAATAAGGTTGCTAAAAAAGCAACTAGAGTATCCAAAGTCAAGATCACAACTTACAAAATAAAGAGTTCAAAAGCCCACAAACACCGGGCTATACACAAATACATCAGAAAAATTATAGAGGATCCAAAGACTTCCCAGTAGTAGCATTTCGGGGAGAAGGAAGGCGAGTCTAAAGGGGTACTACATCTACCGTCCCATCATCCCGGTTCAGAATCTGGTCATCAGGATCAAACTCCGGCTGATCTACTTCAACTGCCGGAGTTGAGGAAGGCGGAATAACAGAGGCTTTGGCAGAGGAAACTGGAGGAGGGACGACATCATCATCATCATCATCATCAGGGTTATTAGGGATAATCTTACCAACTTTTACAATGTTGTCCAAGCTAAAAAGGGTAAGGTCGAGCTCAGGCGCAAGAACTTGAACCTGATCCTTCAAATTCTCATAAGCAGCATTCTCACTGCCTACAAGATGACCCTGGAGCTCAGCATAGTCAGCTCGGACAGACTCCAAACTCTCCCTAAGATCCACCATCTCCCCATAAGTTGTGACATAGCTGTCCTTATGCTTCAGCGCCATATCCTCAGCTAATTTCAGAGAAGCCGCCAGGGCAGTAGCCCGAGTCTTCTCACTGACGATTGGGATTTTTGACGGTTCAGAATTTCTCAAATGAATTCTCGTTGTAAAGTATAGTTTCTAAACCAACAATAATCCTTTCGTACAAAAAGTTGTTTGTCACTAGTACAATACCCTGAAATTTATAAACCGAAGTATTTAGACCTCGGGTCATTCTCCCTAGGACTTACAATAAAGTGTCTTGTTATTGGTTGTGAATTATTTTGGGGTTTTAGATGAGAAACATGAATAGTAAATGGTAAGAAAACTTTATTAACAAAATGGTCTTGGCAAGATTTGGTTGTCAAGGGTCTTCATCATTATCACTAGCCACAAGTATGGTAGTTGCAAGGATTAATCCCACTTAGTCATCCTTAAATCAATTAACAAAGGAAAGTCAAGTGAGTTATATCAATCCTAGTCCATAAGTCCTAGCTTTCCACTAATTGGATTAATGAAGGCTAGAGTTAATGGCTATCAACTAGCAATCAATTGGACACTAGTGACTCAAGAAATCCTAAGTTACCTTCTCAAGCCAAAACATAAAATCCTACTCTAACATCCTCTCAAGCATTTCATCAAACACTTGGAGGGTAATGAAAGAAAGCATTCTTATTTGTAAGAATAAAAGGAATCAACAACTAACAATTACAAAGAATTAACAAAACAACAATCAACAACATCACAATCACATGAATTACCTCAAATTGCATTATTAAAAGAAAACAAAAGAATAACACTAGATCCACAACAAAAATGAAGAATTGCAAGAATTAAAGTATATAACTAGAGAGAGAGAGAAGAGAAGAGTAAGAATTAACAAGTGAAAAGTAAATCAAAGCATGAATTAAACCTAGATCTAAGGAAGGAGATTAACCTAAACCTAATCCTAATTCTAGAGAGAAGTGAGAGCTTCTCTCTCTAGAAAACTAACTAAAATTCCTAAACTAAAACTAATGGTAACTAACATCTAACATGTCAAGTCCCTTTCAATCCTTGGCTCTTATATGCATTTTGGCACCAAAAATTGGGTTCAGAAACCCTTTCAAATCGCCAGGCACGTGTTGCATCAATGAGGTCATGTGCCATCATCGGCGCGTGCGCGCATGGTATGCGTGCGCGTCCTTGGCCTATTTCGCAATGTGCGCGCGAGCGCCTTGTGCGCGTACGCGTACATGGCCTGGATCAGCTCTTTTTGGCTTTTAGTGCTTCTCTCCACTTGTATGCTTCCTTCCTTGCTTCCTTTGATCCATGTCCAACCTATTTCAATCCTGTAATTACTAGCAAACGCATCAAGGCATCTTGTGGAATCAAAGAGAATTTTAGAATTCATCAAAATAGGGTTTAAAAAGCATGTTTTTACACTTAAGCACAATTACGGGAGAGATAACAAAACCATGCTAATTTATAGGCTAAATGTGACAAAAGGTTATCAAAATACTTTAAATTCAATACAAGATAAACCCTCAAATTGGGGTTTGTCAACCTCCCCACACTTAAGCCTTAGCATGTCCTCATGCTAAAATAAGAAGGAACTAAGGGTCATGACATTGAATGCAACTAAACTATATGGGTCCTATCTACATGCAACTATCTAAAGCAATTGGAAATACTTGGTTCAAACAAATCAATTCCCAAGAGACATGCGTAAGCACAAGAGCTAGGCATATAGGAACTAAGTCCAAACCACAATCGTATTGAATCATCAAAAAGAGTTCAACTTGCAAGAATATAGATAATATGGGTGAATACATGTGATTGAACTTTTGAACCCTCACCGGATGTGTATCCGCTCTATTCACTCAAGTGTTTGAGGGTTAATTCACTCAATTCTCTTCTAATCATGTTTTCCAAAATTTGATTTTCTTCTAACAATCAACATTTATTCAATGTATGCATACATTCATCATGAGGTCTTTCATTTGGGTTGTAATGGGGTTAGGATCAAGGTAGGATCATTTATGGTTAAGTGGACTAGGATTTGAATCTTTGATTAGCATAGACTTTCCCTCCTAACCTATTTAATGACCTATACAAATGCAAGCTATCCTAACTACCCATTCTTCATTTTTTCTTACATACTCATGCATTCTTATTTGATTCATAACACCTATGCATTGATTCCTTTTTATTGACTTCACTTTGGGGCATTTTGTCCCCTCTTTATTATATATACTTTTTTTTTTCTTTTTCATCATCATTCATTTTTTTTTCTTTATTTTTTTTTTCTTTTTTTTTCTTTTCTTTATATACTTTTTTTTTCTTTTTCTTCTTTCAAACTACATACAAGAACATCAATGCATAAGGTCTTTACATTTAATCAATACATGAATATGTACCCAATTCCTAAACATGAAAGTATACTACCCCTCTTATCCCATCCAATGTTCCCAAGCCTCACCAAACTTGAATAATAAACACTCTCACTAGCCTAGGCTAATCAAAGATCCAAACAAGGACTTTTTCATTGGTTTTCCGCCTTGGGCTTGTAATGTGCTAAATTGAGAATAAGTTGGTTGAACATAGGCTCAAATTGGCTAACAATGGAGAGTAAAAGGTTGGCTATTTGGGCAAGTGGGCTAATGAAGTAATGGCCTCAATCATATAAATGCATAAATACAAGAAATAAATGGACATATAGAATCAAGCAAATCAAGGATTACAATCATAGAAAGAGAACAATTTCACACAAGAATGGAAAATAAGTGGTTATAAAATGTAACCACATCAATAGGCTCAAGTCTCACAAGCTTGTGTTCTCAATTCAATACATGCTTCACAAAGTATGAAATTCAAGCAAGTTTCAAAAATTTTCTTTCAATCAATTGGGTTAATGCCCTATATTTAAACTTCTTGAAAAAAATCTCAATGTTTGACTAAGCATTGTTGTGATTGAAAAATTCAAAAATTTTCTTAGTTCACCCTTTCCTTTTTCACTCAAAATTGACTTTTCATGCAACAAGGGTACTAAACAATTCAAGCATAATTTCTAATCACAACCGCAAACTAAAACAAAGATAAGCAAAATGCATAAAGAAGAATCCAACTAAAAGTATGGAATCTATCATCCAAAACATCTAAAATATCCAAAAGCATCAAAATAACTGAAGTCCAAAATAAGCAATAAAAGTATCCCAAAGCAACTAAAAATGCATCAAAATATATACAAAGTGTGCAGAATAAGATAACTAGGCTGAAAAGTTCACCGGTTCCCAAATAATGCTACCGGTGCCCTCCCCACACTTAAAACCAAGCATCGTCCTCGATGCTAAACCGGAGGATCAGTGGGAGGTACAACGGCAGGCTCTGGCTCGGGCTGCGGAACCGGCTCCTCCTGAGTCTGTGGTGGCACTGTAGTGTCCGGGGCATCAGGCTGGGCTGGTGCCTCTGCCTCCTCCGGATGGTCCTGCTCATCGGAAGCCGGAGAATCGGGAAGCGGAGGTAGCTCAGCACCCAAAGAAATCAGTGCCTGGTCCATCCGATCTAACCGGCGTCGAACATGGCGTCGCTCTCGCTCCAAGAACCGGAAAAGACGCTGGACCAGGAGATAAGTAGGCTCAGGGGCAGCTGGAGGATCTGTAGATGATGATGGAGCTGCAGCAGTAGAGGATGATGGGGCAGCCGTAGGGGCAGAAGGTGAAGGCGTCCCCACGGTAGCTCTAGCCCGAGATCGGCGCCGAGCAAGTGGCTTCTCGTGCACCCAACCACCCCAGGGGATAGTAACCTCCCTGTCATCAGCATCAGGGGGTGGTGGTCGCACATCATCATCCAACCACGGAACATCTGCCAGGGCCGCCATACTCGTGACCAATGTAGGAAATGGAAGTAGGCCACGAATATGCGCCCGCCACATACACTGTCTGATCAGTCTAGGGAAAGAGACCTCCTTCCCCTCCATGACACACCCAATAAGTAGAAGCATCTCCATAGGAATCTCAGAGAAGTGGGTGGTGGGAAGGACATAGCAGGCAAAGATCATCTGCCAAGTCTTGGCCTCCCTAGTCAAGTGGGTAGGTGGATGGAATAGCAGGGGTAGAGTGTTTTCTCTTTCTTGAGGTAGTGGCTACGGCTTTGCCTTTGTCTGACATCCTGAGAAAAAAATATGATAGGATATATAAGACATTTAGCATTTAACAAAGAAAGCATGTTCAGGAGACAATTATCAAAGAACAATCATGATGTTGCAATGAATATGCCAAAGTGAACGAGTAAACCAAAAGAAATGACAAACTTCATTAAAATCAACAACTCATATTCAAAAGGCAATAGTATCATCATATGCTTTAAAAGAATTGTTAAAAATTGGTTAAAGGTGCATGGAAGTTAGTTGGTTAAAGAAATTAGTAAGTTAGAAAAGTAGATTAGTGATATGATGGTAATGATGCTTAATGAAGAGAGAAGTTGTGGTTCATGTTCACAATGAATAATGCTAATCCGGGAAGTCAATGAGAAACGGTATTTTGCCCAAAATTGGATTAAAACCAAAATAAACTAATTTCCTTGAAATTCGGGTAGCATTCCGGCTTAAAATTGGACGTTCCCGGATAGCAGAGTGTCGCAATAAGCATGGAAAACAAACAATCAATGAGGCAAAGGGACAGTGATGTAGCATTCAGGCAACATGAATTGCATAAAAATCAGTCCAAAAGTCAGCATGTAACATCCAAATAGCAGACAGCAAATAAGCATGAACGGAGCACTTATCAGGCCTAAAATCCTCTATCCAGCCCTAGCTACCTAACCGCAATTATTTCTAACTAATCTAATATGCAAAAATTGAATTTAACTGACTAACCTACAATTAGACTAACTAACATGCATGAACACTAAAAGGAAAAACAGAAAAAGAGAAAACAGAAGCGGAGCCGGAACCTGGGGGCAGAGAAACTGAATGTGGAAGAGGAATGGGGATTAGGGCAACAGAACCAGGGGTTGCGCCGCCGTAGACGGTGGCGGTGTAAGCTGCCGGCACGGTGGTTCTGCCGGAGGAATGAGGGACCGAGGGGGAACGAGACGTTGATGATGAAGCGGAGAACGAGAGAGGAATGAGCGGGCGGTGGTGAAAGAGGGAGAAGAGAAAGGGTTGGTGGGAACAGTGGCGGAGGTAGGTGGAGCTGCGGCGGCCGGCGCTGCTGCTGCGACGGACGTTGGAGGAGAGAAGAGGAAGAAGATGAAATGAGGAGGGGGAGAAGTGCGCTGCGGCGCAACGCTCTTCGCGTATTAGGGCTCCCATCTTTTGAATCGGCGCAAGCGCGCACCATGCGCGTCCGCGCCCATTGAGTAAACTAGAGATCTGCGCGTGCGCGTAAAGCGCGCCTGAACGTGGATGAGCAAAATGGGAAAGGACGCGTGCGCGTACAACACGCGCACGCGTGCATGGAGTTGGGCTATAGGCATAGAGTTGGCCCAACTCAGGCCTAACTCTCTGGAGAATGGCCTGGAAGTGGCGTTATCGGATCGGCGCGCACGCGGCATGTACGCGTCCGCGCGCATCGAGAGGAATGGAGATCCACGCGTGAGCGTGCAGTGCGCTCTAGCGTGGAATGGCAGAAGAGGTATGGGCGCGTGGGCGTAAAGTGCGCGCACGCGTATAGTTGATTGGGCCTGAGGCTTAGAGTGGGCTTGAGGCACGCCCAACTCTCGGGTCCGTGGCCTAGAGTGGTGGCAGCACGCATGGATGCGCGCGCGGCGAGTGCGCGCTCGCGTAAATTGTTAAGGTATGCATTGGCGCGTCGACGCGATGTGCGCGCTCGCGCATACCGAGTTGGGCCTGGGGCTTAAAGCTAGCCCAGAGCTGGCTTAACTCTCTGGAATGTGGCTCGAAATCTTGCGGCAGCAAATCGGCGCGGACGCGGCAAGTGTGCGTCCGCGTGAATATCCATGTTCTGAGAAACGGCGCGCACGCACGTAGTGCGCGTCCGTGTGGGTTGAGTTGGGCTCAAGGCATGATGTTTGCCCAAGGGAGGCCCAACTCTCGGGAGTGTTGGCTCGTGGGGCAGCCACGCAAGGACGCGTGCGCGTGCATGGTGCGCTCGCGTCCACCCCTTTCCCTCTTCTTCTTCTTCTTTTTTTTTTTTTTTTTTTTTTAAGCAAACAAATTGCTGGGTGCTCCCCTTAGTGTTCACAACTCTTATTCACTCAACTATCATACAGTTCACAAAAATACACTTTTGCTATTATTCATCTACTACTAAACACAACATGCATGTGACTAAGCTAACAATTATGTTGTACAAACAAATTGTATGAAACATCTATCTACAATGGTGACTCAAATCACTTATTAAGTAAATGTAAAAGATTGGAAATAGTTTACCATGGTGGGGTGTCTCCCACCTAGCACTTTTGGTTTAAGTCCTTAAGTTGGACATTTTGAGAAGCTCCTTGTCATGGTGGCTTATGCTTGTACTCATCCTTGAATCTCCAAGGATCTTTGCTTCTCAATTGGTTGACAGAATTTCCAACCATTTTCAGTAGGCTTGGGCAAAGTTCTACCCAAGATATGAGTTCCTCTAGTTGGTCTTCACATAGCGAGCCGGGATCCCATATCTTATTTTCACATCCATCCGTTAGTTGAGTTTCATGGTTTTGTCGGATGGGTGGATGGCATAAAGGTGATTGACACAAAGAATTCTCTTTATTCCACCAATGCTTCCTTCTAGATCCATACAGAGTGATCTTTGTCCCAACATCATCCCTATATCCTGAGGTCTTGACCTTAATGAGCTTAACACCTACTTTCCAACCACTACACAACTCATTCTTACTTTTAATTCCACAAAGAGTTCTAAGTTGACCATCATTTTCAATCAAACCATATTCAAGTGAGAAATTAAAGCTTAGAGATAGAGATGTTACCCACTTAAATGTTGTGTTGGATGGCAATTTGGGAAGGGAGACTTCCCCACACTTAGACAATGCAAGGTCTATCTCTTTGTGCTCTTCTTTGATTGTTTCCACCTCTTCATAGTTTTCTTCAATTTCAACCTCATCGTCTTTGTTACGTGGCTTGGTGTTATCTTCGAGAACTTCATCTTGTTTAATGAGAGGCGCTTCAATTTTGGATAGAAATTCATTGATGAATGAGTTCATCTCTTGATCAACCTCTTCATATTCTTCAATTTCAATATACACCATGCCATTTCCGTCTTCCTTGGGAGGTTGTGCACACTCTTCTATAATTTGAACTCCATGTCCAATGGGAGAGGATTCCATTGTAGAGAGAAATTCATCCATGATTGAATCCATCTCTTGATAAGTCCCTTCCAAGTCGTCAATGATGGCATGCCTTGGAGGTTGCGCGGCCTCCTCAACATCAATTTCAAGCTTCTTGGAAGAGTGCTCCATGATGCTACATTCCCGTGGACTTTCAACATCTCCTAAGTCTTCAACCACTTCTTCCCTTTCTTCAATGATCATAGGCTTCTCCAATTGTTCCAATACAAAATTTGATTCCTCCTTCTTCACCGGATTTTCCAATTTCTCCTTCATGCTTTGTTCTTCTCTTGACGTTCCACATGGGGTCACGGAAGTACCTTGAGTATTCAAGCATTGGTAGGCTAAGGTAGACACTACCTTGGTCAAGTTGGTCACAAACTCAAGTGTATCCCGCTTCATGGCCTCTTGTCCTTGAAGTAACAAAGTGAGAGAATCGTCTATTGGGGCTTGTGGTGGGTAGAAAGGTTCATCATTTTGGAGAGAGGATTCATAATAGGAAGGTGGTTCTTCTTGGTAAGGTTGTGGAGATTGTGTGTATTGAGGTGGTTCTTGGGGGTAATCTTGATAGGATTGTGGTGGTTCTAAAGGTTCTTGCTCATAATGGTCATAAGAGTATAGTATGGGGGTTTGGTCATATGATGGATATGGATCATAGGAAGGTGTTTGGTGTGGAAAGGCTTGTGAGAATGGTTGAGGTTCATGTTGAGGATAGGATTCATAGGCATATGATGGTGGTTGTTGAGTGTCACAAAAAGAGTCATCATAGCCATGAAATTGACATGCATTAGGATGGAAATTATACCTATAAATATCCGGGGGTTGTTGCCAATAGGAGTGATCACTTCCTTGAGGCTCCTCCCATCTTTGATGGTTCCATCCATGGTACATGTTGCCATGAAAGTCCACATTTCCTGCAACACAATTAGAGCCAAACTCATAGCCAAGGTGAGAATTCATAGTGAGAGAGCAAAGGAAAACTAACAAAAATTAAGAAACAAACAAAAGATAAACCTATTCACAATATTCACATATGTACAATAACCAATAACATAACACCATTGCAAATTCCCCGGCAACGGCGCCATTTTGACGATTGGGATTTTTGACGGTTCAGAATTTCTCAAATGAATTCTCGTTGTAAAGTATAGTTTCTAAACCAACAATAATCCTTTCGTACAAAAAGTTGTTTGTCACTAGTACAAACCCCTGAAATTTATAAACCGAAGTATTTAGACCTCGGGTCGTTCTCCCTAGGACTTACAATAAAGTGTCTTGTTATTGGTTGTGAATTATTTTGGGGTTTTAGATGAGAAACATGAATAGTAAATGGTAAGAAAACTTTATTAACAAAATGGTCTTGGCAAGATTTGGTTGTCAAGGGTCTTCATCATTATCACTAGCCACAAGTATGGTAGTTGCAAGGATTAATCCCACTTAGTCATCCTTAAATCAATTAACAAAGGAAAGTCAAGTGAGTTATATCAATCCTAGTCCATAAGTCCTAGCTTTCCACTAATTGGATTAATGAAGGCTAGAGTTAATGGCTATCAACTAGCAATCAATTGGACACTAGTGACTCAAGAAATCCTAAGTTACCTTCTCAAGCCAAAAACATAAAATCCTACTCTAACATCCTCTCAAGCATTTCATCAAACACTTGGAGGGTAATGAAAGAAAGCATTCTTATTTGTAAGAATAAAAGGAATCAACAACTAACAATTACAAAGAATTAACAAAACAACAATCAACAACATCACAATCACATGAATTACCTCAAATTGCATTATTAAAAGAAAACAAAAGAATAACACTAGATCCACAACAAAAATGAAGAATTGCAAGAATTAAAGTATATAACTAGAGAGAGAGAGAGAAGAGAAGAGTAAGAATTAACAAGTGAAAAGTAAATCAAAGCATGAATTAAACCTAGATCTAAGGAAGGAGATTAACCTAAACCTAATCCTAATTCTAGAGAGAAGTGAGAGCTTCTCTCTCTAGAAAACTAACTAAAATTCCTAAACTAAAACTAATGGTAACTAACATCTAACATGTCAAGTCCCTTTCAATCCTTGGCTCTTATATGCATTTTGGCACCAAAAATTGGGTTCAGAAACCCTCTCAAATCGCCAGGCACGTGTTGCATCAATGAGGTCATGTGCCATCATCGGCGCGTGCGCGCATGGTACGCGTGCGCGTCCTTGGCCTATTTCGCAATGTGCGCGCGAGCGCCTTGTGCGCGTACGCGTACATGGCCTGGATCAGCTCTTTTTGGCTTTTAGTGCTTCTCTCCACTTGTATGCTTCCTTCCTTGCTTCCTTTGATCCATGTCCAGCCTATTTCAATCCTGTAATTACTAGCAAACGCATCAAGGCATCTTGTGGAATCAAAGAGAATTTTAGAATTCATCAAAATAGGGTTTAAAAAGCATGTTTTTACACTTAAGCACAATTACGGGAGAGATAACAAAACCATGCTAATTTATAGGCTAAATGTGACAAAAGGTTATCAAAATACTTTAAATTCAATACAAGATAAACCCTCAAATTGGGGTTTGTCACTCACCCTCCAACTCTTTTTCCAATTTAGCCACTTTCACCTTGAGCTCTTCCTTTAAACCCTTGATCCGGTCAAACTCCGATTTGGCCTCCTCCATAAAAGTCTTTGTTGCATGAATGGGAAGATCTTGAGCAGTCCGGTATAGAGCCGCCCCCATATGCGCCATCTTAATGCCACTCCGAGTGATAAAATCTAAATGATGAAGAATGGATACATCATCAGTAGGCATGACACCATAAGGAGCAATTTGTTGATCAACAAAACCAACAGCATCAAAGTCGGGGGCATCCAAATTGAAAGGCTCGACAGTCCTCTGTCTTTTTGGGGGAGGGCCAACAATAAGAGAGGAAGTAGCAGCAGAGGTCTGGGGAGGATCAACTAAATGGACCTGAGGTGTTGGAATCACCCTCCTCAGTCCAGTAAAGATCGAGATCGGTTTCTTAGGAGGAACCTGAGAAGATCCCTCCCCTGCAGCCTTAGCCGAAATATTCTGGGCAGCAGTAGCCTTCCTCGCCTTCTTAAAGGCTTTCATGGAATCATTGGTCTTTGCCATCTCTGAAAATCAAACCAAAGAAAAGAAAAACAAGTTACAAATAGGAAGGAGAAAAAGAAAAAAACAAAGTAAAACAGAGCAAGAGGAAGTCGGTCATTACCCAACTCAGCTCGGACAAGAGAAGGGTCCCCCAGAAATCTCTTTGTATCGAGATGAGGAGGCTCCCCCCAAATGTCTTCCAACACATTCACAAAAGCCTGCTCGACCTCATTAAGCATCTCCCACGAGTATCGAGACACCACAACATTCTTTTGCCAACACAAGGGAAAGGCAGGTTCGTTGTTCAACTCTAAGAAAAAGGGTCAAACTCCCTCAACAGCTCGAACCTTAAAAAAGTAATTCTTAAAGTCCCTAAAAGACTCATCATACATGGAAAACACTTTATGACCTTGAGCAGACCGAAAGAAAACCCAAGAAGCTTTCTTTTTTAAAGAGATCCCAGGCTTAGTTAAATCAAAAAGATAAAGGAATATAGTTTGAAAAGGTTTAGCACCCAACTCTTGGCAAAGCAATTGAAAAATCTTGATAAAACCCCATGAGTTAGGATGAAGTTGGGATGAAGCTATATTACAAGACCACAATAAATCAGTCTCGAAAGAGGTAAAAGGTAGGATAATGTTTATCTGGCTAAAAAAGTAATCGTAAGCATAAAAGAAGGGACGTTCCCCCTGAGTTAAGGAAGGAAAGCAAATCCTCTCGTCAGAATCTGGCGCCACCAACTTATAGTTCTTCTCTTGATCCCTACTACTACAGATTTGGTGATGTTTTATAAGCTCTGCGCAGAACTCAAAATTAACAACGGAAACACACATCAGGACGAGGGAGTCCAGCCAGTCGGACATACCCTCGGGGACCTTGGAAGACGTCTCGATAATATTTTTGTGAGAAGACATGGTTAACTAGTCCTACAGTAAGAAAAAGAAAAATGGGGTTACTACCAATCAACTCAGGCAAATAAGGAAACAACTCGGACAATAAAAGCAAAACATCAAGTCTCAGATACAACAGTAAAAGGGAAACCCCAGGACTCACACAAAAGTCCAGGGGCACCCTTTGGAGGCACACAGGGCAGAAGCAATAGCAAAAGAAAACCCCAGGACACAACCCAAGGTCCAGGGGCATCCTTCAGAGGCAGCAACAGAATGAGGACTTAATCTATCTCAGCAAGAAATTTTTAACCTTATTTCAGATTACTGACACTACGAGAAAGAAAGTCACAAAAATAGAACTACTAAGCAAAGGGAACCGCCTACATCAAACAGATCAGAATCATCAAAGGCACAATCCTTTTTCAGAAGCAAGCAATTACGACCAGAAACAGTAATAACATGCAAAATCCTAAAAGCATCAAATCATTAGGAAATGCACAAAGGAGCACATGTAAATCAAAGGAACTCCAGAAAAACATGCATCACAACAACAATCAAGCACGACGATACGAAAAAGTTCAAGCTTTCCAAACACAAACTCCAAAACAAAATCAAAACTGTGTAATACAAGCCCAAAGAAGAACGACGAAAGAAGTGAAAGAAAGAGACAGAAGGGAAACCAACCTGCAAAAGGGAAGAGACAATAAGCACTGAGAAGCTGAAATAACAAACAGGGGCGAAAAACCCTCCTTTAAAGAACGAAGCTCCAGTAATCACCAAATAAACGCCGAAAAGGTTGAAGCTGCGTCGGACGATCACCTCCAAAAAAAAGCACGAAGACGTGAAAATTCCGAGCCAAGAGAACGAAGAAATCGCAGTAAAAACAGAAGACTAAGGGAATTATTGAGAAAATTCAAAATGAAACAAAGAGGGAAATAGTAAAAGGCAAAAGGTTTAATGAGTCTTTAAAACCCTTGCACGTTTCCAAAGTAAGAAGCGCAAAGAATGAAATGCGCACTGACATTAAAGAGGAGAGAGAAAAATGCTCCGCATTCAAACAGCTTTGCAAAAAGAGATCAACAATGCTCGAACTCAACTTTACCTAAAGGGGATAAAAGTCTAAAAGGACACGACCTCAAAGGAAAGATCGAGCTCGAGCAGGGGCACTGTTCATGCCCTGGGTCGAAGTGTACGACTCGGAATGACTGAAGACAAGTCGACTGACCTCTTCAGATCAGGATTACCCGACTTCTTTATAAAAGGGGTCGGCCAAACCGCTACAGAGGCCCAGGAAGGCCCAAACAAAGGAACACAACCCAAATCTAAAGGCAGCCCAAAGCCTATAAGGATAAGGGCGGTTCCTTAAAGATAAGAGGACTTCACTCAAAGATAAGATAAGATAACTATCTTATCTCAAGGGAAGATCATTCCACGCCATTATAAATACACTGGAGAACCCAGGTATAACTCATACTCTGATTCTACTAAAAACCTGCTTAATACCCTTGCTAACTTAAGCATCAGAGTCCCTTGCAGGTACCACCACCCTCCGGTGACGAAGGATCAGCACCGCCACCAAGTCCAACAAGTCAGACACGGCGGCTCCGGCTACCATCATCAAGTCGAACACAACCGCGCCGACAAATACAGAAGATCTCGTCTGAGATAGACCTACAGTTTCAGGTAACCCTCGGGGCAGTAACTGTTTCCATTTGTCACGTCTATTTATTGCGCGTCTCATCTTGCATGTCTTCTCATTATTTGCACCTCTTGTACCTTTAAAAAGAACGTTTCATCTCTCCTCTTATAAATATCTAATCTTAAAGTCTTCACAACTTTCGTATCTCTGAAAGAAAAAAGACAATTCATCTTTATCCCTTCTTCTCATCATTCAATCCTCAGGCAATAAGTTCTGCATTTCATCAACTTCACAACACCTCAATCTTAGGACTTCAGGTAATTTTTAGAACTCTTCCACTTTTTCATTTCCGTTTTTACTATTTATTCTTTCATTTTGGGGTCTAGTTTTCAAATATAATTCAAAATCAAATTTTAGGGTTTTTGTCTTAATAGTCTTATTCTTCATTTCCTTCCAATTTTGAATTTACCAATTGTTCATACCCTGGGTCGAGCTGTCCGACCCGGGATGTTCTACCGACAAAGCGACCGACCTCTTCAGGTCAGGACAATCCGACCTCTTCTCAAAGAGCTCGGCCAAACTACCAGGAAAGCCCAATAAAGGGTCCAAACAGAGGAACACGACCCGAATCCAAGGGCAGCCCAAGCCTATAGAGATAAAGACGGTTCCCTTAAAGATAAGATGGCCTCACTCGAAGATAAAGATAAGATAAGATAACTAACTTATCTTATCTAAGGAAGGTCTCTCTACACCATCATAAATACACTGGAGCACCCAGGTATAACTCATACTCTGATTCTACTCAATATCTGCTTAATACCCTTGCTAACTTAAGTATCGGAGTCCCTTACAGGTACCTCCCATCCTCCGGGGACGAAGGAATCAGCACCACCAAAAAGTCCAACAAATCGGATACAACCGTTCCGACCAGCACAGAAGATCTCATACGAGATCGACCTACAGTTTTAGGTAACCCTCGGAACATTGGCGCCGTTGCCGGGGAACCTGGAAGTCATCCCATCACCATGGCGAACGACCATGACAACGACCACACTTCAGATCTAGAGGATAGAACACCGCACAAAAACACGGACACCACACCAAAAGATACTTCCCAACTTAACAAGAAGAAGAACTCCTCAAACGAGGGAGCCATGGATGCACTTCAGGACCGATTAAAACAACTTGAAGAAGAAGCCCTACGTCAACGAGAGGCCGAGAAAGACCTACAAAGGGAAATAAGGCGACGCCGGGAATTGGAGAACAAACTCCTAAAACTTGAAGCCGATATCAAAACCAAAGCCAGCCGATCCCCTCCCGAAGATAGCTCGTGCAAGGAGCACGACCCATTCACTAAGGAGATCATGAATACTAAAATCCCAAAAGACTTTAAACTCCCAGATATGACCTTATACGACAATACTACAGATCCCGGCCATCATCTCAGCAATTTTAGAAGCAGAATGTACCTCACCGACGCCTCAGATGCAGTTCGTTGCAAAGCCTTTCCAACTACTTTGACAAAGACGGCAATTAGATGGTTCGACAACCTCCCTCCTAGGTCCATCTCAAGTTTCGACGACATGGCCAAGAAATTCCTGGCCAGATTCTCCATCCAAAAAGACAAGGCTAAACATGCTCCGAGCCTATTGGGAATCAGACAAGAAGAACGGGAAATCCTTCGCAACTACATGGAAAGATTCAACAAGACATGCTTGGACATACAGAACCTACCAACGGAGGCCACCATTATGGGCCTCATTAATGGCTTGCGAGAAGGGCCCTTTAGTCAATCCATATCGAAGAAATACCCCACATCTCTGAACGAGGTGCAGGAACGAGCGGAAAAGTACATCAACATGGAGGAAAACTCCCGATTAGGAGAGACCTCGAAAGCCAGATTCGGCTCCCGGGATAAAGACAAAGATTCCAGAAAGAAGGAAGATCGACATGGAGAGAAAATCAAAAAATACCACAATTACACCCCCCTCCGGGTATCCCTTGTGGATGTATATAGAGATATTTGCAACACGAAAAAAATACCACCAGCTCGGCCACTCAAAGGCAAAAAAGGAAGAGGAAACCGGGCTGAATATTGTGAATACCATCGGATCTGCGGGCACTCCACCAATGAGTGTTTTGATCTAAAAAATGTCATAGAAAAGCTAGTAAGAGAAGGAAAGCTAGATCGATATCTGGCTACCCGTGATGATGAGCAAAGAAAAAGAAGAAGAGCAGAAGATGTTAGACAAACCGCGTGATCATCTCGTACACCAGAAAGACATGTCCACATGATGCACGGCGGATTTTCCGGGGGAGGAATCTCCAAATTATCTCGCAAAAGACACCTCAAAGACATATATCATGTCGTAGGAAAGGAGGAAACACCCGACATCCCCGCGATTACTTTCACCAAGGAAGACGCTTCCGGCATCGCATCAGGACATGACGATCCCATCGTCATCACTATTATATTGGCAAACGCAAATCTTCACCACACACTAATAGACCAGGGGAGCTCCGCCGATATCTTATTCAAAAGTGCCTTTGACAAACTCGGCCTGGAAGAAAAAAAACACAAAGCATATCTGGATAGCCTGTTCGGACTAGGAGATACCCCGATACAACCGATGGGATACATCTTGCTACACACAACTTTTGGAAAAAGAAGTCAGTCAAGAACACTCAAAATCGACTACATCGTAGTCGATGTAAGTTCAGCCTACAATGCCCTAATAGGTCGGACAACGTTGAATCAACTCGGTACAATAGTCTCAACCCCACATCTATGCATGAAGTTTCCAACGGTAGGAGAGATAGCTGCGATAAAAACAGATCAGAAGATGGCGCGCTGCTGTTACAACGAAAGTCTAAGCCTCAGAGGCAGAGGAGAAGAGTTCCACACAATTAAGCTCGGTGGAGTTCAGAGGCGGGAAGAACTCCGCCCACAACCTAAAGGTGAAATAGAGAAAATCCAAATCGGGGACACCCCGGACCAAACGACTAATATCGGCACACTCCTGAAAGGAGACATAAAAGAATCACTCATACAGTTTCTACGAGACAACATCGACCTCTTTGTGTGGAAGGCCGCAGACATGCCAGGCATAGATCCCAAGTTAATGTGCCACAAGCTAGCAGTCTACCCAGGATCTCGGCCGGTACAACAGAGACGTAGAAAGCTAGGACCAGAACACTTTCAAGCTGTGGAAGAACAGGTACAAGCTCTACTGGAGGCAGGTTTCATAAGAGAAGTCAAATACCCACTATGGCTTGCTAACATCGTATTGGTGAAAAAGTCAAACGGGAAGTGGCGAATGTGCATTGACTATACCGACCTCAACAAAGCCTGCCCAAAAGATCCTTATCCACTCCCAAGCATCGACGCACTGGTAGATGCCTCCTCTGGATATAAATACCTCTCCTTTATAGACGCATATTCGAGATATAACCAAATCCCAATGTATCCACTCTACCAAGAAAAAACCTCATTCTTAACCCCAAAGGAAAATTACTGCTACATTGTCATTCCCTTTAGTCTTAAAAATGCGGGAGCCACTTACCAAAGATTAATGAACAAGGTTTTTTTGGATCACATCGGAAAAATCATGGAAGCCTACATGGACGACATGCTAGTAAAGACATAAAATGAAGAGACGTTATTATCCGACCTGACCCAAGTATTCGACACTATAAGACGACATGGCATGCGACTCAATCCCGCAAAATGTACCTTCGCAGTAGAAGCTGGTAAATTCTTGGGTTTTATGATCACACAGAGAGGAATCGAGGCAAACCCGGACAAATGCCGGGCCATACTCGACATGAAAGGTCCGACTTGTGTTAAAGAGGTACAACAACTCAATGGGAGATTAGCAGCCTTGTCCAGATTTCTAGCCGGATCGGCAATAAGATCTCTTCCCTTCTACGCTACTCTAAGAAAAGGAAAGAAGTTCGAATGGACAACGGAGTGCGAGCAGGCCTTCCAAGATTTCAAAAGGTTCCTGGGACAGCCACCTATCCTAACTCGGCCACAGGAAGGAGAACCATTCATATTATACCTCGCAGTAGGAAGTTGAGCGGCAGCCTCAGCACTAGTTCGAGAAGACGACAGCGGGAAACAACCCGTATACTTCATCAGCAAAGCATTACAAGGATCCGATCTGAATTATCAGAAAATAGAAAAATTTGCTTATGCTCTCATACTAACATCACGACGACTTCACCCATACTTTCAAGCCCACACCATTAAAGTTCAGACCAACCAGCCCATAAAAGGAATCTTATAGAAAATAGACTTAGCGGGCAGAATCTTGCAATGGGCATTCGAGTTGTCCGAATTCGATCTTCAATACGAAGCTCGGACGGCCATCAAATTGCAATATCTGGCTGACTTCATTACGGAATTCACGGACACACCGGAAATCCCCATAGAATGGAATCTCTATGTGGAGGTTCCTCAAATAAAACGGGAAGCGGCGCAGGTGTGATAATTGAAAGCGACCAGGGAACCAAAATCGAACTCTCCCTCAAATTCGGGTTCCCTGTCTCAAACAATCAAGCGGAATATGAGGCACTACTAGCTGGTTTGAAGCTGGCCAGGGAGGTTGGAGCTCAAAAACTTATCATCTTCAGTGACTCACAGGTAGTTACTTCACAAATAACAAGAAGCTACCAAGCCAAAGACCCCACTATGAAAAAGTACTTGGACAAAACCAAGGAACTGCTCGGACAACTCGGAGAATATGAGATCCGTCATATACCCCGAGAATAAAATACCCGAGCTGACGCACTCTCAAAACTAGCCAGCACCAAACTAGGGGGCAACAATAGAAGCCTCATCCAAGAAATTCTGCAAAATCCATCAATCTCAGAAGAAGAAAAAGTCATGACTATAACAGGACAGGATCAAGGATGGATGACTCCCATAATAAACTACCTCAAAACAGAAGCACTCCCTACAGAAGAAAAGAAGGCAAAGAGGTTAAAATGGGAGGCACAATATTACACTATCATCAATAATACTCTATACAAAAGAGGGATTTCAATACCACTACTAAAATGCGTACCGACTTCTAATACAAAGGAAGTCCTAAAAGAAATACACAGTGGCATTTGTGGCAATCACCTCGGAGCGCAGGCACTCGCCAAAAAAGTACTTCGGGCAGGATTTTATTGGCCAACTCTACAAAAAGAAGACATAAAATTTGTAAAGACATGTTCATCATGTCAGAAACATGCCAACTTTCACATCGCTCCGCCACAGGAACTCATCAGCGTGACCTCACCTTGGCCATTCGCAAAATAAGGACTCGATCTCCTCGGACCCTTACCTCAAGGATCGGGACAAGTCAAATTCCTCATAGTAGGAATAGACTACTTCACAAAATGGATTGAGGCAGAACCCCTAGCTAACGCCACTGCTCAAAGAAGTCAAAAATTCCTATATAGAAACATCGTCACAAGGTTTGGGGTTCCATACTCCATCACTACAGACAATGGTACTCAGTTCACAGATGCAGGCTTCAGAAAGCTAGCGGCCGACTTGAATATAAAACAACAATTCACCTCTGTTGAACACCCCCAAGCCAATGGACAAGCTGAAGCTGCCAACAAAGTCATATTAGCCGGGTTATAACGAAGATTACAAGATGCAAAGGGAGCCTGGGCTGAAGAGCTCCCACAAGTCCTATGGACATATCGGACGACTCCACATTCCACTACAAAGGAGTCACCTTTCCGATTAGCTTACGAAATGGAGGCAATGATCCCAGTGGAGGTCGAAGAAGGATCACCTAGAGTGATCCACTATAGCGAAAAAGTCAACTTCCAACTCCAAAGGGAAGAGCTCGACCTACTTCCGGAAATCCAAGAAAGAGCTCGGATAAGGGAAGAGGCGTTGAAACGACGGATGGCCTCCAGATACAACCAAAAGGTAATACAGCATGCCTTTGCTGAGGACGACCTCATCTTAATCCGAAACGACATCGGAACAACTCGACCTGAAGAAGGAAAGCTGGAAGCAAACTGGACAGGACCTTAAAGAGTCATAAAAGTGCTGGAAAGGGCTACTACAGGCTTTCCGAACTCGACGGGCGAGAGCTTCCCAGGTCATGGCACGCCTGCAACCTAAGAAGGTACTATAGCTAGGGATGATAAAGGACCTTGGACAAGGCGCACTCTTTTTTCTGAAAAGGTTTTTTAACGAGGCGCCAAGCCGAGACCAATAAATCACCCGACTTAGGAAATTAACCCCCGCATGTATATTTGCATTTTCTTTTAATAAAATCTGTTCAGATTTTCTACAAACGCTCAAGCCGTATTATTCTGAAACATTCATCGCCCGATTATAAAGCTACGAATCGACAGAAAGTGAAAATCAAATTCACTGCGCGATCACGATAAAGACCAAAGATGAAAACCAAATTCATTAAAAGGTCTGCCAAACGAGGGTTAAAACCCAAACTCTACAAAATCGGCAAAGATGAAAAATAGAAAGTAATCTATAGAAAGGACCTGACGAGGTCCTAATAAAATGGATTGCTATAAAATAACTTGAAGACTGGCCGACACAAAGAAGTCGAACCAGCCAAAACAACCCAAGTTATAAGTAAAGCCTTGGAAAGAGGTCTGGCCAACCCTATAAAAGAGGATTACTATAACTTAGAAGAGCCCGACATGATGAAGTCGGACTCCTACGAAAAAGTTACAAAGGTAATCCCTGAAAGAGACCTGAACAAGGTCCAAGAAAGAGGATTACCAAGTAACTCGACAGGGCCTGATATGGCGAAGTCGGCCCAAAAATCTAAAGTTACAAAGGTAACCCCTGAAAGAGACCTGAACAAGGTCCAAGAAAGAGGATTACCAAGTAACTCGACAGGGCCCGACATGGCGAAGTCGGCCCAAAAATATAAAGTTACAAAGGTAATCCCTGAAAGAGACCTGAACAAGGTCCAAGAAAGAGGATTACCAAGTAACTCGACAGGGACTGTAACCCCTGAAAGAGACCTGAACAAGGTCCAAGAAAGAGGATTACCAAGTAACTCGACAGGAACCAACATGGCAAAGTCGGCCCAAAAATATAAAATTACAAAGGTAATCCCTAAAAGAGACCTGACAAGGTCCAAGAAAGAGGATTACCAGGTAACTCAACAGGGACCGACATGACGAAGTCGGCGCAAAAATATAAAGTTATAAAGGTAATCCCTGAAAGAGACCTGAACAAGGTCCAAGAAAGAGGATTATCAAGTAACTCGACAGGGACCAACATGGCAAAGTTGGCCCAAAAATATAAAGTTACAAAGGTAATCCCTGAAAGAGACCTGAATAAGGTCCAAGAAAGAGGATTACCAAGTAACTCGACAAGGCCCGACATGACAAAGTCGGCCCAAAATATAAAGCTACAAAGGTAATCCCTGAAAGAGACCTGAATCAGGTCCAAGAAAGAGGATTACAAAGTAACTCGACGTGGCCCGATGAGACGAAGTGATGAGCGGATAATTTATACACTTTTTGGCATTATTTTTAGGTAATTTTTAGTAAGTTCAAGCTACTTTTCGAGATGTTTTCATTATTTTTTATGTTAAATTCACATTTCTGGACTTTACTAGGAGTTTGTATGTTTTTCTGTGATTTCAGGTAATTTCTGGCTGAAATTGAGGGACCTGAGCAAAACTCTGAAAAAAAGGCTAACAAAGGACTGCTGATGCTGTTGGAATCTGACCTCCCTGGACTCGAAATGGATTTTCTGAAGATACAGAACTCCAAATGGTGCGCTGTCAACGGCGTTGGAAAGTAGACATCCAGAGCTTTCCAGCAATATATAATAGTCCATACTTTATTCGGGAATTGACGATGTAAACTGGCGCTCAACGCCAGTTCCATGTTGCTGTCTGGAGTCAAACGCCAGAAACACGTCACGACCAGGAGTTGAACGCCCAAAACACGTTACAACTTGGCGTTCAACTCCAAGAGAAGCCTCAGCTTGTGGATAGATCAAGCTCAGCCCAAACAGACACCAAGTGGGCCCCGGAAGTGGATTTATGCATCAATTACTTACTCATGTAAACCCTAATAGCTAGTTTATTATAAATAGGACTTTTTACTAGTGTATTAGACATCTCTGGACGCCTAGTCCTTATACCATGGGGGCTGGCCATTCGGCCATGCCTAAACCTTTCACTTATGTATTTTCAACGGTGGAGTTTCTACACACCACAGATTAAGGGTGTGGAACTCTGCTGTACCTCAAGTTTTAATGCAATTACTACTATTTTCTATTCAATTCTCTTTATTCCTATTCTAAGATATTCATTGCAGTTCAACTTGATGAATGTGATGATCCGTGACACTCATCATCATTCTCACTTATGAATGCGCGTGATTGACAACCACTTCCGTTCTACCTTAGGCCAGGCGCATATCTCTTGGATTCCTTAATCAGAATCTTCGTGGTATAAGCTAGAATTGATGGCGGCATTCATGGGAATCTGGAAAGTCTAACCTTGTCTGTGGTATTCCGAGTAGGATTCCGGGATTGAATGACTGTGACAAGCTTCAAACTCCTGAAGGCTGGGCGTTAGTGACAGACGCAAAAGAATCAAGGGATTCTATTCCAACCTGATTGAGAACCGACAGATGATTAGCCGTGCTGTGACAGAGCATTTGGACCATTTTCACTGAGAGGATGGGATGTAGCCATTGACAACGGTGATGCCCTACATACAGCTTGCCATGGAAAGGAATTGTTCCGAGGGTTACCTGAAACTGTAGGTCGATCTCGGACGAGATCTTCTGTGCTGGTCGGAGCCGACGTGTCCGGCCGATGGGTAGCGGCCAGAGTTGGTGAGTCCGACTTGTTGGACTTTGTGACGGTGCTGATCCTTCGTCCCCGGAGGGTGGGGGGTACCTGCAAGGGACTCCGATGCTTAAGTTTGCAAGGGTATTAAGCAGGTATTGAGTAGAATCAGAGTATGAGTTATACCTGGGTGCTCCAGTGTATTTATAATGGTGAGATGTGGCCTCCTGCGGATAAGATAAGTTAGTTATCTTATCTTTATCTTTTATCTTTAAGTGAGGTCATCTTTATCTTTAAGGGAACCGCCCTTCTTTCTGTAGGCTTTGAGCCGCCTTAGGATTTGGGACGTGTTCCTCTACTTGGGCCCTTTGTTTGGGCTTTTCTGTGACTTGTCCGAGCTCTTTTGAGAAGAGGTCGGGTTGTCCTGACCTGAAGAGGTCGGTCGCTTTGTCTGTAGAATATCCCGGGTCGGACAGCTCGACCCGGGGTATGAACAGTGCCCCTGCTTGAGCTCGATTTTTCTGTTGAGGTCGAAAATTTTTTTTTTGACTTCGGTCCTTTCATGATGAAGCCGAACTCAAGCATTTTGTCGATTTCTTCTTTTTGTAGAATCTTTTGAATGTAGAACGTTTTCCTCTAAAGGCGCGCGTTTTTATATCAGCGTTTTGCTTTGGGAACGTGAAAGGGTTTAGTACCTTCATTAATTGGTATTAATTGCCCCGTTTTCTCCTGGCTTTTATTTTTGAATCTCTCAATCAAAAAACAGTTTCTCTTCTTTCATTTCCTCTCCGTAACTCCTCCCTTTACTTTCTCATTTTCTGTTTCTTTGCCCAGAGTTTTGTGACGTCTGTTCTGCTACTGCGTTTTTCGGAAGAGGGCTGATTCTACATTTTCTTCTTCTGTCTTTGCATTCTTCCACTTCGAGGGGGTGGCTTTGTTGCTTCTGTTCTTCTTCGAGGTTTTCTTCTATTCTCCAGGTTAGTCCTCTTTTCGTGTTTTCCTCGTTTATTTCTGATTTTGCGATGGAGTTTTCCTTTTGATCTTACTTTTGGAGAAAGTTTGGATCTTTCTGTTTTTACCGTGCTTGACTTGTTGCATGCTATGGGGTTTTTTCTTTTTCGGTGTGAATCTTTTTGTTTTGCTTGAATCTTTTTCTTTTGCATGTTGCCGCTGTTTCTGTTTGTGCCTTGGATGATGTTTTTTGCTTTGATTTTGAAAAGCTTGTGCTTTTGCTGTTTTTCCTTTGGTCTTTTTGGTGTTCTGATGAACTGTAGCAGTAGTGTTGGTAAACTGTAGGAGCAATGCTTTTCCTGATAAAACTGTAGAAAGGTGGATTTTCTGCATTTTTGCTTCCTTTGCTTTCTTTTCTGGATTTTATTCTGATGAGTGCCGAGATGTAGATTGTAGAAATGATTTTGAGGACCCTTCTTGTTTACTGCCTCCAAGGGATACTCCGAGACTTCTTCTCTTGAGTCTTCGGGTTTTTCCCTTTTTGGTTAATTCGTCCACTTGAGATGTTTTGACCCGTGTCCGAGATGTTTTTAAGTAATCCACTCTTCTTTTCTTTTTGTAGGATTTAGTTGGCCTCATGTCTTCCCGAAATAACGTTGTAGAGATGCCTTCCCAGGTTCCTGCGGGTATGGCTGATTGGGTGGACTCCATGGTTCTCCTGTGTGTCTCGCTGGCTGATTCTGAGTTTTGTGCTCAGCTTAGGCAGTTTCATAGTGTCTGTAGCAATTTTGGTGATGAGAAGAACTATGAACTTGTCCCTCCTTCTTCTGACGAGAGAGTCTGTTTTTCAACTCGGGTTGTTGATGGCCGCCCCTTCTTTTATGTTTATGACTTTTTCTTTGGTCCGCTGGGTATTACTCTTCCTTTTACTCAATTTGAAACCGACCTGTTATGGTCTTGTAATATTGCCCCTTCTCAATTTCACCCTAATTCCTGGGGTTTTATAAAGATTTTTCAATTGTTGTGCAATGGTTTTGGTATCCCTGCTTCCCAATCTCTCTTTTTCTATCTGTTTATTTTGACTAAGCCCGGAGTGGTAAAAAGGAAGGCAGCTTGGGTCTCCTTTCGCTCTACCCAAGGAAAGAAGGTCTTTCCATGTTTGACGAGTCATTCCGTGATTTTAAAAACTACTTTTTTCAAGGTCCGAGCTGTTGAAGGAGCTCGGCCCTTTTTTCTGGACGAAAATGATGAGCCTGCCTTTCCCCTGGAATGGCAAAAGGATGTGAGGGTCTCCAGGTACTCTTGGGACATGTTGGATGAGGCTGAGCGGGCCTTTGTGACTATTTTGGAAGAGCGCTGGGGTCAGCCTCCCCATCTTGATACAAAGAAATTTCTAACCAATCATTCTCTTCTTCAAACTGAACTGGGTATCTTTGTGTTTTCTTTGCTATCTGTTTATGTTTATTTGTAGCTGTATTTCCGACTTTGTTCGATTTGTAGCTTGACTTCTGTTTTATTTTGTAGAGGCAATGAAAAATAACGAATCCATGAAGGTTTTTAAGAGGGCGCAGAAGGCGACTGCTGCCAGGAATATTGCCGCCAAGGCGACTGGGGAGGGGTCCTCCCAAGTGCGCGAGAAGCCACCAGTGCCGAGTTCCCCCATAGTGAAGAAAGCGATTCCGACACCTCGGGTCCGCTTGGTGGATCCTCATCCTGCTTCTGCCGTTCCATCTGCTGCCCCTCCAAGTAAAAAACAAAAGACGGTTGAGCCCTTCGACCTTAATGCCCCTGACTTCAATGCCATCGAGTTCATAGATCAACAAATTGGGCCCTATGGTACCCTTTCGATGGACGATGTGTCCATCCTCCATCATTTGGAATTTATGGCCCGGAATCACGTGCAGATGGCATTTATGGCGGCCGCTATACACCGGACTGCTCAAAGTCTCCCTCTTCATGCCACCAAGGCATTTATGGAGGAGGCAAAGCAAGAGTTTGACCGGATGAAGGGGCTGAAGGAGGAGCTCGAATTAAAGGTGACCAAGTTAGAGAAGGATCTAGAGAATGAGAAGGCGAGTTCCCTTTCATTGGTGGCTTCTTTGAGGTTGGCTGAGGACACAGCTCTGATGCATAAAGATAGTTATGTTACAACTTATCGGGAGGTGATGCGTCTGAGGGAATAGTTGGACAGTGCTCGGGAGGATTATTCTGAGCTCCAAGGTCATCTCGTCGGCAGCGTGACTGCTGCTTACGAGAACTTGAAGGAGCAAGTTCGGGTCATTGCTCCCGAGGCCGATCTCACCCTTTTCAGTTTAGATAATGTTGTCAGAGATGGCAAGGTTGTCCCTGATGACGAGGGTGATGACGACGCTGATCCTCCTCCTGTGTCCTCTGCCAAAGTGTCGACTACCTCTGCTCCTCCGGTTGCACCTGATTCGGATTGCCAAGTTCTGAACTGGGAGGATGGAACTGTAGATGCCATGCCTATTTAGACTCGTCCTCCTTCTCCTTGTCCTGATGATGCTCCTGTTGTTTGCTGATCTTTTTCTGGATTCTCATGTTAGTTGGCCCGGCTTGTGGGCTTTTTAAAACTTTTTATTTATTTGCTGACGTTTTCTAGTTGTTTTGTCTTGGCAACCTTTTGAAAAACAAAAGTAGCTCGTTATCCTTTGATGGCCTTCGAGGCTTTAAAACTTTGTAGATCATATCAAGATATTTTCTTCTATTTTCTGAGAATGCTGGTCCTTGTAATTTGACCTTTTTGGATTGCCTCGTGCTTTGTAGCTTGGATCCTCTGTATTTGTGTGGATCCGACTTGTTTTTTCGTTTTTTGTAGGTATTTTTGATGTTTCCCCAACTGATTTCTTTGTGTTGATTCCCTTTATTTATGTAATCCTCTTTCCTGGACCTTCGTTAGACCTCTTTCGGGGATTACTTTTGTTCGACTTCATTTAGGTCGGTCTCTTCTGAGTTATATCTTTTCAGTAGCAGGAGTCCGACTTCGTTATGTCGGTCTCCTTTAAGTTATAGCGTAATCCTCTTTCTTAGATCTTTATCAGATCTCTTTCAGGGATTACTTGTGTAGCTTTTTAGTAGCAGGAGTCCGACTTCGTTATGTCGGTCTCCTTTAAGTGTAATCCTCTTTCTTGGATCTTTATCAGATCTCTTTCAGGGATTACTTGTGTAACTTTCAGTAGCAGGAGTCTGACTTCGTTATGTCGGTCTCCTTTAAGTTATTTTTCGTAGTCCTCCTTCTTGGATCTTTGTCAGATCTCTTTCAGGGACTACTTGTATAACTTTTTAGTTTTGGGCTGACTTTGTTATGTCAGGCTCTTCTAAGTTAAAGTAATCCTCTTTAATAGGGTTGGCCAGACCTCTTTCCAGGGTTTACTTATAACTTGGGTTGACTTGGTCCGACTTCTGAACGTCGGCCAGTCTTTTAAGTTATTATATTAGCTATCCGTAAGACCTCGTCAGGTTCTTTTTTTGGATTGCTTTCGATAACTTCTTACATTATTCTGTGTTCATCTTTGCCAATTTGTAGAAAATGGTTGGCGTCTTTAGATCGTCCTTTGGGTGAATCGCGTTTTCACTTTTATCGGACGATTGTCTTTATCGTGGTCGCGCAGTGAATTTGTTTTTCACTTTCCGCCGACCTGTTGCTTTATAATCGGACGATGAATACTTCAGATTAATACGTCTTGGAATCTTGTAGAATATCTAAATAAACTTTATTCAAAGAAAAAATGCAAATATATACATATGGGAATTCCCTTGTTCCTAGGTCTCTGGTGCACGAAATTGCAATAACACTTTTGCAATCCCGCACAACTAACCAGCAAGTGCACTGGGTCGTCCAAGTAATACCTTGCGTGAGCAAGGGTCGATCCCACGGAGATTGTCGGCTTGAAGCAAGCTATGGTTATCTTGTAAATCTTAGTCAGGAGATCAGAAATTATCAGGATTGATTGTAAAAAGTAAAAGAACATGAAATGGTTACTTGTTTTGCAGTAATGGAGAATAGGCTGAGGCTTTGGAGATGCTCCATCTTCCGAATCTCTGCTTTCCTACTGTCTTCTTCATCAAACACGCAAGTCTCCTTCCATGGCAAGCTCATGTAGGGTTTCACCGTTGTCAATGGCTACCTCCCATCCTCGCAGTGAAAGCTAATGCACATACTCTGTCACAGTACTGCCAATCACCGGTTTGGTTCCCTCCCCTACCGGAATAGAATCCCTCTTTTGCGTCTGTCACTAACGCCCAGTAGGTTACAGGTTTGAAGCACGTCACAGTCATTCAATCATTGAATCCTACTCAGAATACCACAGACAAGGTTTAGACCTTCCGGATTCTCTTGAATGCTACCATCAGGTCCTACCTATACCACGAAGATTCCGATTAAAGAACCCAAGAGATAACTACTCAATCTAAGATAGAACAGAGGTGGTTGTCAGGCACGTGTTCATAGTTGAGAATGATGATGATTGTCACGGATCATCACATTCATCCGGATTAAGAACAAGTGTTATCTTAGAATCGAAGCAAGCATGATTGAATAAGAAATAGTAGTAATTGCATTAATCCATCAAGACACAGCAGAGCTCCTCACCCCCAACCATGGGGTTTAGAGGCTCATACTGTGGAAAGAAACGTGTACAAAATGTTATGGGGTCATAAGGTCTACAGAGATGAGTAAATGACAGAAAAATCCACTTCCGGGCCCACTTGGTGTGTGCTTGGGCTGAGCAATGAAGGAATTTCGTGTAGAGACCTTTTCTGGAGTTAAACGCCAGCTTTCATGCCAGTTTGGGCGTTTAACTCCAATTTTTATGCCAGTTCCGACGTTTAACGCTGGAATTTCTGTAGGTGACTTTGAGCGCCGGTTTGGGCCATCAAATCTTGGGCAAAGTATGGACTATTATATATTGCTGGAAAGCCCAGAATGTCTACTTTCCAATTCCGTTGAGAGCGCGCCAATTGGGCTTCTGTAGCTCCAGAAAATCCACTTCGAGTGCAGGGAGGTCAGAATCCAACAGCATCTGTAGTCCTTTTCAGTCTCTGGATCAGATTTTTGCTTAGGACCCTCAATTTCAGTAAGAAAATACCTGAAATCACAGAAAAACACACAAACTCATAGTAAAGTCCAGAAAAGTGAATTTTAATTAAAAATTAATAAAAATATACTAAAAACTAACTAAAAGATACCAAAAACATACTAAAAACAATGCCAAAAAGCATACAAATTATCCGCTCATCACAACACCAAACTTAAATTGTTGCTTGTCCCCAAGCAACTGAAAATCAAAATAGGATAAAAAGAAGAGAATATACTATAGACTCCAAAATATCAAAGAAACATAGCTCCAATTAGATGAGCGGGACTAGTAGCTTTTTGCCTCCGAACAGTTTTGGCATCTCACTCTATCCTTTGAAGTTCAGAATGATTGGCATCTATAAGAACTCAGAACTCAGATATTGTTATTGATTCTCCTAGTTAAGTATATTGATTCTTGAACATAGCTAGTGTATGAGTCTTGGCTGTGGCCCAAAGCACTTTGTCTTCCAGTATTACCACCGGATACATACATGCCACAGACACATAATTGGGTGAACCTTCTTAGATTGTGACTCAGCTTTGCTAAAGTCCCCAATTAGAGGTGTCCAGGGTTCTTAAGCACACTCTTGTTGCCTTGAATCACAACTTTATTTCCTTCCTTTTCTTTCTTTTTCTTTTTCTTTCTCTTTTTTTTTCGAATTTTTTTTTTGTATTCACTGCTTTTTCTTGCTTCAAGAATCAAATTGATGATTTTTTTCAGATCCTCAATAACAGTTCTCTTTCTCCTTATTCTTTCAAGAGCCAATAATTTTAACATTCTCAAAGCAACAAATTCAAAAGACATATGCACTGTTCAAGCATTCATTCAGAAAACAAAAAGTATTGTCACCACATCAAACTAATTCAACTAGTTTCAGAGATAAATTTCCAAATCCTGTACTTCTTGTTCTTTTGTGATTAAAGCATTTTTCTTTTAAGAGAGGTGATGGATTCATAGGACATTCATAGCTTTAAGGCATAAACTTAAATTTTATTAATTATGAACTAAGAACAAGACTCAAATATAGATATAAGATGAAACTAAAAAAAATAAATAGAAAACAAAACAAAATAAAAAAAAAACGCAAACATAGGCTCCTAATGATAGAGGTTTTCACAGAGTTAGAACTCAACAACCTTGATTTTGAGAAGTGGATGCTCCCTTAGCTTGAGAGGAGAACTTTTGGCGTTTCATCTCTTGAATTTCACGCCCTTGCTTCTCTTGTTCCTTCCATTGTCTTCTTGGTGATTGGATGTTCTATGGGTATGAGTTCATCTTCTTCTATCTTCACCCCAGCCTCTTTACAGAGCAAGGAGATCAAGCTTGGATAAGCCAATTTGGCTTCAGTGGAATTCTTATTTGCAATTGTGTAGATCTCACAAGCAATCACATGATGCACCTCCACTTCTTTTCCAAGCATAATGCAATAAATCATCACTGCTCTCTTGATGGTGACCTCAGAACGGTTGCTAGTGGGCAATATGGAACGCCCAATAAAGTCTAGCCAACCTCTTGCAATTGGTTTGAGGTCTCCCCTCTTGAGTTGGTTTGGGACACCCTTAGAATTGGTTATCCACTTAGTTCCAGGGAGGCATATGTCCTCTAGAACTTGATCCAACCCCTTATCTACTCTCACCATCCTCCTATTAAAGGAATCAGGATCATCTTGCAGTTGAGGCAACTTGAAGATTTCTCTTATTTTGTCCAGATGAAAGTATATAACTTTCCCTCTGACCATGGTTCTGTAGGTATGGTAAGCGGTTCCAGTCATTCTCTGCTTATCTGTTAGCCACAGATTTGAGTAGAATTCCTGAACCATGTTCCTTCCAACCTTTGTTTCAGGATTGGTTAGAACTTCCCATCCTCTGTTTCGAATTTGCTCTTGGATCCCGGATATTCATCTTCTTTCAGATCAAATTTAACTTCCGGGATCACTGACCTCAGACCCATTATTTTATGATAATGGTCTTCATGTTCTTTGGTTAAGAACTTCTCTTCATTCCAAAGATTCTTTGGATTATTCTCTTTCTTGCCTCTTAAATTGGTTTGTTTTCCCTTAGGAGCCATGATATTGATGAATCTTGGCTTAGTGATCACGGAAAAGCACACCAAACTTAGAGGTTTGCTTGTCCTCAAGCAAAATAAAAGAGAGAAGAGAGGAGGAGGAAGAGAAAATTCGAATGGTGTGGTGGAATGAGGGAGCCAAACGTGTATTTATAAGGTGGGGAGGGGAGTTTTCGAAAAACAAGAGAGGGATTTGAAAAGATATGGAAAGAAATTGAGAAAAGGGTGAGTTTTTGAAGAAGATTTGGGATTAATTTGAAATAGATTTGAAGAATGGTTTTGATTTGTGAAGATTTGAAAGTGAATGATGAAGGGTTGAAGTGCATTTATGTAGAAGAGTATGGTTAAAAAGAGGAAAGTTTGAAAAAAATTGAGTTGAAAACAAAAATGTGGTCCCCCCACCTTTCTGGCGTTAAACGCCCAGAATGGCACCCATTCTGGCGTTTAACGCCCATTTGCTACCCTTTTTGGGCGTTTAACGCCCAGCCAGGTGCCCTGGCTGGCGTTAAACGCCAGAAATCCTTTATCACCGGGCGTTTTTCCAAAACGCCCAGGATGCTGCACACCTGGCGTTAAACGCCCAGAATGGTGCCCATTCTGGCGTTTAACGCCCAAAATGGTACCATTACTGGCGTTAAACGCCCAGAATGGTGCCCATTCTGGCGTTTAACGCCCAAAATGCCCCTTACTGGCGTTTTTTCGCCAGTAAGCTCATTTCTCTGCTTTTTGAGCTGAATCCTTCTGTAACTCTGTGAATTCCTTCATTTTTGATACTTGCCTTTGTAAGAACAATTCATACAACCTTCTAATGACTGGGTTGCCTCCCAGCAAGCGCTTCTTTACTGTCTTTAGCTGGACTTTCACTGAGAATCACTCAAGTCTCAGTTTTGAGCATTCCTGCTCAAAATTTCCTTCAAGATAGTGCTTGATTCTCTGTCCATTAACAATGAACTTCTTGTCAGAATCAATATCCTGAAGCTCAACATATCCATATGGTGATACTCCTGTAATCACATACGGACCCCTCCACCGGGATTTGAGTTTTCCTGGAAACAATTTGAGCCTGGAGTTGAAGAGCAGAACTTTTTGTCCTGGCTCAAAGACTCTGGTTGACAATCTCTTGTCATGCCACTTCTTTGCCTTTTCCTTATAAATTTTTGCATTTTCAAAGGCATTGAGTCTGAACTCTTCTAGCTCATTTAGCTGGAGCAGTCTTTTCTCACCAGCTAACTGTGCATCCATGTTTAGGAATCTGGTTGCCCAGTAGGCTTTGTGTTCCAGTTCCACAGGCAAATGACAGGCCTTCCCATACACCAATTGGTATGGAGATATTCCTATAGGAGTCTTGAATGCTGTTCTGTATGCCCACAGAGCATCATCCAAGCTCTTTGCCCAATCCTTTCTTCGGGCCATTACAGTCCGTTCTAGGATTCTTTTTAGCTCTCTGTTAGAGACTTCAGCTTGCCCATTTGTCTGTGGATGATACGGAGTTGCCACTTTATGGCTGATTCCATATCTAACCATAGCAGAGTATAGCTGTTTATTGCAGAAATGAGTGCCCCCATCACTGATTAGTACTCTGGGAACACCAAATCTGCTGAAAATGTTCTTCTGGAGGAATTTCAGTACAGTCTTGGTATCATTAGTGGGTGTAGCAATTGCTTCTACCCACTTAGATACATAGTCTACTGCCACCAGAATGTAAGTGTTTGAGTATGATGGTGGGAATGGTCCCATGAAATCAATTCCCCATACATCAAACAATTCTATCTCTAATATTCCTTGTTGAGGCATGGCATATCCGTGAGGCAGGTTACCAGCTCTTTGGCAACTGTCACAGTTACGCACAAACTCTCGGGAATCTTTATAGAGAGTAGGCCAGTAGAAGCCGCACTGGAGAACTTTAGTGGCTGTTCGCTCACTTCCAAAATGCCCTCCATACTGTGATCCATGGCAGTGCCATAGGATCCTTCGTGCTTCCTCTCTGGGTACACACCTGCGGATCACTCCGTCAGCACATCTCTTAAAGAGATATGGTTCATCCCAAAGGTAGTACTTGGCATCTGAAATTAGTTTCTTTCTCTGCACATAACTGTACTCTTTGGGTATGAACCTCACAGCTTTATAATTTGCAATGTCTGCAAACCATGGAGCTTCCTGAATGGCAAAGAGTTGCTCATCTGGGAAAGTCTCAGAGATCTCAGTAGAAGGGAGGGACGTCCCAGCTACTGGTTCTATCCGGGATAGATGATCAGCCACTTGGTTCTCTGTCCCTTTTCTGTCTCTTATTTCTATATCAAACTCTTGCAGAAGCAACACCCATCTTATAAGCCTGGGTTTTGAATCCTGCTTTGTGAGTAAGTATTTAAGAGCAGCATGGTCAGTGTACACAATCACCTTTGATCCCACTAAGTAGGATCTAAACTTGTCAATGGCATAGACCACTGCAAGTAATTCTTTTTCTGTGGTTGTGTAATTCTTCTGTGCATCATTTAGAACACGGCTAGCATAATAAATGACATGCAGAAGTTTGTTATGCCTCTGTCCCAACACTGCACCAATGGCATGATCACTGGCATCACACATTAATTCAAATGGTAATGCCCAATCTGGTGCAGAGATGACTGGTGCTGTGACCAGTTTAGCTTTCAGGGTCTCAAATGCCTGCAAACACTGTGTGTCAAACACAAATGGCGTGTCAGCAGCTAACAGGTTACTCAAAGGTTTAGCAATTTTCGAAAAATCCTTGATAAACCTTCTATAGAATCCTGCATGCCCCAGAAAGCTTCTGATTGCCTTAACATTGGCAGGTGGTGGTAATTTTTCAATTACCTCTACCTTTGCCTTATCCACCTCTATTCCCCTGCTTGAAATTTTGTGCCCAAGGACAATTCCTTCAGTCACCATAAAGTGACATTTCTCCCAGTTTAAAACCAGGTTAGTCTCTTGGCATCTTTTCAGGACAAGTGATAGGTGGTTAAGACAGGAGCTAAATGAGTCTCCATATACTGAAAAGTCATCCATGAAGACTTCCAGAAATTTCTCTACCATATCTGAGAAGATAGAGAGCATGCACCTTTGAAAGGTTGCAGGTGCATTGCACAGACCAAAAGGCATCCTTCTGTAGGCAAACACGCCAGAAGGGCAAGTAAATGCTGTTTTCTCTTGGTCCTGAGGATCTACTGCAATTTGGTTGTAGCCTGAATAGCCATCCAAAAAGCAGTAGTAGTCATGACCAGCTAGTCTTTCTAGCATTTGGTCTATGAATGGTAAAGGAAAATGATCCTTTCTGGTGGCTGTATTGAGTCTTCTGTAGTCAATACACATGCGCCACCCTGTGACTGTTCTTGTAGGAACCAGTTCATTTTTTTCATTATGAACCATTGTCATGCCTCCCTTTTTGGGAACAACTTGGACAGGGCTCACCCAGGGGCTATCAGAAATAGGATAAATAATCCCAGCCTCTAGTAATTTAGTGACCTCTTTCTGCACCACCTCCTTCATGGCAGGATTTAGCCTCCTCTGTGGTTGAACCACTGGTTTGGCATTATCCTCCAATAGGATCTTGTGCATGCATCTAGCTGGGCTAATGCCCTTGAGATCACTGATGGACCACCCAAGAGCTGTCTTGTGTGTCCTTAGCACTTTAATCAGTGCTTCCTCTTCCTGTGGATTTAAAGCTGAGCTTATAATCACTGGAAAAGTGTCACCCTCTCCCAGAAATGCATATTTCAGGGATGATGGTAGTGGTTTGAGTTCAGGCTTAGGAGGCTTATCCTCCTCCTGAGGAATTTTTGAAAATTCCTTTGCCTCCTCTGGCTCTTCCTGATCAGTTTGAGCATCTTTGAAGATGTCCTCAAGCTCTGATTCTAGGCTTTCAGCCACATTGATCTCTTCTACCAGAGAGTCAATAATGTCAGCGTCCATACTGTCCTCTGGTGTGTCTGGATGCTGCATAGCTTTTACAGCATTCAACTTGAACTCATCCTCATTGACTCTCAGGGTTACTTCCCCTTTTTGTACATCAATGAGAGTTCGTCCAGTTGCTAGGAAGGGTCTTCCTAGAATGAGAGTTGCACTCTTGTGCTCCTCCATTTCCAGCACCACAAAGTCAGTTGGAAAGGCAAATGGCCCAACCCTTACAATCATGTCCTCTATTATGCCTGATGGGTGTTTAATGGAGCCATCAGCAAGTTGGAGGCATATCCTGGTTGGTTTGACTTCTCCAATCAACCCAAGCTTTCTGATAGTGGATGCAGGTATTAGATTGATGCTTGCTCCAAGATCACACAAAGCTGTCTTGGTGCAAGTGCCTTCTAATGTGCATGGTATCAGAAAGCTTCCAGGATCTTGAAGCTTTTCTGGTAAGCTTTTTAGAATGACTGCACTGCATTCTTCAGTGAGAAACACTTTTTCAGTTTCTCTCCAATCCTTCTTATGACTTAAGATTTCCTTCATGAACTTAGCATAAGAAGGTATTTGCTCAAGTGCCTCTGCAAAAGGAATCTTTATTTCAAGAGTCCTTAAATAATCTGCAAAGCGGGCAAATTGCTTATCCTGTTCCGCCTTGCGGAGTTTCTGAGGATAAGGCATCTTGGCTTGATATTCTTCAACCTTAGATGCTGCAGGTTTATTCCTTACAGAAGTGGTTGAAGAAGCCTTGTTAGACGGATTACTGTCAGCACTCTCAGGTGTCTGATTCTCCCTTGGCGTTTGGACGCCAGGAATGGGTGGAAATTGGGCGTTTAACGCCAACTTTTCCCCCTTTTCTGGCGTTTGAACGCCAGAACTGGGCAAGGAATGGGCGTTTAACGCCAGCTTTCCTTCCCTTTCTGGCGTTTGAACGCCAATATTCCTCTCTGGGCTCTTACTGTCCTCAGAGGGATTTTGAACAGTGGGTTGGTTGTCCTCTGTCAATTGTTCCTTGTTTGGCTTTTTGCTCTTTTGAGCAGTGTTATTCAAGGTCTTCCCACTCCTCAATTGAACTGCTTGACACTCCTCTGTTATCTGTTTAGATATTTGCTGTTTTGCTTGATTCAACTGTAGTTCTATGCTTTTATTAGCAACTTTAGTTTCATGGAGCATCTCTTTAAATTCTGCTAACTGTTCTGTCATCAGGAGTAGTTGTTGATTAAGCTCCATTATCTGTTCTTGAGGATTAGAGTCAGTGACTACTGTCATGACTTCTTCTTCTGGAGAGAACTCATTGCTAGAGTACAGATATTGGTTTCTAGCAACAGTGTCTATAAGCTCTTGAGCTTCTTCAATTGTCTTCCTCATGTGTATAGATCCACCAGCTGAGTGGTCTAAAGACATCTGAGCTTTTTCTGTAAGCCCATAGTAGAAAATGTCTAACTGTACCCACTCTGAAAACATTTCAGAGGGACATTTTCTTAGCATACCTCTATACCTCTCCCAGGCATTATAAAGGGATTCATTATCCTCTTGTTTAAAGCCTTGGATGTCCAGCCTTAGCTGTGTCATCCTTTTTGGAGGGTAAAAATGATTCAGGAATTTGTCTGATAACTGTTTCCATGTCTTTATGCTTGCTGTAGGTTGGTTATTTAACCACCTTTTAGCTTGATCTTTTACAGCAAATGGAAACAGTAATAGTCTGTAGACATCCTGATCTACCTCTTTATCATGTACTGTGTCAGCAATTTGTAAGAATTGTGCCAGAAACTCAGTAGGTTCTTCCTGTGGAAGACCGGAATACTGGCAATTTTGCTGCACTATGATAATGAGTTGAGGATTTAGCTCAAAGCTGCTTGCTTTGATGGGAGGTATACAGATGCTACTCCCATATGCAGCTGTAATGGGGTTAGCATAAGACCCCAGAGTCCTCTTGGACTGATTAATTCCACTTAAGTCCATAATGGACAAAAGGGAAATGAGAATGATTGCAAAGAGATAAATTTTGTTTATTTTTATTTTATTTTTTTTTGAAATAACCGAAAAAAAATAAAATACAATAAAATAAAACAAAAGAAAAATAAAATAAAATTCGAAAATAAAAAAATAAAATAAGATCAAAGCAAATTGAGAACTGAATCAATTAGTGAAAAAAAAAGATTTTGAAAACAGCAATTAAGAAGATATGATTGAAAAATTTTTATGAAAAAGATTTGATTCTTAAAAGAGGAAAGAGAAAAACACAAAAAGACACCAAACTTAAAATTTTAGAAAATCAAACACTAATTTTTTTCGAAAATTTTAAAGGAAAAACACAAAGAGGACACCAAACTTAGAACTTTTATGAATCAAAACGGGACTAGGAACAAGAAAAATTCGAAAGTTAAGAGAAGAAAAACAAAAAGCATGCAATTGACACCAAACTTAGAATATGAAACTAGACTCAACTAAAAAAAAAAACTCTAAACCAACAAAAATAAAACAGTCCTAATCTAAGCAACAAGATAAGCCGTCAGTTGTCCAAACTCGAACAATCCCTGGCAACGGCGCCAAAAACTTGGTGCACGAAATTGCAATAACACTTTTGCAATCCCGCACAACTAACCAGCAAGTGCACTGGGTCGTCCAAGTAATACCTTGCGTGAGCAAGGGTCGATCCCACGGAGATTGTCGGCTTGAAGCAAGCTATGGTTATCTTGTAAATCTTAGTCAGGAGATCAGAAATTATCAGGATTGATTGTAAAAAGTAAAAGAACATGAAATGGTTACTTGTTTTGCAGTAATGGAGAATAGGCTGAGGCTTTGGAGATGCTCCATCTTCCGAATCTCTGCTTTCCTACTGTCTTCTTCATCAAACACGCAAGTCTCCTTCCATGGCAAGCTCATGTAGGGTTTCACCGTTGTCAATGGCTACCTCCCATCCTCGCAGTGAAAGCTAATGCACATACTCTGTCACAGTACTGCCAATCACCGGTTCGGTTCCCTCCCCTACCGGAATAGAATCCCTCTTTTGCGTCTGTCACTAACGCCCAGTAGGTTACAGGTTTGAAGCACGTCACAGTCATTCAATCATTGAATCCTACTCAGAATACCACAGACAAGGTTTAGACCTTCCGGATTCTCTTGAATGCTGCCATCAGGTCCTGCCTATACCACGAAGATTCCGATTAAAGAACCCAAGAGATAACTACTCAATCTAAGATAGAACAGAGGTGGTTGTCAGGCACGTGTTCATAGTTGAGAATGATGATGATTGTCACGGATCATCACATTCATCCGGATTAAGAACAAGTGTTATCTTAGAATCGAAGCAAGCATGATTGAATAAGAAACAGTAGTAATTGCATTAATCCATCAAGACACAGCAGAGCTCCTCACCCCCAACCATGGGGTTTAGAGGCTCATACTGTGGAAAGAAACGTGTACAAAATGTTATGGGGTCATAAGGTCTACAGAGATGAGTAAATGACAGAAAAATCCACTTCCGGGCCCACTTGGTGTGTGCTTGGGCTGAGCAATGAAGGAATTTCGTGTAGAGACCTTTTCTGGAGTTAAACGCCAGCTTTCATGCCAGTTTGGGCGTTTAACTCCAATTTTTATGCCAGTTCCGGCGTTTAACGCTGGAATTTCTGTAGGTGACTTTGAGCGCCGGTTTGGGCCATCAAATCTTGGGCAAAGTATGGACTATTATATATTGCTGGAAAGCCCAGGATGTCTACTTTCCAATGCCGTTGAGAGCGCGCCAATTGGGCTTCTGTAGCTCCAGAAAATCCACTTCGAGTGCAGGGAGGTCAGAATCCAACAGCATCTGTAGTCCTTTTCAGTCTCTGGATCAGATTTTTGCTCAGGACCCTCAATTTCAGTCAGAAAGTACCTGAAATCACAGAAAAACACACAAACTCATAGTAAAGTCCAGAAAAGTGAATTTTAATTAAAAATTAATAAAAATATACTAAAAACTAACTAAAAGATACCAAAAACATACTAAAAACAATGCCAAAAAGCATACAAATTATCCGCTCATCAGTCTCGACATGGTGCCTCATTAAAAAACCTTTTCAGGAAAAAGAGCGCATCCATTTAGTGAGATCCTTTACTTTTTCTAACTATAGTACCTTCTTAGGTTGCAAGCGTGCCATGATCGAGGAAGCTCCCGTCCATCAAGCTCGGACAGTCTGTAGTAGCCCTTCCCCAGTACTTCAATGACTCGGTAAGGTCCTTTCCAATTTGCTGCCAGCTTTCCTTCTCTGGGTCGAGTTGTTCCAATGTCATTTCTGATTAGGATGAGATCATTCTCTGCGAAACTTCTCGGTACTACCTTTTGATTATATCTGGAGGCCATTCGTCGCTTTAGAGCTTCTTCCCTGATCCGAGCTCTTTCTTGGATTTCGGGTAACAAGTCGAGCTCTTCTCTCTAAAGTTGGGAGTTTGCTTGTTCATTGTAGTGGACTACTCGGGGGAGATCCTTCTTCGATTTCTATTGGAGTCATTGCCTCTACTCCATATGCTAGTCGGAATGGTGATTCGTTTGTAGTAGAATGGGGTGTTGTTCGATATGCCCATAGGACTTGTGGTAGTTCCTCGGCCCAAGCTCCCTTTGCTTCTTGTAACCTCCGCTTTAATCCGGCCAATATGACTTTGTTGGCCGCTTCGGCTTGTCCATTGGCTTGGGGATGTTCGACAGAGGTGAACTGGTGTTTTATGTTCAAGTCGGCCACCCGTTTTCTGAAGCCTGCCTCTGTAAATTGGGTACCGTTGTCCGTGGTGATGGAGTATGGTACCCCGAATCTCGTAATAATGTTCCTATATAGGAATTTTCGACTTCTTTGAGCGGTGGCGTTGGCCAGGGGTTCTGCCTCGATCCATTTTGTGAAATAGTCTACTCCTACTATGAGGAATTTTACTTGTCCCGATCCCTGTGGGAAGGGTCCAAGTAGGTCGAGTCCCCATTTCGTAAATGGCCAGGGTGAGGTCACGCTGATGAGCTTTTCTGGTGGGGCAATGTGAAAGTTGGCATGCTTCTGGCATGGTGGACATGTCCTTACAAATTCTGTAGCCTCCTTTTGTAGAGTTGGCCAATAGAATCCCGCCCGGAGTACCTTTTTGGTGAGAGCTTGTGCTCCGAGATGATTTCCACAAATGCCATTGTGTACTTCCTCCAAGACTTCCTTTGTATTGGAAGTTGGTACGCATTTTAGTAAAGGTATTGATATCCCTCTTTTGTACAGCGTGTTGTTTATGATAGTGTAGTACTGTGCCTCCCTTTTCAACCTCTTTGCCTCTTTTTCATCTGTAGGGAGTTCTTCTGTTTTGAGGTAGTTTATTATGGGGGTCATCCATCCTTGATCCCGACCTATTATGGCTAGGATTCTTTCTTCTTCCGCTATTGACGGGTTTTGTAATACCTCCTGGATGAGGCTTCTGTTGTTGCCCCCTGGTTTGGTGCTGGCTAATTTCGAAAGGACGTCAACTCGGGCATTTTGCTCACGAGGTATGTGGTGGATCCTATATTCCCCGAGTTGTCCGAGCTGTTCTTTGGTTTTATCCAAATATTTTTTCATGATCGGATCTTTGGCTTGGTAGTTTCCTGTTATTTGTGAGGTGATGACTTGTGAGTCACTGTAGATGTTGAGTTTCCGGGCTCCAACCTCCCTAGCCAGCTTTAGACCAGCTAATAATGCCTCGTATTCTGCCTGGTTGTTTGAGGCCGGGAATCCGAATTTAAGGGAGAGCTCAAGTTGAGTTCCTTGGTTGCTCTCAATTATCACACCCGCAGCGCTTCCTGTTTTATTTGAGGATCCGTCTACGTATATGTTCCATTCTATGGGGATTTTTGGGATGTCTGTAAATTCTGCGATGAAGTCGGCCAGGTGTTGCAATTTGATCGCTGTACGCGCCTCGTATTGGAGGTCGAATTCGGACAACTCGATTGCCCATTGTAGGATTCTTCCTGCTAGATCTATTTTATGCAATATCCCTTTTATGGGTTGGTTGGTTCGAACTTTAATGGTATGCGCTTGGAAATATGGGCGAAGCCGTCGGGATGTGAGGATCAGAGCGTAGGCAAACTTTTCTATTTTCTGGTAGTTCAGCTCGGATCCCTGTTGATGACAAGTCATCATATACCCATTTTTCAAGCTAATTTCACTTGTTTTGTTAGCATTTATGCACTTTCTTGCATCCTAAGTAAGTGATTTGGAGTGAAAATGCATAACTTCTTTAAATCAAGCAACCACCATGAAATTAATGTTAAATCATAAGGTTTAAGCTAATTTTAATTGAATTTTAATTGATTTATAAGCCTTATGAATTTAGTGATACTTTGAGTGGTTGTTTTGGTTTATTGTAGGTGAAGAAAAGAAAAAAGGAGAAGCGTGGCCTAAGGAAGTGTGGCCCAAGGAGAAGAAAGTGTGGTCAAAGGAAGGAAAAGTGTGCCGCATGCAATGGGGGGAGGCAAGCATTGCCCTCCACAAGGGCACACTGCCCTCTAGGAGGGCAACATAAGGGAACAAAGCAAAGAAGGCAACTCTGCCCTGCCCACTACAAGGGCTGATGAGCGGATATTTTATACGCTTTTTGGGGGTAATTTCATGTAGATTTTAGTATGTTTTAATTAGTTTTTAATAGAATTTTATTAGTTTTTAAGCAAAAATCATATTTCTGGACTTTACTATGAGTGTGTGTATTTTTCTGTAATTTCAGGTATTTTCTGGCTGAAATTGAGGAAGCTGAGCAGAAATCTGACTTAGGCTAAAAAAGGACTGCAGATGCTGTTGGATCCTGACCTCCCTGCACTCGAAATGGATTTTCTGGAGCTACAGGAGTCCAATTGGCGCGCTCTCAACGGCGTTGGAAAGTAGACATTGAGGGCTTTCCAGCAATATATAATAGTCCATACTTTGCGCGAAGATGGACGACGTAACTTGGCGTTGAACGCCAAGTACATGCTACTGTCTGGAGTTAAACGCCAGAAAAACGTCATGATCCGGAGTTGAACGCCCAAAACACGTCATAACTTGGAGTTCAACTCCAAGAAAAGCCTCTACTCGTGGATAGCTTTAGTCTCAGCCCCAGCACACACCAAGTGGGCCCCAGAAGTGGATTTCTGCACCAATTATCTTAGTTTACTCATATTCTGTAAACCTAGGTTACTAGTTTACTATTTAAACAACTTTTAGAGAATTATTCTGTACCTCATGACATTTTCAGATCTGAATTACATACTTTTTGACGGCATGAGTCTCTAAACTCCATTGTTAGGGGTGAGGAGCTCTGCAGCGTCTCGATGAATTAATACAATTCCTTTGCTTTCCATTCAAACACGCTTGTTCTTATCTAAGATGTTCATTCGCGCTTAATTATGGAGAAGGTGATGATCCGTGACACTCATCACCTTCCCCAAACCATGAACGTGTGCCTGACAACCACCTCCGTTCTACATCAGACTGAATGAGTATCTCTTAGATTCATTACGCAGAATCTTCGTGGTATAAGCCGGATTGATGGCGGCATTCATGAGAATCCGGAAAGTCTAAACCTTGTCTGTGGTATTCCGAGTAGGATTCTGGGATTGAATGACTGTGACGAGCTTCAAACTCCTGAAGGCTGGGCGTTAGTGACAGACGCAAAAGAATCAATGGATTCTATTCCAACCTGATTGAGAACCGACAGATGATTAGCCGTGCTGTGACAGAGCATAGGAACGTTTTCACTGAGAGGATGGGAGGTAGCCATTGACAACAGTGACACCCTACATAGAGCTTGCCATGGAAGGGACTTTTCGTGTGTTGAAGGATTTCAAGGAAGAGTTGAAGTTCAGAGGACAAGGCATCTCCAAAACTCCAACATATTTCTCATTACTGCACAACAAGTAACGCTGTTATTGTCTTTTATTTTTCCAATCAAATCTAATAATTCCAACTTATAATTTTAATTAATATCCTGACTAAGAACAATAAAATAAACATAGCTTGCTTCAAACCAATAATCTCCGTGGGATCGACCCTTACTCACGTAAGGTATTACTTGGACGACCCAGTGCACTTGCTGGTTAGTTGTGCGGATTATAAATTCGTGCACCAAGTTTTTGGCGCCGTTGCCGGGGATTATTTGAGTTTGAACAACTAAAGGTTTATTTTATTTCTTAGATTAGGAACAATTTATTTTTATTTTTATTGTTATAGAGTCATTAAATCTTGATAGGATAGTTTCTTTTCAAAAATTTCTTTTCAAAATTTATTATTTTCTTCTTAATTAATTGCTAATTTTCGTGAGTTTAGTGTCTTGTTCTATGTTTGGTGTCAATTGCATATCTTATATTCTTCTTTAAAATTTTCGACTTGTGTTCTTTGTTCTTCATTGATCTTCAAGTTGTTCTTGTTTATTTTTCTTGTTTGATCTCAAGTTTTTCTTGTTTTGTGTCTTTTCTTGTTTTTCTTGTGCTTTTTCAAAACATTAACTTTCAAGAATTATACTTTTATCCATAAAAATAACACATCTTTAAAATACATTACATTTTTAGCTCAGTTGGTTATAGCGGGGATTTATGTTCTTAACAATTGGGCACTTTCTTTTTAAAATCCTTTTTCAAAAATAATTTTTCTTGATTTAATCTTGTGCCAAACTCTAAGTTTGGTGTTTTCTTGTTGATCTTTCTTTAATTTTCGAAAATTTGTCTTGGTTTTCTAAAAATTTTAAGTTTGGTGTTCTTTCTTTTGTTCTTGGTGTTCTTGTGAAACTTCAAGGTGTTCTTGAGTCTTTCTTGTGTTTTGATCTTAAAATTTTTAAGTTTGGTGTTCCTTGGTGTTTTCCCTCCAAAATTTTCGAAAATAAGGAACATTGGATCTAAAAATTTTAAATCTTGTGTCTTTTGCATATTTTTCTCTTTCATCATAAAATTCAAAATTTAAAAAAAAAATTTACTTCCTAACTAATTTTGAACTACATTTTTCGAAAATTTTATATAAAAATTCAATTTTCAATTTCAAAATATTTCCACTTTCTTTTATTTATTTCGTTTTTATTTTATTTTATAAAAATTAATTTTTATAAAATAAATAATATCAACATATATACCATCTCTTTTATTCCAACATGGAACTAAGTGGGAATGAACAGTCCAAGAGGACTCTGGGGTCATATGCTAACCCCACTACTGCTTCATATGGGAGTAGTATCTGTATACCCTCCATTGGAGTTAGTAGCTTTGAGTTGAATCCTCAGCTCATTATCATGGTGCAGCAAAACTGTCAATATTCTGGTCTTCCACATGAAGAACCTACAGAGTTTCTGGCACAATTTTTGCAAATTGCTGACACAGTACATGATAAGGAAGTGGATCAGGATGTCTACAGATTATTACTGTTTCCATTTGCTGTAAAAGATCAAGCTAAGAGGTGGTTAAATAACCAGCCTATGAACAGCATAAAAACATGGAAGCGACTGTCAGAAAAATTCCTGAATCACTATTTCCCTCCAAAACGGATGACACAGCTAAGGCTAAGCATCCAAGGCTTCAAACAAGGAGATAATGAATCTCTTTATGATGCCTGGGAGAGATACAGAGAGATGCTAAGAAAATGTCCCTCTGAAATGTTTTCAGAATGGGTGCAATTAGACATCTTCTACTATGGGCTTACAGAAAAAGCTCAGATTTCTCTAGACCACTCAGCTGGTGGATCTATACATATGAGAAAAACAATTGAAGAGGCTCAAGAGCTTATTGATACAGTTGCCAAAAATCAACATCTGTACCTAAGCAGTGAATCTTCCATGAAAGAAGAAGCTAAAACAGTAACTGCTGAACTCAGTCCGGTGGATCAGGCTAATGAATTCAATCAGCAATTAGACTTTCTAACTCAGCAGCTAGCCGAATTCAAGGAAATATTACAGGAAACAAGAATGGCTAACAGGAATATGGAAGTACAATTAAAGCAGACAGAAAAGCAATTGTCAAAACAAATAGCAGAAGAATGCCAAGCAGTTCAATTAAGGAGTGGGAAAACATTAAATACCTCACTTCAAAGCAGCAGGAAACCAAGAAATGAACAAGTGGATACTCAAAATCCCTCTGAGGACAGTCAGAGCCCAGAGAGGAATAAAGCTGGCGCTGAACGCCCAGACCATGCTCATTCCTGGCGTTCAACGCCAGAAACAAGCATGAATCCGGCGTTGAACGCCCAAAGGGAGCATGGTTCTGGCGTTTAAACGCCAGTAACAAACAAGGAAGTGGCATCCAACGCCACTCCAGCTCCCACCACTGGCATTCAATTGCCAGTGGGGAATCAGTCACATACAAGTGCTGATAACAACCCTTCTAAAAAGGCTTCCCAACCCACTTCTGTAGGTAATAAACCTGCAGCAACTAAGGTTGAGGAATACAAAGCCAAAATGCCTTATCCTCAAAAACTCCGCCAAGCGGAACAGGATAAGCAATTTGCCCGCTTTGCAGACTATCTCAGGACTCTTGAAATAAAGATTCCGTTTGCAGAAGCACTTGAGCAAATACCCTCTTATGCTAAGTTCATGAAAGAGATCTTAAGTCATAAGAAGGATTGGAGGGAAACTGAAAAAGTTTACCTCACTGAAGAATGCAGTGCAGTCATTCTGAAAAGCTTACCTGAGAAGCTTAAAGATCCTGGGAGCTTTATGATACCATGCACATTAGAGGACACTTGCACCAAGCAAGCTTTATGTGATCTTGGGGCAAGTATCAACCTAATACCTGCATCTACTATCAGAAAGCTTGGTTTAATTGAAGAAATCAAACCAACCAGAATATGTCTTCAACTTGCTGATGGCTCCATTAAATACCCATCAGGTGTGATTGAGGACATGATTGTCAAGGTTGGGCCATTTGCCTTTCCTACTGACTTTGTGGTGCTGGAAATGGAGGAGCACAAGAGTGCAACTCTCATTCTAGGAAGACCTTTCCTAGCAACTGGCCGAACCCTCATTGACGTCCAAAAAGGGGAAGTAACCTTGAGAGTCAATGAGGAGGAGTTCAAGTTGAATGTTGTCAAAGCCATGCAACATCCAGACACCCCAAATGACTGCATGAGTGTTGATATTATTGACTCTTTAGTAAGAGAGGTCAATATAACTGAGAGTCTCGAATCAGAGCTAGAGGACATCTTTAAAGACGTTTAGCCTGATCTGGAGGAGTCAGAGAAAATAGTAGAACCTCTGAAAATCCCTCAGGAAGAGGAGAAACCTCCTAAACCCGAGCTCAAACCATTACCACCTTCCCTAAAATATGCATTCTTGGGAGAAGGTGATACCTTTCCTGTAATCATAAGTTCTACCTTAGAGTCACAGGAAGAGGAAGCACTAATTCAAGTGCTAAGGACACACAAGACAGCTCTTGGGTGGTCCATCAGTGATCTTAAGGGCATTAGCCCAGCTAGATGCATGCACAATATCCTGCTGGAAGGTGACGCCAAGCCAGTGGTTCAACCACAAAGGCGGCTGAACCCAGCTATGAAGGAAGTAGTGCAGAAAGAGGTCACTAAATTACTAGAGGCTGGGATTATTTATCCTATTTCTGACAGCCCCTGGGTGAGCCCTGTCCATGTCATCCCTAAGAAAGGTGGCATGACAGTGGTTCATAATGAAAAAAATGAACTGGTTCCTACAAGAACAGTTACTGGGTGGCGTATGTATATTGATTACAGAAGGCTCAATACAGCTACCAGAAAGGATCATTTTCCTTTACCATTCATAGACCAGATGCTAGAAAGACTAGCAGGTCATGAGTACTACTGCTTTCTGGATGGATATTCAGGTTATAATCAAATTGCAGTAGATCCCCAGGATCAGGAGAAAACGGCATTCACATGCCCATCTGGAGTATTTGCATACAGAATGATGCCATTTGGCCTTTGCAATGCACCTGCAACCTTTCAGAGGTGCATGCTCTCAATTTTCTCTGATATGGTGGAAAAATTTCTGGAAGTCTTCATGGATGACTTTTCAGTGTTTGGAGACTCATTCAGCTCCTGTCTTAACCATTTAGCACTTGTTCTAAAGAGATGCCAAGAGACTAACCTGGTTTTAAACTGGGAAAAGTGTCACTTTATGGTGACTGAAGGAATTGTCCTTGGGCACAAAATCTCGAACAAGGGAATAGAGGTGGATCAAGCTAAAGTTGAAGTAATTGAAAAATTACCACCACCCACCAATGTTAAGGCAATCAGAAGCTTTTTGGGGCATGCAGGATTCTATAGGAGGTTCATAAAGGATTTTTCAAAAATCGCCAAACCTCTGAGCAACCTGCTAGCTGCTGACACGCCATTTATCTTTGATAAAGAGTGTCTGCAGGCATTTGAGACCCTGAAAGCTAAATTGGTCACAGCACCAATCATCTCTGCACCAAACTGGGCATTGCCATTTGAACTAATGTGTGATGCCAGTGACCATGCCATTGGTGCAGTGTCGGGACAAAGGCATGACAAGCTTCTGCACGTCATTTACTATGCCAGTCGTGTTCTAAATGACGCTCAGAAGAATTACACAACCACAGAAAAAGAGCTACTTGCAGTGGTTTACGCCATTGACAAATTCAGATCCTATTTAGTAGGATCAAAAGTGATTGTGTACACTGATCATGCTGCTCTTAAATATCTACTCACAAAGCAGGATTCAAAACCCAGACTTATAAGATGGGTGTTGCTTCTGCAAGAGTTTGATATAGAAATAAGAGACAGAAAGGGGACAGAGAATCAGGTAGCAGACCACCTGTCCCGAATAGAACCAGTAGAAGGGGCGTCCCTCCCTCTCACTGAGATCTCTGAAACCTTTCCGGATGAGCAACTCTTTGCTATCCAGGAAGTGCCATGGTTTGCAGACATTGCAAACTACAAGGCAGTGAGATTTATACCCAAAGAGTACAGTAGACAGCAAATAAAGAAGCTGATCACGGATGCAAAGTATTATCTTTGGGATGAGCCGTATCTCTTTAAGAAATGTGCAGACGGAGTAATCCGTAGATGTGTGCCTAAGGAAGAAGCATAGAAGATCCTATGGCACTGCCATGGATCACAGTATGGAGGACATTTTGGAAGTGAGCGAACAGCCACAAGAGTCCTCCAAAGTGGCTTCTACTGGCCTACTCTCTATAAAGACTCCCGAGTGTATGTACTTAATTGTGACAGTTGCCAAAGATCTGGCAATCTACCTCACAGTTACGCCATGCCTCAGCAAGGGATCTTGGAGATTGAGTTGTTTGATGTATGGGGCATTGACTTCATGGGACCCTTCCCACCATCATACTCAAACACTTATATTCTGGTGGCAGTGGATTATGTATCCAAGTGGGTGGAGGCTATTGCAACACCCACCAATGACTCTAAAATAGTGTTAAAATTCCTCCAGAAACACATTTTCAGCAGATTTGGCATCCCTAGAGTGTTAATCAGTGATGGGGGCACTCATTTTTGCAATAAACAGCTTTATTCTGCTCTGGTGCGTTATGGAGTTAGCCACAGGGTAGCTACTCCATATCACCCACAAACTAATGGGCAAGCTGAAGTCTCAAATAGAGAACACAAAAGAATCCTGGAACGGACTGTAATTAACCGTAGAAGGGATTGGGCAAGAAGCTTGGATGATGCCCTGTGGGCATACAGAACAGCATTCAAGACCCCTATAGGGACCTCTCCATACCAGCTTGTGTATGGAAAGGCATGTCACTTGCCAGTGGAACTGGAACACAAGGCCTATTGGGAAACCAGATTCCTAAACCTTGATGCCAAGTTAGCTGGAGAAAAACGATTGCTCCAGTTAAATGAGCTAGAGGAATTTAGACTCAATGCTTTCGAGAATGCAAAGATTTACAAAGAGAAAGCAAAAAGATGGCATGATAAGAAATTGTCATCCAGAGTCTTTGAGCCGGGGCAGAAAGTTCTGCTATTTAATTCTAGGCTCAAATTATTCCCCGGGAAATTAAAATTCCGGTGGAGAGGTCCATATGTCATTACAAGTGTATCACCATATGGATACGTAGAGCTTCAGGATAATGAAACCAACAAAAAGTTCATTGTTAATGGACAAAGAATTAAACATTATCTTGAAAGTAACTTCGAGCAAGAATGCTCGAAAATGAGACTAGATTAGAGCTCAGTGGTAGTCCAGCTAAAGACAATAAAGAAGCGCTTGCTGGGAGGCAACCCAGCCAATCACAAAATTTAATTTTATTCGTTTTGATTAATTAATTGAATTTTACAGGTATATGTCAAGGTATCTTCAAGGTAAAATAGCAATTGATTGGATTCACAGAGTTATATGGGAGTTTGGAAGCTCACTAGCGTGAAAAAGCCAGTAAGAAACATTTTGGGCGTTGAACGCCCAAAAGAAGCACCCACTGGGCGTTCAACGCCAGTAAGGGTAGCCATCTGGGCGTTAAACGCCAGAAAGGAGCATCTTCTGGGCGTTAAACGCCAGAAAGAAGCACCTTCTGGGCGTTTAACGCCAGATTGACAGCATCCTGGGCGTTCAGAAAAACGCCCAGTGACAAAGGACTTCCTGGCGTTCAACGCCAGAAAGATGCATCAGCTGGGCGTTGAACGCCCAGGAGAAGCAACATTTGGGCGTTAAACGCCCAAACCATGTAGCAGTTGGGCGTTTAACGCCAGGATGGTGGGGAGGAGGTAAAAATTCGTTTCTCTTTACAAATTTTCTTTTTTTTTATGTTTCAATTCATGATTTCTTGCATAAACATATTTCAAATTATCATCCCTCAAATCAAATTAGTGTTCTAAAAATCCTAATTTCTAAAATCCCTTTTTCAAAAATATCAAATGTATCTTAATCCATAAAAACAAATTATTTTTCAATCCAATCCAACTCTTTTAAAGTTTGTTTTCAAAACTCAATTACCTCTTTAAAAATCTTTTTCAAAATTTAAAATTCAAATCTATCTTTTTAATTATTATTATTCATATCTTTCTCTTTTTAAACTATATCTTTTTCTTATCATATCTATCTTTTATAAATCATATCTTCTATCTTATCCTTTTCTTATTTTCGAAATTTCCCCCCTCCCCATATATTGAGTTCGGCCCCCCACTCATCATCACCTTGCCACACTTGCTCTCTTCCTATCCCTCTCCTTTCTTCTCTTTTGCTTGAGGACAAGCAAAGCTCTAAGTTTGGTGTGGTTATCCGTGATCACAAAAAACATACTCATTAAGATCATGGCCCCTAAAGGAAAACAACCCACCCCAAGGGGCAAGAAAGAGAGTGCTCCAAAGCCACTTTGGAATCAAGGGAAGTTCTTAACTAAAGAACATTCAGATCATTACTACAAAATAATGAGTCACAGATCAGTGATCCTGGAAGTCAAATTTGATCTGAAAGAAGATGAATATCAAGAGATTCAAGAGCAAATTCGAATCAGAAATTGGGAAATTCTGACCAATCCTGAAACGAAAGTGGGAAGAAACATGGTTCAGGAGTTCTATACTAATTTATGGCAGACAGACAGGCAGAGAATAATTGGAGCTGCTCTCTATGACCATCGGACCTTAGTCAGAGGAAAGATTGTTCATACTCATCCAGACAAGATCAGGGAGATATTCAAGATTCCTCAACTGAAAGATGACCCAGACTCCTTTAACAGGAGAATGATGAGGGTAAACAAAGGTCTAGACAAGATTCTAGAGGATATATGCATCCCTGAAGCCAGGTGGACTACCAGCACCACTGGCACCCCAATTCAACTCAAAAGAGAAGATCTAAAACCAGTAGCCAGAGGCTGGCTGGATTTCATTGGGCGTTCCATATTGCCCACCAGCAACCGTTCTGAAGTTACCATCAAAAGAGCTGTCATGATTCACTGCATCATGTTGGGAAAAGAGGTAGAAGTCCATCAACTGATCTCATGTGAGCTATACAAAATAGCAAACAGGAATTCCAAGGACGCCAAATTGGCCTATCCAAGCTTAATTTCTATGCTCTGCAAAGATGCCGGAGTGAAGATGGGAATAACAGAGTATATTCCAGTTGAGAGGCCAATCACTGGAATATCAATGGTCAGACAACAGCAACAAGATGATTCAGCCAAGAGGAGAGCACAGGAAGCCCTCCCAGAACTGCCTCAATTCGAATATTGGGAACATCTTGAGGCTTCTATTTCCAGATTGCAAGAAGCTATGGACCAAATAAAGGAAGAACAGAACAATCAAACTAGCATGCTTTGCAAACTGCTTAAGGAACAGGAAGAGCAAGGGCGTGATCTAAGGGAGCTAAAGCGCCAAAAATTAATCCTTGAAAAGCACCCACAGATTAGAGGAACATCTACTCCTCAAAACAACAGGTTGCTGAGTTCCAATTTTTCTGCTTTAACTTAGTGATAGTAGTATTATAGAAATTTACCTTAGGAGATATTTAGTAGTAGTAATTAGTATGTCTATTTTGATTTTATTTCCAATTAAGCTATAATTTATTTTTCTCATCATCATCAGGCATGAATAAAGTAGTAGATTTTTTTAGAATAAAGAAGTAATCTATATTATTCGAGTTCTTAATAATAAAGATTATAATTAATTAGGTGTGGTGGCAATACTTTTTGTTCTCTGAATGAATGCTTGAACAGTGCATAACTTGTACTTTGAATTTGATGAATATTGGCTCCTGAAAGAATGAGGAACACGAAAAATATTATTGATGATCTGAAAAATCATGAAATTGATTCTTGAAGCAAGAAAAAGCAGTCAAAAAAAAAAGAAGGAGCAATAGAAAAAGCCACGAGCCCTTAAAACCAAAAGGCAAGGGTAAAAAGGATCCAAGACTTTGAGCATCAATGGATAGGAGGGCCCAAGGAAATAAGATCCAGGCCTAAGCGGCTAAACCAAGCTGTCCCTAACCATGTGCTTGTGGCATGCAGGTCCAAGTTACAAACTTGAGATTGAGTGGTTAAAGTCGTGATCCAAGGCAGACAGAGTGTGCTTAAGAGCTCTAGACACCTCTGACTGGGGACTCTAGCAAAGCTAAGTCACAATCTGAACAAGGTTCACCTAGTCATGTGTCTGTGGCATTTATGTATCTGGTGGTAATACTGGAAAACAAAGTGCTTAGGGCCACGGCCAAGACTCATAAAATAACTGTGTTCAAGAATCAACATACTGCACTAGGAGAATCAATAATACTATCTGAATTCTGAGTTCCTATGGATGCCAATCATTCTGAAATTCAAGGGATAAAGGGAGATGCCAAAACTGTTCAGAAACAAAAAGCTACAAGCCCCGCTCATCTAAAAGAATCTGAGCTTCATTTAAAACTCTAAAATATTATTACTTCTTAATTTCTGTTAAAACCTATTTTATTTATCTAGTTGCTTGAGGACAAGCAACAGTTTAAGTTTGGTGTTGTGATGAGCGGATATTTTATACGCTTTTTGGGGGTAATTTCATGTAGATTTTAGTATGTTTTAATTAGTTTTTAATAGAATTTTATTAGTTTTTAAGCAAAAATCATATTTCTGGACTTTACTATGAGTGTGTGTATTTTTCTGTAATTTCAGGTATTTTCTGGCTGAAATTGAGGAAGCTGAGCAGAAATCTGACTTAGGCTAAAAAAGGACTGCAGATGCTGTTGGATCCTGACCTCCCTGCACTCGAAATGGATTTTCTGGAGCTACAGGAGTCTAATTGGCGCGCTCTCAACGGCGTTGGAAAGTAGACATCCAGGGCTTTCCAGCAATATATAATAGTCCATACTTTGCGCGAAGATGGACGACGTAACATGGCGTTGAACGCCGAGTACATGCTGCTGTCTGGAGTTAAACGCCAGAAAAACATCATGATCCGGAGTTGAACGCCCAAAACACGTCATAACTTGGAGTTCAACTCCAAGAAAAGCCTTTACTCGTAGATAGCTTTAGTCTCAGCCCCAGCACACACCAAGTGGGCCCCAGAAGTGGATTTCTGCACCAATTATCTTAGTTTACTCATATTCTGTAAACCTAGGTTACTAGTTTACTATTTAAACAACTTTTAGAGAATTATTCTGTACCTCATGACATTTTCAGATCTGAATTACATACTTTTTGACGGCATGAGTCTCTAAACTCCATTGTTGGGGGTGAGGAGCTCTGCAGCGTCTCGATGAATTAATACAATTCCTTTGCTTTCCATTCAAACACGCTTGTTCTTATCTAAGATGTTCATTCGCGCTTAATTATGGAGAAGGTGATGATCCGTGACACTCATCACCTTCCCCAAATCATGAACGTGTGCCTGACAACCACCTCCGTTCTACATCAGACTGAATGAGTATCTCTTAGATTCATTACGCAGAATCTTCGTGGTATAAGCCGGATTGATGGCGGCATTCATGAGAATCCGGAAAGTCTAAACCTTGTCTGTGGTATTCCGAGTAGGATTCTGGGATTGAATGACTGTGACGAGCTTCAAACTCCTGAAGGCTGGGCGTTAGTGACAGACGCAAAAGAATCAATGGATTCTATTCCAACCTGATTGAGAACCGACAGATGATTAGCCGTGCTGTGACAGAGCATAGGAACGTTTTCACTGAGAGGATGGGAGGTAGCCATTGACAACGGTGACACCCTACATAAAGCTTGCCATGGAAGGGACTTTTCGTGTGTTGAAGGATTTCAAGGAAGAGTTGAAGTTCAGAGGACAAGGCATCTCCAAAACTCCAACATATTTCTCATTACTGCACAACAAGTAACGCTGTTATTCTCTTTTATTTTTCCAATCAAATCTAATAATTCCAACTTATAATTTTAATTAATATCCTGACTAAGAATAATAAAATAAACATAGCTTGCTTCAAACCAATAATCTCCGTGGGATCGACCCTTACTCACGTAAGGTATTACTTGGACGACCCAGTGCACTTGCTGGTTAGTTGTGCGGATTATAAATTCGTGCACCAAGGGCAGAGCACAAATTTGTGCTTTGAAATCAAGAAGAAGAAAATGTTGCCCTGCCCTCCACAAGGGCAGTATCGGGCTCACAAGGGGAGAAAATCAAAGGAAAATGTCTCCAAATGCTTGCCACAAGAGTTGAACACGGGACCATGAAGAAGCAAGGAACTAAGTGCCATCACCGTGCCAAGAAAGCCAAGGAAATTTAGTAGCGTGTGTTTTGGCCATGATTCGAACTTGGGACATCAAAGTGAAAACACTGCCCTGCCCTCCACGAGGGCAGGGCAGCATTTTGTGTGGCATGATTCTGGCGCACCAAGGAATGAATCTGGCAACACCAGCGCGCACCACAGCACGATCCTGGCAGCACCAGCGCGCACCACAGCACAAATTCTGGCGCACCAATTTTTTCCTGCCCTGCCCTCCGCGCGGGCAGGGCAGCGTTCTGCACACCAAGACCGCACCAGCTCGCACCATGCACGCACCAAGCACCATTTTCTGCCCTGCCCTCCGCAAGGGCAGGGCAGCCTCCTGGGAGCTATTGTTTTTGGGCCGAAAATTCAATTAAAAATCCAATTTAATTCAATTCTTCACCAAATCAAAAGCCCATCCAAATCCCAAGATCCAAGAATAGAAAGTGTATAAATAGGAGTTAGTTTGATGTAATTAGAACTTTACTTTTCACCTTTAGCTTTGCTTTTGAATTTTGCACTTTTTTTGAGCTTTGAGCTTTTGCACTTTCCTTGAGAAACTTGACTGGGATTTCAGAGAATTGGGGAGGGGAATTGATCTCTCTTCTTCCTCGTTCTTGCTGGAGCACTTTTATTTTTCTTGTTTTGATTCTTGGGTGTTAAGAATTGAGGAAATTCTGTCTCAATCTCCACTCAAGAACTCTTTAGTTTCTTTTTTGCATAATTGAATCCATTTACATTCTCTTTACTGTTTCTTCTTCAATTTCTTGTCAATTGCTTTGAGAACTTGGATCTAGGAAGGTAATTGAGATCTAGGCTCTGCTACCTAGTCTCTTGAACCCTGAGATCCCAATTTACTTTTGGTTCTTCTGTGAACCTTGCTGCATTTTAATTTCAATTTCTGTTTGAATCCTCATTGCTTCTAATTCAATTTCTGCTCTATTGATTGTTGCAATTCACATTCTCTTGTTTAAATTCTGCAATCCCTGTCCTCAAATCCCTTTTATATTCAAGCAATTTATATTCCTTGCAATTTAAGTTACTGCAATTTACATTTCTTGCACTTTAAGTTTCAGTCATTTACTTTCTTGTTCTTTAAGATTCTGCAAGTTTACTTTCCTGCTCTTTAATTTACTGCAATTTGCCCTTCCCCTTTTACATTTACTGTCATTTACTTCCTGTTAAACACAAATCACTCAACCAATACTTGATTCGCTTGACTAAACCAACCACTAAACTAAAATTGCTCAATCCTTCAATCCCTGTGGGATCGACCTCACTCATGTGAGTTATTATTACTTGATGCGACCCGGTACACTTGCCGGTGAGTTTTGTGTCGGATCGTTTTTCGCACATCAAGTTTTTGGCGCCGTTGCCGGGGATTGAAATAGATTGACAATGATTAAGTAAGGTGGTGGTCTAGATTAAGCATTTTTTTCTTTTTAACTAAGCACATTAACTGTTTGACACATTGTGTCACCTAACCCTCTAACCACATTCTAGCATTAGAATGTCCATGTTTCATTTGGTTTGTTTGTGATTCTTGCAAGTCATGGAGGCTGAGGTGCGTGAAGAGGGAGTGAACAACAATACCCAGCCTGCAAGAAGGGTGTTGGCCTCTTACACTATCCCCAATGCAAGAAACTGCGGGAGTAGCATACTCACTCCCAATGTTCATGCAAATAATTTTGAGTTGAAGCCTCAACTTATCACTCTGGTGCAAAACAATTGCTCCTATGGAGGAAGTCCGCTTGAAGATCCAAACCAACACTTATCCATCTTCCTCAGGATTTGTGAAACTGTCAAAACAAGTGGTGTGCATCCAGACATCTACAAGCTACTGCTGTTTCCATTCTCTCTGAAGGATATGGCCACTCAATGGCTAGAGACATTTCCCAAAGAAAGCATCAATAATTGGGAAGACTTAGTGAGCAAATTCCTAGCCAAGTTCTATCCTCCCCAAAGGATTATCAAGCTGAAAACAGAGGTGCAAACATTCATTCAAAGGGATGGAGAGTCGCTGTATGATGCCTGGGAGAGATACAAGGCCTTAATCAGGAAATGTCCCCCAGAAATGTTTAGTGAGTGGGATAGACTCCAAAACTTCTATGAAGGGTTGACCCAGAAAGCTCAAGAAGCATTAGATCATTCAGCAGGAGGCTCATTGCAGCTAATGAAGACAGCAGAGGAAGCCTAAAACCTCATAGAGATGGTGGCAAACAATCAATATTTCTTTGCTCATCAAAGACAACGCCAACCAGCTCAGAGAAGGGATGTGCTGGAGCTTGAAGGTGTTGACGTTCTCTTGGCACAAAACAAACAAATGCATCAACAGCTTCAGCAACAAATAGAAATGATGGCCAAGAAAATTGATGGACTGCAAGGTGTTGCAGTAAACACACAACGCCAATCTCAAACCTCACATGGGTGGAATCTATCTGAAGAAAGTTTTGGGACATTCAATTTTGAGCAACAAAGCCCTGAGCAGGTGCAATGCATGAACAACACTTCAAGTTCATTTCAACACAATTTTCATGATGATGCACACAAGACACCTTGGAAGACTCATTCTAATTCAAGGTGGGGTGAGCATCAGAATCAAGGACAAAGGGACTTCAACTCTGGCAGCCTCAGCAACACAAGCAACCATAACCATCATCAATAATACTAACCAATTCAAAAATTCACAAAACACTATCACCAACCCCATAATAACTTACAAAACCACCAGAATAACTTTTCCACATCCACATCCCACCCACAAAGTACCCCCACAATTAATTCAGACAACTTCCAACAACAACCATCTCATTTCACACAACCACAACCAAATTCAGACTCTCAAAGAATCTCAAGTCTAGAGAAAATGATGGAGAAACTCATGAAAAATTAAGAAATGGCAAGACAAGATCAGGAAGCTGCAAGGAAAGATCAGACTCTGGCATTCAAAAACCAAGAAACCTCAATCAGAAACCTTGAGAGACACATGGGGCAAATGGCTAAGCAAATTTCAAAAATGGATGAGAAGAGAGCAAATGCCTTCCCCAATGTCACTGAAGAACACCCAAGGGACAAAGGAAAAGCCACAAAATGGGAGGAGTGCAAAGCAATCACAGTGGGAAGTGAGAAGACTATGAAGAAGGAAGCCATCAATCAGGACAAACACAACAGAGAAGTTCTACAAGAAGAGACAGAAGGGAAAAGTAAAGAGGATCTAGAAACCAAAAATGCAAAAATTTCAAAGGGATACAAGAACACCCTTGAATCACAACTACAAGAGAAGAGGGAAGGAGTGAATCCTTGTGTCCCCAAACTTCCATACCCTCAGAGGTTTAAAAAAAAAATGAGGATAAGCAATACTCAAAATTCCTGGACATATTCAAGACACTTAGCATCAATATTCCTTTCTTGGAAGCACTTGAACAGATGCCACTATATGCCAAATTCATGAAGGAAGTGCTGACAAAGAAAAGATCCCTGAAGGAAGGACAGATTGTTGAGATGACAAAGGAATGTAGTGCTATCCTCCAAAGAGAGTTGCCAGAGAAGAAAGATGATCCTGGGACTTTTTACATACCTTGCACCATAGGAAACATAACAATTGAGAAGTCATTCTGTGACCTTGGTGCAAGCATAAACTTGATGCCTTTGTCTCTAATGAAGAAACTTCAAATTTCTGAGTTGAAGTCCACACAAATATTTCTCCAAATGGCTGACAAATCCACTAAGCAAGCACTGGGAGTTGTGGAGAATGTGTTGGTAAAAGTGGGAAAATTCTTTCTCCCTGTTGACTTTGTTATCTCAGATATAGAAGAGGACCCTAACACTCCCATTATCATGGGAAGGCCTTTCCTAGCTACGGGCAGAGCATTGAAAGATGTGGAAAAAGGGGAATTATTGCTAAGAGTGCATGATGAACATCTAGCATTCCATGTTTTTAAAACCTTGCATGAACCCATTCAAGAAGAAGATTTTATGAAGGATAAGGCCAGAGAACAAAGTTTGAAGGAGGCATTCAATGAGTTAACTCCAAGACTTCTAAATCCATGCTTGAAAGCAGTAGAGATGGTGCAACAAACCAAAGAAGTCAAGGAGGAACTAGATCCAAAACACCCAAATGAGAAATTCAACATCTTAGATAAAGAACCACCAAGGCAGGGAGTATCTCTTGAGAAAGAAGAGAAGAAGAGGCCAAGAGGATGGAGAAATAAGAAGATCCCTACTGAAGGCTTTTCACCAGGGGATAAAGTGGCGTTAAACACCCAACCAATGAAGGTGTCTCCACGATTATCTGAATACTACACTATGAACCGGGTCCTTTCACTTGAACACCTAGAGATCATCAAAGAGGAGACTGGAAGGAAGTCCACAATAAGAGGTGAAAAGCTGAGGTACTATGATTTTCAGCCTCCATGATCAAAGAATGGAGGATGTCAAGCTAATGACAATAAAGAAGCGCTTGTTGGGAGGCAACCCAACCTGAGGTAGTTTCCTTTTTCTAGCTTATTTCAATAAGAAGGTTGAATAATTGGTCTGTAATGCAAGGAGCTAAGTTTGGTGTTGCACACCAAAACAATTTAAGGGAGAGTGAAGGATTCTAAGTTTGGTGTTCCACCAAAATTCTTATTTAAAAGCACATTCTCACTTCTTGCATGATGCTAGCTCCAAGCAACCAAACACATTATTCAACTGTTTAATTGCTTTCTAGCTTAGATTCCATAACCTTTAGCAAGAATACAAGGTTTCACATATGGTTAACTTGTTGTATCTGAGACAGTGGCAAATAATTAAGTTTGGTGTTCCCACACCAAAATAAATCCAAGAGCCACATTCAATTTATGCATACTAACCATGCACTTAAGGGCTTGAGAAGCAAGCAACTTTGAGAATTATGCAGGACATGAGTCAATAATTGAAGATATGGTGCATCTTAACTTAAAGAAAACACAACAGAAGGAAGAATCAAAGGTCTGCAACTTCAAAGGTTGTATCTAAACTTAATCCTTACTGCTGTGAATTGTTTTGAATATGGGAACCATTGTATGTCCTACTAAAGTGTTTGTATATTTGCAAGTGGAATTGTTTGATTATGAACGATTTGCATAATGCTTGTCATTCATCACTTAGCTTTAATTTTGTTTTGTTTCCCATATGCTTGAATAAAAGAGATTTGGTTTGAATTGAAAAGTGAAATATCCAATGTTGCATAAGTAGAATGGAAATTAATGGTGGTATATGTGTTTGATTAAATGCATGACTCATGAAATAATTGTTGCATAATATCATTCTCATTCAAGTGTGAGTTAGCTTGCTGTTGTGAAGACTCTTATCAATAATGAAAAAGCCCTTGGTAACAAAAACAGAAAAAAAAAAGGGGAAAGAAAAAGCCAAAATGGCAAGAAAAACAAAGAATAAAGGTTGGACACCAATAGCTTGGACCCTAGGACACATGCCTGTGGTGTTCTTGTACTAAGATATGCTTGGATGAGTAAATTCTAAGGGGTATTTTAAAACCCGATCACTTAGATCAACTGATTTGGGATGGCCAATTGAAAGTCCACAATAAAGAGCAACTTAGATACAGAACATTTAGTTATCCAAAGAGATGCTGGGCATCAATGATCCTTGGAAGAATTGGTGAGCCAAGTGTCTGTGGTGGAGAGATGTTGAGTAAAAGAAAGAAACAAATAAAGCCAAAGGCTATTACTGCAACATTTGACACCAAAACCTCCAAAAGAATAAGCTTTTTAAGCATTATAAGAAAGAAAAGTTAGCAAGGGAGTGAGTAAAGAGTAAGTCTTATAACAGCAAGTTTAGCAAACCTTTGATGAAAAATGTGTATTGTGTAACAGCAAACAATAACTTGAGTTATCATTGTCTGCATAAAGACCCCATAGATTAAGTTCTGCTATATGCCTAATAAGGATATATATATCTTTTCTTGTTCATTTCAATTTCTCTTAGTTTTGATGCTTGCTTGGGGACAAGCAAGATTTAAGTTTGGTGTTGTGATGACAAGTCATCATATACCCATTTTTCAAGCTAATTTCACTTGTTTTGTTAGCATTTATGCACTTTCTTGCATCCTAAGTAAGTGATTTGGAGTGAAAATACATAACTTCTTTAAATCAAGCAACCACCATGAAATTAATGTTAAATCATAAGGTTTAAGCTAATTTTAATTGAATTTTAATTGATTTATAAGCCTTATGAATTTAGTGATACTTTGAGTGGTTGTTTTGGTTTATTGTAGGTGAAGAAAAGAAAAAAAGGAAAAGCGTGGCCTAAGGAAGTGTGGCCCAAGGAGAAGAAAGTGTGGTCAAAGGAAGGAAAAGTGTGCCGCATGCAATGGGGGGAGGCAAGCATTGCCCTCCACAAGGGCACACTGCCCTCTAGGAGGGCAACATAAGGGAACAAAGCAAAGAAGGCAACTCTGCCCTGCCCACTACAAGGGCAGAGCACAAATTTGTGCTTTGAAATCAAGAAGAAGAAAATGTTGCCCTGCCCTCCAGAAGGGCAGTATCGGGCTCACAAGGGGAGAAAATCAAAGGAAAATGTCTCCAAATGCTTGCCACAAGAGTTGAACACGGGACCATGAAGAAGCAAGGAACTAAGTGCCATCACCGTGCCAAGAAAGCCAAGGAAATTTAGTAGTGTGTGTTTCGGCCATGATTCGAACTTGGGACATCAAAGTAAAAACACTGCCCTGCCCTCCGCGAGGGCAGGGCAGCATTTTGTGTGGCATGATTCTGGCGCACCAAGGAATGAATCTGGCAGCACCAGCGCGCACCACAGCACGATCCTGGCAGCACCAGCGCGCACCACAGCACAAATTCTGGCGCACCAATTTTTTCCTGCCCTGCCCTCCGCGCAGGCAGGGCAGCGTTCTGCACACCAAGACCGCACCAGCTCTCACCATGCACGCACCAAGCACCATTTTCTGCCCTGCCCTCCGCAAGGGCAGGGCAGCCTCCTGGGAGCTATTGTTTTTGGGCCGAAAATTCAATTAAAAATCCAATTTAATTCAATTCTTCACCAAATCAAAAGCCCATCCAAATCCCAAGATCCAAGAATAGAAAGTGTATAAATAGGAGTTAGTTTGATGTAATTAGAACTTTTACTTTTCACCTTTAGCTTTGCTTTTGAATTTTGCACTTTCTTTGAGCTTTGAGCTTTTGCACTTTCCTTGAGAAACTTGACTGGGATTTCAGAGAATTGGGGAGGGGAATTGATCTCTCTTCTTCCTCGTTCTTGCTGGAGCACTTTTATTTTTCTTGTTTTGATTCTTGGGTGTTAAGAATTGAGGAAATTCTATCTCAATCTCCACTCAAGAACTCTTTAGTTTCTTTTCTGCATAATTGAATCCATTTACATTCTCTTTACTGTTTCTTCTTCAATTTCTTGTCAATTGCTTTGAGAACTTGGATCTAGGAAGGTAATTGAGATCTAGGCTCTGCTACCTAGTCTCTTGAGCCCTGAGATCCCAATTTACTTTTTGTTCTTCTGTGAACCTTGCTGCATTTTAATTTCAATTTCTGTTTGAATCCTCATTGCTTCTAATTCAATTTCTGCTATATTGATTGTTGCAATTCACATTCTCTTGTTTAAATTCTGCAATCCCTGTCCTCAAATCCCTTTTATATTCAAGCAATTTATATTCCTTACAATTTAAGTTACTGCAATTTACATTTCTTGCACTTTAAGTTTCAGTCATTTACTTTCTTGTTCTTTAAGATTCTGCAAGTTTACTTTCCTGCTCTTTAATTTACTGCAATTTGCCCTTCCCCTTTTACATTTACTGTCATTTACTTCCTGTTAAACACAAATCACTCAACCAATACTTGATTCGCTTGACTAAACCAACCACTAAACTAAAATTGCTCAATCCTTCAATCCCTGTGGGATCGACCTCACTCATGTGAGTTATTATTACTTGATGCGACCCGGTACACTTGCCAGTGAGTTTTGTGTCGGATCGTTTTCCGCACATCACCTGTAGTGCTTTGCTAATGAAGTAGACGGATTTTTGCCCATGTTCGTCTTCTCTGACTAGTGCTGAGGCTATTGCCCGGCTCCCTACTGCGAGATATATTTTGAGCGGCTCTCCTTCTCACGGCCGAGATAGGATAGGAGGCCGTCCTAAGAACTCCTTGAAGTCTAGGAAGGCTTGCTCACATTCTGTTGTCCATTCAAACTATTTTCCCTTTCTTAAAGTAGCATAGAAGGGAAGAGATCTTATCGCAGCTCCTGCTAAGAATCGGGATAGAGCGGCCAACCTCCCGTTGAGTTGTTGTACTTCTTTGATACAGGTTGGGCTCTTCATGTTGAGTATGGCTCGACACTTGTTTGGATTTGCTTCAATCCCCCTTTGTGTGAGCATAAAGCCCAAGAATTTACCGGCTTCTACTGCGAAGGTGCATTTTGCAGGATTGAGCCGCATGTTGTGTTTCCTGATAGTAGAAAACACTTGAGTCAGGTTGGATAACAATGTATCTTCGCTTTGTGTCTTTATCAACATATCGTCTACATAAACTTCCATGATTTTTCCGATGTGATCTGAGAAAACTTTATTCATTAGTCTTTGATAAGTAGCTCCTGCGTTCTTGAGACCAAAAGGCATCACGATGTAACAGTAGTTTGCTTTCGGTGTTAGGAACGAGGTTTTTTCTTGATCTGGTGGATACATGGGAATTTGGTTGTACCCTGAATATGCGTCCATGAATGAGAGATACTTATATCCTGACGAAGCATCTACTAGAGCGTCGATGCTTGGGAGTGGATAGGGGTCTTTTGGGCAGGCTTTGTTGAGGTCGGTGTAGTCGGTGCACATTCGCCACTTCCCTTTTGACTTTTTCACTAAGACGATGTTTGCTAGCCATAGTGGATATTTGACTTCCCTTATGAACCCGGCCTCAAATAGCGCTTGTACTTGTTCTTCTACAGCCTGAGCTCGTTCTGGTCCAAGTTTTCTTCGTCTTTGTTGTACCAGTCGGGATCCCGGATAGACTGCCAATTTGTGGCTCATTAGTTCGGGATCAATACCTGGCATGTCGGCAGCTTTCCATGCGAAGAGATCAATATTATCTCGTAGGAACTGTATTAGCGATTCCTTTACGTCTCCTTTCAGGATCGTGCCAATATTAGTTGTTTTATCCGAGGTGTCTCCGATCTGGATTCTTTCTATTTCTCCTTCGGGTCGCCGGCAGGTAGTTTACTTGCTTACTTGTTAGAGTAAGGAGAATCCATTTCTTTTTTTTTTTTTTATGATTTTTCTGTAGTTCAAGGGCACTCTTCCTAATCCGAGTTTAAGATGGAATAAGACCCAGACGTAGAGTCCCGTCGGATTTTGTCTATTTCTTTTTTATTCCCTTCAGTCCTTACCTTTAAATAAGGGATTCTTATCTTTCCCCACGAGGTCTTCAAGCCAGATGGAGTTGTGCATCTCTGTCTTGTCTTGAAAGCCCGCCCTACAGATAGGAGTTCCTATCTCTACTGCCTATCCAACCCGAAGATTCTTATTCGTGGTGGAGTGCTTCGAGTAGGATCCGACCCCATCCCAGCAGTCAAACTCCTTCCTGACCCCGCTCACCTGCCTCTGAAGCTGGAATGCCTTTCTAGAGGGGGCTACCCTACCCGAGGAATCGATAAGTTTGAAGTGGGATGTGGAATGTGATTGGGGATGGATGGTGGTTATGAAAAAAGTTCTGCATCAGATGATGAGCATGAATTCAGAAAGGCGAAAACTTTTTCTTTTATTGGCGCCCGATAGGTAATTCGATTGAGTCGAAAGCCTACCAACGCATAAAGGTTCCGATTCGAGCGAGAGCCCAAACGGGGGAGGCGAGAACATCTTGATCGAAAGCTCCACTGTTATTAATAATGAGAAATACTTTTCAAAATTCGATCAAATCGATCGAGAATCTTATCATCTGTTAGGTAGGCCAACCGACCGAGTTTTGTTGGGCTGGGCGTCCATGTCACAGAACCTTTCTTCTAGCCAAGAATCCCATTATTGATCGAATCGGGGCGGATCCAATTCAATTCATTGGCAAATGCCAAATCTACTGTTTTAACACTCAGAAAAAAACCTAGAAAAGAAGAAGAGTCACTAAGACAAGAGCTAGGTAAGCAAAAAGGAGAGGCTAGAAAAGGCGGGGCAAGGGGCTCTCCATCTCTAGGAAGATTGTGTCCAGGATCTGGTAATCTAAGTTCTGGTCGGCTCGTATTAGCCTGTGCTTTATTACAGGTAGTAATTCCCCCCGTTCCTTTAGTCTTTTCAACGGTACTTGAATCTTAAGTCGCGGTCATGTCTCACCCCCAGTATAGCGACCGATTCCATGTTTCCCCCGAATTTC